>NC_063201.1:24896443-24926443 GCF_017589495.1 Alosa alosa
CCCTAAAGCAGCTGTGAGCAAATGCATACTCTTTCACCCATACACACGCCTTTGTTATTCATACACACACATATTCACACACACACACACACGCGCACACACACACACACACACACACACACACACACACGTCCATGTTTCCTGTAAGTGCATTATACCAAATTTCCTTCCTTTCAGAAATACAGTGGCGAGTAATGAGGTCAAGAGAAAAATGAGGCTGCAGCTTGGATAGGTCCACTTCAAAAACTCTCCGCTCACACAGGAACCACACACACTCCACCCCTCTTCTTTCTTTCTTTCTTTCTTTCTTTCTTTCTTTCTTTCTTTCTTTCTTTCTCTCTCACTCACACACACACACACACACACTTCATTCCCATAGATCTGTAGGTTGTAGTACAGTCACCTCAGACAGAAACCAAAGCTAGCCCATAGGCTCTATTTCAACACAGGCGCTAATCTCCCTTAAGATTCTTGGAAGTGGAAAAAGTGAAAAATGAGTTGCTCAATAACTTTGTTGATGTCCTTGCCCATTACCATGTAGATCAAACCAGTCTTAAGCCAAACAGACAAGTAATCCTCATAGTTACTGAGATCTGTGTGTAGGTGTGTGTGCGTGGGTGTACTTTTTTCCATAAGGTAAGTGACATGTGTAAATAGATAGAAATAAGTGGTGTACAAGAATGCTGCTTGTGCTTGTATGACTCCATGTGCACTGCAGAGACACACACACACACACACACACACACACACACACACACACACACACACACACACACACACACACACACACACACACAACAAGCTCCATCACTTCCTCATGAGTTACTGACACTCATTCAGTTTCCACAGAAACCATAAATATTCCTGCTCATGAACCGCGACCCACCCAGTGAATCTGAAGAGGCCTGGTATTTTCACAACTCTATCGGCATGGAGGCTCTGGCTTTGCCACAGTCTCTGCTCTTATGGCTCCGGGTTCATTTGCACTAATTAGAGGCTTCAGGTCACACTGACAAGCAGAAATTCATGTCATGCAGCTTAAAGAGTCACTTACCGGGACATTGTGTCTCAGGTACGTCTATTTCAGTCACTCTCACGTGTCCAGAAATGAAAGGACACAATTAAGAATGGAGAGTATTACTGTAATGTCTATACTGCACACACTTGTGAGAAATTAGCTTGCCTGAGTTGCTTTTCGAGACCCATTTCAAAACCTTTGGCCTGCCAAGTTGTCAGACTTTTTTTTTCTTGTCGCTGCCAGATGAAACGGATATTGACCATTCGACTGGAGAACAAACACTTGTCATCATAGGCCTGGGGCAGACAGTGAGTGAGAGGGAGACAGAGAGGGAAAGAGAGAGAGAAAGAGAGAGGAGGGGGGTAACAAAGAACAGAGAGAGAGAGAGAGAAAGAGAGAGAGAGAGAGCACTGGAGCCCTTTAATTTACAGGTGAAGTACAGGCGTGTAGTGGGACATGAGAAGTCAGTGTAATGACAGGAGGTGTGCTAATAGAGGGACGCTTTACGTAAGATGGCACTGGCCTGCCCCACTGAGCAGTGGTGTGTGTGTGTGTGTGTCGGCAGCGGCCAGGACGAGGGACATCTGACAGGCGGGCCAGACTTGGTGGCACCTGGCTCTGTCCTACTCGTGGTCATTGCTGTCGCCAGGGACACTTCTGAGTCACTCTCTGTGGAGAGAGATAATTTACGTCTGCAAATTTGCTTTTAACAAGACAAGGGGAAAGAGAGAGAGAGAGAGAGAGAGAGAAGAAAAGAAAATAAAAAGACAGGCAGCGATTAAAATCTCGGGGACAAAAAGGAGGATGTGGTCGTGACGAGGTGTTTTGAGTGAAGCCGCACGCTCCCCATAGACATTTATTATCTCCTCAGTCAGAGCGAGCATCACATTTTACTGGACTGAGGCCATCGAGGCGAAGTGCATGGTGATGAATGACAAGAGGGAGAGAGAGCGAGGGAGAGAGAGAGGGAGAGAGAGAGAGAGAGAGAAGGAGAACTAAGTGCATGTATATAATAACAGGTTTCTGGCACAGGTTTCAATCGAGATTGGCTTGCAAAACATTAACCTGTTGACAAAATGACAATCGGTCTGGCCGGGCTGTCTACTTATTTTTTTCTCTCCCTCCACCAAGTCTAGCCACGCGCATCAAAGCCGGGCAGGAAAGAGCACCTGACAAACAAACACAAACAAAAACATCCTCCTAGCCGCCGGCAGCCTATCCCGTCTCGCCTGTGACGGCCACAGACAAGCACCAGCGCAATGGTGTCCAGACCAGGGGGAAGTGGCTTCACAGGACTACCAGGGTGGCCAGGGACGTGGTCGGTACCCGGTCCGTCCACATGGCATATGGCCTGCAGTACACACTGATGTGGTTTGCGGCCGAGGGCTCGTTTTGTTGATGACTGGATGCGTGCTGTCCTTTTTTTGCATGCGTGAGTTATCTTCATAGGCACAGAGAAGTTACTGTACAGTTAGGAGCGTACTGGAGAGCAGCTGGTGAGGTCTGACTCAAGAGGTTGGAAGTGAAAGGGCTGAGCTTGAACTGCTGTTTGTTTGTCAGTGAGATGTGTGGCTTAGATGGTGAATCAGTTTGCCTTGTTTTGGGTTCAGCGGCTCAGAAATAGTCCTTACACCTAATAGTTCCACACACACACACAGACACACGCACAGACACAGACAGATACACACACACACACACACACACATACACACAAACCAAACCTGCTGAAAACAGGTGTTTTGCATGTCCAGACCAATCTAAAACATCCTCATACATACAGACCTCTCTAAGTGAACCATAATTTAACCGTGAATAAAAATGGCCAAAATCTCATTATACTGTAATTTGAACACAAAATGAACATAAAGAGATAGCATCATCAGGGACTGATTTTGGTAACACTTTCCCTAAAGTCCGCATGGGTAAAGCTTTAGAACAAAGTTGTATAACTATATATAGTATGAATGTGCTCATAAATTGTTATAGGTTTTTTTAAGTCATTAAGTCTTGTCTGATGAAGGGCTAACGCCCGAAATGTCACATTAAATCAATTATTTATTGGGAGCTATTGGTGTAGCGGACTCATTCAGTACTGTCCTTTTCGTCCAGCACCCAACTTTTAGACTTGTGCATACTTTATAGTTATTATAGTTAGTTTTAGTTATTTTAGTTATTTTTGCGTGCTTTATAGTTATTTTTATAGCTTAAGTCGTTATCCATAAAGCATCATTAAGTTCTTTTTTCATACTGACTGATAAAGAGTTACTTATGATGCTCTTCTATAAGCCTCTTCTACTACAGTAATGTAATCGTTGATGTCATCTTTGGTATTTTCAAGAATTAGTTGGTTTTATTTCAAATTACAATACTTGAAGCTGTTACTGTAAGTCAAGTGTTACCGTGGATTTATGTTGGAATGATACATGCTGGCGCTAGCATAAGACATGAAGTGTAGTGTTCTGTGTGTGTGTGTGTGTGTGTGTGTGTGTGTGTGTGTGTAAGTGTTATTTGAGTATCTGAGATGACAGTGACTCAGAAGGGGTAGAAGTAAACTGTATTTTGTCTATAGTGTCTGTGAGGTACTTCTGATTTGGTGTGTGTGTGGGTGGGGAGTGCTTTGATGTGTGAAGCGGACATGTCCTGAGTACTGATGTAGTTTCTTGTGGGGGGGGGTACAAGGGATAACACTGCCAATTTAGGCTACAGGTGTGCCCAGTGTTTTTTTTTGGGAGAGACGTCAGCTTCAAAACCGTCTCCTCCTCCAGGGATGAAAGGGGTGGTTCTCTAATTGTACGCTGAGGACAAGACACAACAAATAAAGCAGAGGGAACTTTCTAGAAGTTTTTTTTTCTTTCTTCTTTCTTCTTTCTTAAAGAGGTTCACCCTCCATGACCACAACAACAGTCTGGAGCATGGTGAGGTGCTAAGAAATAAAAGCTATGAGCTTAGAGGCTCTATTTACAGACTCACACACACACACACACACACAGTTACTGTCTACTGGTTACCTGTGTGCCTATGGCATATATCACAAAGATTCCAAAAACGTCTTTTACTTAATGTCGATGTCATGAAGGAATGCAGACGCTGAAGACAGACAGAGAGAGAGCGTGAGTGACCAACTGAGACAAACATTTGGGAGGAGACAAAGTCCACCTATTACAGAAAGTATCAAGTCTTAAAGAGGACCTCATCAGGCCTACATTGGATCTCTATGTATGCCACAAATAAAACTCCTAATGATAACTGCGACAGACACGGACTCTCTATAGGGCCTCTTACACTGGCTACCAGTCAAGACAGTTGAGTCAAGGCCCCGGCCGTGGCGTGACTGGCTAGGGGCACCTGCACCGTACGCCAGTGTCCCGGGTTCGATTCCCGGCCTGTGGTCCGTTCCGGATCCCACCCCGACTCTCTCTCCCACTCGCTTTCTGTCACTCTCCACTGTCCTGTGTGATTAAAGGCATAAAAAGCCCCAAAAATATAGAGAGCCAACGTGGTGAAGCGCTTGGCGAAACAGTTGTAACTACATTTTTAGTGATCAGTGTGTGGTGATTTTGATCTTTCACTTTGGATTATACTTACCTGCCTCAGCTACACCTGCATCACTAAAGGCTTGTGCACAGGGGGAAAAAAAAAAAGATACTTGAGTCATATGCACAAGCCACGCTGTGCGATGGTGAGGATGCATCTGAATACCTTGAGGTTACTGGGTGGGGCCTTGCCCAAGGATAACAATAAATCATATATAATAATGTGACGGGGCACACGCCAAAAAATGAATCTCCATGATGACTCAGAGGAGAGATTGTTCAAGAGGCATTAGTGGCATCTGTTGACTGTCTGACGACGCGGTTTCTGTTACTCTAACAGTGAATAGAACCAGACAGGAGGCACTGTTGTGACAGACAACGTGGGAGGCACTGTCCTGATGTCACGACTGAAGGAGAACCCAGGTCACATGTTTTATGTTATGTTTATTGAATGCTGCTATGTGTGTGTGTGTGTGTGTGTGTGTGTGTGTGTGTGTGTGTGTGTGTGTGTGTGTGCACCTGTCTCATTTTTTTTCTTGATAGAAAGCTCATTGACGACTGTTGTCTCTGTGGCAACGGCAGGGGTGGATGGGATGGACGATGATGGTGGAAGTCAGGGGATGACTCGCCTCCTCAGACGTACGGATAATCTTTTTGCAGATTTCACAAACCGCAATGTCTCCTTTTTGGAGAGCAAGGCCCAGTCTGTTGCTAAATGGAGCAGCAACAAGGATAATTACACTTAATGCCAGAACACAGTCAGAGCTAAGGGCCAATGTTTCAAAACTGCTGGATGAATCATGTGCTATCCGTGCCCAACAGAGAAAGGCATTCCACCAGGCTGGTGTACTGAAATTCACTTGCACATGCCTGAACACATGCTGAAAGTGTAACAAGGACAAACCAGTGGGGCAATAGCAGGCCACACACAAACACACACACACACAAACACACACACACACACCCCCAGCACATGTGCACATGCAGAGACAGACAGACAGAAACACAGAAACACACAGTCACAGGCAGACAGACAGACACACACACACAAACACACAGACAGACACAGGCAGACAGACAGACACACACACACAAACACACAGACAGACACAGGCAGACAGACAGACACACACACACAAACACACAGACAGACACAGGCAGACAGACAGATGGACATGCGCCAACACTCCCAGTTACTCACATGAGTGCACATGACCACACCTACTCCAGTACACTCACCTCCACCTTAGCTACCATGTTCATAAATATTATTGCAGTCACGCCACTTTGAACACTGTTTTCAAGTTCTGTTGCTGTCAAATGCTAAACCGCGGAACATTGTATTTGTAGGATGTGTGTGAAACAAGACCGAATCAGTACTGCTGAGGATACATTTGCCTTAACCCCAGGCGTTGTGATAAAGATCTACAACAACAACAACAACATTAACATCAACTAGAAAACGCAATTCCAGGGAATTACCAGTGCATGAAAATGCAAAACATGTGTGAAATATGTTTTTAAAACAGATGATGTGCTAATTGGCAACCAACATAATGAGATTTAATATAGTTGGAATGACTGAACTAGGTAGATGAGGTTTAATATAGTTGGAATGACTGAACAGTTAAATAGGTGGATAGTTTAAATGGTTAAATTATTTGCTAAGTAGATGAGGTTTAATGTAGTTGGAATGACTGAACTAGGTAGATGATGTTTAATATAGTTGGAATGACTGAACTAGGTGGATGAGGTTTAATATAGTTGGAATGACTGAACAGTTAAATAGGTGGATAGTTTAAAAGGTTAAATTATTTACTAGGTAGATGAGGTTTAATGTAGTTGGAATGACTGAACTAGGTAGATGATGTTTTCATATAGTTGGAATGACTGAACTAGGAAGATAAGGTTTAATATAGAATGACTGAACAGTAAAATAGGTGGATAGCTTAAAAGGTTACATTATTTGCTAGGTAGATGAGGTTTAATATAGTTGGAATGACTGAACAGTTAAATAGGTGGATAGTTTAAATGGTTAAATTATTTAATAGGGAATTATAGTAGCGAGGACTTTTATTTTGAAACAGTTGTGGACAGAGGAAACAGTTGAACAGAATGTGTAGTCTTAATAGAATGAGACTGTATGCTTAAAGCCTGAGAAACTGACAGTTGATGCAGGTGGCCTGGCCACCTGCCACAAGATTCTAATTGCTGTGATGTCATAAAGGCCCAATGTTAAGTCTATGGGGAAATGTTCAATAGTTTTTAATTAATAGTTTAAAAAGTATAAAAGTTACAAAGATGAAATGTACAAAGCACCCATGTCCTAAGACCTACGTAACATAGTTTGAATGAAGTTTCTACGTTAAACGGTTCAAGCTGCATTAGCTGCGTTAGAATATAATAATAATAAGAAGAAGATGACTAGGAAGAACAGTACAGTGCATTTTCATGCACTGTAATAACATCAACAACAACAACAACAGGCTTTCTAGAGAGAGAGACATGGCTGTGCCAATATCTTGCGATGTAAACACACACACACACACACACACACACACACAAAAAGGCAGAATGATAACACACACAAATTTGTACAGACACATGTACACATATACACTGACATACACAATGCATACATGTGCACACATTTGGGTGTCACCAAATGTGAGGTAATGTGTCCAAATGTGTCTTAGTGAGGTAGCACACACCAAGTTTGTGACCTTGTAGAGAATAAGATGACTCTGGGTTTAGAACCAATATATTTTTGTACAAATTCTGAACATTTTGTGAAAAAACATGTACGCAAACAAAAATCTGAGTTTCAGGAATCATTGCACAATCAAAGGCAGATTATGTAAGACTTTCAGTTTGCAATGAGTTGCAGGTTTTGGGATAGTATAAGCAGCAGCCCTGTGTGTGGTGGTCGTATTATGTGTCGCTATGTCACTACATGTAGTTACAAGCATGAACTGATTATTATGGCACATTTCAACATCACTCTAATTAAATACGCTGCCTCCTTGTCGGCATGTCGGTCTCGAAAAACACGTATCTGTGGTGTAAATATCTAAGGAGCAAGATTCTTAGCTGAGACAAATTAGTGACTTCCTAGGACCTTTGCAACACATTCCTCGCCTCGAAAACCAATGTGTGATGTGGCAAAACATTTGTCAGGGGTTTTGGTAAAACGTCTTCTATGGCGCAATGTGAAGCATGATGTTGAGAACCCCACTTTGCACGTGTATCTCACACACACACACACACACACACACACACACACACTCTCTCTCACACACACACTCTCTCTCTCACACACACACATACACACACACACACACTCTCTCTCTCTCTTTCTCTCTCTCACACACACACACATACCACACACACACACACACACACACAAGGTTAAAGATGTTGCGTATGTATGAGCATATAATAACTGATTTCTAACTTTGAGAGTTAAATTGTAGAATTTACAGTTCAGTTTTTGTTGTGTAAGAATACAGTTTTTTGAAGTTTTTTGTATTGCAAACACTGAATGCACTGCAAGCTAGAGGCCTGTGACGCATTAGCTATAGCTATGAAGCTACAGGGTAGACACTGCAGGGTTAGCTATTACTGTGTGAACCCCATGAAGTGACCACTGGTTGCTTAGATGCCATTTGCCATCATTTGTCCACTTGGTCTAAAGGAAAAGGCAAGGCAGTTATTTTCTTTCCTCCCAGTTATGTAAGGCTGCCAGTACGTTTGAACATGCCTAAAAACCAGTCAGTGAGCTAAGGATCTAAAGATTCCAGAGACTGAAAACACACACACACACACACAGAAAACTTTTACCGCTCTGCTGAAAGGAGGTAATTGTTCTTGCCGTTGTCGAATGTATAAATATTTTGCTTGCAGCATTACATTGTTTAATCCTGTCCTCTTGCAGCGTATCAAAGTCAGCTAAATTTAGAGGCACTCTGCTCACTGAATAAACGTGACAAGTGTTCAAACGCTCAGCTGGGAGACCTGAGGAGCTCTCAGCCCTGTGACATGAGATCTGACTTGAGTTGTGGGTTACACTTTACTTGAAGGTATCGACGTAAGAGTGACATGACACTGTCATGAGCGTGTCATAAACATTAATAAACAAGTCATAAACGTTTATGACATAACACTTCTGTCACTTGCTTCTGTCAAGTGTCATTCGGGTTTTGTCATGACAAGATAGGATTAGTGTTAGGGTGATGACAGTGTCATGTCACTCTTGTAGAAACCTAAAGTAAAATGTTACCGTTCCGTCATTGTTTAGACAGAGGGAGTCGATTAGTGAGGAAAGATGCCCCCCATTGCCCCCCAACAAACACTCCTTCATCACTGATAATCCCCATTCTACTCTTTCTTCTTCCTCTTCTTCTGCTCCTCCATCTGTGTCACCTGATCCTGTGTCAGAGCTGTGATTCCATCTTGACTCATGTTGGCCGACTGGAAACAGACTGAGGGGAGGGGAACTGAGGCGTCCAGTCAGCGTAGAGGGGACTTTCCAGCCCAGCTCACCTTCTCTGCACACACACGCACACACACACACACACACACACACACACACACACACACGCACACACACACATCCCGACCCCCCTGGCGCCAGCCTCAGTATGGTCAGAGAGGGCCAGTACTCCTCCTCTGTCGCCACGGGGACGGTGTGTGAAAGTGTCTGGCTTTGTTCTGAGCTCGGCACACTCGCTACGCTGGAACACAGACAGCGCCGCAGCACAGAGACTTAATTATTGTCATTGTCAGTGACTGCTGTGTGGTGAGATAGAGATGGGAAGTCCTTCCTCTGAGATGTGTCCATGCAGTGATCCCTTTAGTGGCCTGCTCTGCACAGCAGCTGTGTGCTTTAAAGGGTGGAGGTGATAAGTGATGTGTCGATTTCATGGGTCACGCAAATGGTGAGAAGACACACACGAAAACACACACACACACACACACACACACACACACAATGTGCTGCTGAGATTATCAGATTACTGCTTTTACAGAAGTAGTGTATGTACAACTGACAACATAAACTTCAGAAGAAGAACACCTTCAGTTGTTCAGTTGACACAACTTTCCAGCAACTTGTCTTCAGGAGACAGCCACCTGTTTCTAAAGGGAGAAATGTAATGTCAATGTAAGCTTCTCATTACAGCCAAAGGTAAAATAATTGTTTAGCATTGATAATAATAATAATAATAATAATAATAATAATAATAATAATAATAATAATAACTTGGTTTTATATAGCGCCTTTCAAGTAACCCAAGGTTGCTTTACATAAAAAGGTTAAGGTTGCCTAATGGCCCTTGTAATGTAACTGATATATGTAGCTCGTTATGGATAAAAGCATTTGCTAAATTAACAAATGTAAAAAATGCATGATCGGTAGAAGATTTGTTTTCACACCTTACATCTCCATACAACGGCCCTTACCTGGCATGATCCTTACCTGGACCCAGTCCAAAGCTTTGTTCTCACACCTGTGCACCTTTACCTTTATCAAATCTGGGCTCCTGAACGTAAAGACTTGGTAATGCGTCCTATTCAAAGCATGATGCCAGTGGTGTTTATGTTTGAAGTTGTCGTATGGGAACAGGTTCGGGAGCAGGAGGTCTGGCTAGGGGGGGCGGGCAGGCAGCAGACCTGGGATCAGAGAGAGCGTCGCCACGCTTGGGCTACCCACATCACTGATGCGGCTGGTGCGGTTTTCCTCAGATAACGACAATCAGTCGCCGACTCGCCCATTTCTTTCAAAAAGAACCTTGAGAGAGTGGTTGGGCGAGACTAGTGTGTGTGTTGTGTGTTTGTGTGTGTGTGTGTGTGTGTGTGTGTGTGTGTGTGCATGTGTGTGCATGTGTTTGTGTTGCCTTTATGTGGGATCTCTTTTTTTATTCTAAAAATACAATTTTTTATTCTTTTTTCTTCATTCTATTTTTCTTCTTAATTCTCCCTGTTCCTCTGCTATCACTTGTTTGTGTAGGTCATTACACTCGTACATGCACACATTGTGTCACACTGTCTCCTTTCTAATCACATTCTCTGTCTCGCTTCTCTTTCCTCTTTCTCAACTACTTCTTCCTCTCCTCCTCTCTCTCTCTCTCCCTCCCTCTCTTCCTCTCTCTCTCTCTCCATGTCTTAATCTCTCTCTCCATCCCTTTCTGGGTGGTCCCTGCTCCTATGCCGGTTCCTGGCGGCACGGTTTCTGGGGGTAGTTACAGGACTTCCTTCTCCCCCTCGCTTCCTGTGGAGTTCCTTTGCAGAGGGCCATAAAGCACCCACACATATGGGACGTGCACATGAGGGATGTTTCTTCCGCTTACGTTTGGGGTTAACCACCAGTCTGCCAACCCCCTTACCCACCTACCCAACCCAGCCCAGTCCAGCTCACCCCAACCCAACCACCAGTACCTCACTCAGCCACTCGCACTCGCTTGCCCCTAATCTTACCCCCGGCATCTGGGTGTGTGTGTTTGAGTGTGTGTGTGTTTGAGTGTGTGTGTGTGTGTGTGTGTGTGTGTGTATATACACAGTGGTCACATAAGGGCGTAAGGGAGACAGAACCCGGCTCCATAAGGGTATTTATTGCCCTCTCACACACACACACACACACACACACCACCAACCATCTCTTCAAACCCACACACACAGACATGCACACACATACACACATATATACAGACAAACAAAAGCACAGACACACACATCAGTCCCTTAGAACTGGCACCCATTCCCATTAAGGGGCATTGTGATCATAGCTTGAATAGCACGAGCGTACCACCAAGTGTACCGACAACCGACAACTGTCACACTTATCATGTGACTGCATGCTTTAACCAGGACAGGCACCGTCTGTGCTGTCAGAAATCGTCTAACAGATTCTCTGCATCAGTCGCACCAAAAATCGACCTTCACTCAAACAAAAATAAACCTTCATTGCAAAACTTTAGTACCCTGGAAATCCAGAGTTCTTGCAAAAGCACAATGGCAATGAGCAATGATGCATGTTACTTTTTCCCCTTGCATCCTGTGGAACCAATCAAATCACATCTGATATAGACGGGCCAGAGGCGAGCTAAACTGATGACAACAGCGCTGCAACGTTGGAAACATTGATCGTAGTGTTATCCAATTGCGTCGAAGTCAGTGAGATTTTCAAATGCATGGTTGGTGCCGCCCCTCGAGTTGGGCCATTACATTGTTCGTGGCCAGACCCTTAATCTTTCTAGATTATCAGGGTCTGGATTTTCCAGGCTAGAACTTTAGATGTTCTCTGGTGAAAGGTAGCTTTGTGTGGAGTCAGTGGGCCATAAGCTTTATAACTTCTATCATGGGCTCAGGGTGTAGAAGTGCAACCCATGCACATTTTGGAAAGTTCTGTCTTAGAACCCTTAAAGCAGCAGTTGGCAAGATTTTTTTGAACATATTCACTGAAACCGACACTATGCTCCAATAGAACAACATAATTCAGCCGGTTTTAGAAAAAAACCCGCACTTCTACCTCCACCTATAGCCTGTTATTTGTTTTGCTCCCGGCTCCCGGCTCTTCTGGTCCAATCAGAGCAGGGCTGTGTGAGATCTGACTGTCAATCACAGTCTGGTGCGCACTGATGAGCACAAACTCGACGAGAGGGTGCTCGGTGGTAGTGGGGGAGGAGCATGAGAGTTGTAAACATTCAAAATTTTGGTAGAAGGGGGTCACTTGCGCTTCAGCCTGGTTGGTGCTCACGGAACAGGACATAGAAGTCAAGAAGGGAGATCCAAGGTTTAACAAGAGCCAAGGAGCAGGACCGGAGCACTCAATGCTTAAAGTGATTTTTATTCGTGCAAACTGACTAACGTTTCGACGCCCATGCGTCTTCTTCAGAGTCAAACATTCAAAATGTTGGCTAAGTCCCCTTAATCTGTCAGACTTGCCAACTGCAGCTTTAACATATTAGCATTACACAAGAAATGGACCCTTTACAGTTCCTTGCAGGTACATCCTGTCCGACCCGTTTGGTGCTCAGTGGTTATCAGTGGTGTAATCATCCCTACTTGTTAATCAGGTGAAAGTGAAGCCTTTTGGCACATGAGCCTCATGAATGAGGAGCTCGCCCGCCATGGAAATGACTGAAGCGCTAAATCGCACGCTTAAATCTCAATCCACTCCGATGAGAACAATGAGGGCCATGTAGCATCTGCCTCCGAGTTAGCTCATCTGTTATTGTGGGATTAGCGAGGGGGTGTTTTTGTGTATTTATGTTAGGCATCATAATGAGTCACCACCTAAGAACCTGAAAATCTGACGTGTGTCGTGTGTCATACAAGTCACTCTGCAAACGTCAGCTAAACAGAAGACAAAGATTTGGTTTCATTGAGGGACATTAAGTTGTTTCAGTTCTTTACAAAACATATGTGTCTAGGTACGTATGTCACTGGATGGTGCAGTGTATGGAAATGATCTTTGTTTGTTGTTTGTTTGTTTGTTTGATTTACCTGTTTTCAGCATATCTTTGAAAAACAAAAACAACTAAGCTAATCGGAGGTTTATCTTTTAGGTCTAAGCCAGTGTGTATGACACATGGTGAGTTGAGATTAAAAACAGAATACCGAAAACACTTCTGCTTTTTGTGCTGAGTGTGAGAAAAAAAAGAGGAGAAGAGACTAATCATGGCTATTTGAAGAGCGAAGTGAATATGATGTCACACAAAAGGTTCCGTATTTCTCGCACGCAAAGGCTGGTATGGATCCATTTCCTGTGTCGCAAAAAGTGAAGCGTCTGCTAGATTGTATGAAACTGTCTGGCCTTGACAGTGGCCATATGTGTGCTTGTGTCAAGGCTTATTGTCTGCATGTGAGTGTCTATACATCTACACACACATGTGTGTGTGTGTGTGGGCAAGTTGTGGTTGTTCATAAAACACGCGCCTATGGACACATGCATTCAACGCAAACACACAAACCAAAAATGAGTTGCTTTTCACATGATGGAGGTGAGATGTTTTTGAAAATCACACTTGAGACAGTTCCCATGTAGATTCTCAAACCACTGCTTCCCCTTTTTATTTAATCAGACATCATAGAGGGCCTTGCTTGATTTCCATGCTCATCAAAAGTGTCCTCGAACGCAAAGCGTATGTGCGAAATAAAACACGAAGTGAAAGTGTGAGAAAGTGATTCTTTGCCTCCTCTTGTCCAGCATGCAGGAAAAGCCAAAGTGTTTGTGGTTAGCCCAGGAGGAAGCAGGAGTTGTTTGTGTGCGAAGTGCTGACGTTAAGCTGTTTGCTGAGCGAGAGCAATTCTCTAAATGATTGTTTTCATTTCTCTCTCTTTCTCTCTCTCTCTCTCTTTCTCTCCCTCTCTCTCGGGCCCCTACAACTTTAACTGGCCACTTGTTTAACCATAACTCTCTTATTCTCTCCTTTTTTTCCCCTGTCTCCACCTTCAAAAACTAGATCTCCCCTCACCCCCACCCATCGCTTTCTATTCGTTTGCGCCTTGGTGCTGTCAGCAACATTTTCCATTCTTTTGGACAAATTGCGAGCGAGGGCCGAACTTCCCTTACATCTGCACGGCTTATGCATGTAGAGGCGGTTTATAAATGTACGGAGTCTATTAGTCACTATGTGTGTCAGAAAAACCTGCAGACATATGAATTTATCACCAAAGAAGTTATTTATACCACACATATGCTTTCAATTTCTTCATTAAGTGACCCAAAGTCTGGCACTAGCAGCACTCACTAGCAGCCGAGAGGCTAATTATAACCATTGTACATTTCATTTGCACAAAACCTGTGAAAACGCAAGAATTTCTGATAAACCCATCATCACCAGTCACACACATACAGTATGTGCTAAAGTACACACATTGGTCATGAACACACACAGACACAAATACACGCATACACACACACACATACACACACACACAATAAGCATGCAAAACACTCTCACACACATGGCGCATGGCCACGCACGGGTAGACAATAGAGTGCAACTGTGTGTGTGTGTGTGTGTGTGTATTAGGGTAGCAGAGCTGATTACTGCAGGGTGCAGTCAGGCAGAGTGTCCATATGAGGGCAACTGTGAGTGTGAGTGTGTGTGTGTGTGTGTGTGTGTGTGTGTGTGTGTGTATTAGGGTAGCAGAGCTGATTACTGCAGGGTGCAGTCAGGCTGACTAATTGGTTGTGGCAACCCGGACTCCAACCCCAGGAAGACTGGGGTCCATGTGCTGTGCTTGGGGACGCTAAGGGCTATCGTGCTAGAGGGCTAGCGTGCAAGCGGGCTAAGGGGCTAGCAGGCTAACGTGCTAGAGGGCTAGAATGCTAGAGGGCTAGTGTGCTAGGGGACTAGAGGGCTAGAGGACTAGAGGGCTAGGGCACTAGAGGGCTAGAGGGCTAGGGCACTAGAGGGCCAGGGGGCTAGAAGGCTAGGGGACTAGAGTGCTATGGGACTAAGGGCCTATCCCAATACCTTCCCTTCCCCTAGATTTTTGCCCTAACCCTTGTTTTTGCACATGCACGTGTAGGGGTAGGGTGTCCCATTACTTTAGGGAGCAAGGGGAAGTGCTATTTTCCTAAAATCAACCCTCAAAATATAGCCAGGACCGATGCAGGCTTAAAACAAAGTGGGAGATGAAATTACACAGGATACCGTGCGAGCTCAGCGAGCCAGCCAAATGTTTAAACCAAGATGGCTGACACCGCTGGAAAGGAACAATTGCATTGCTCATATATTTTCGCAAATAAGCATATTAAAATGTTGAAATATGTTTGAATATGTTAGTTTGATTCACATCCAAAGGACTGTTGAGTTTTGAACACTAATGTTCTCACAAAGCTATCTGATGATGTTCATGATATCTGCTGAGTGCTTTGAGAGAGTCTGCCCATCAAATAACGTTATATATCTGATATGGGTAGTTTTGTCAATATTTAGGATGTGTGTTCCGGAGTTCTCATGAACACCAGTGTTGCCACAGTTACCTTGAAAAAAGTAATCTGATTACTGATTACTGATTACTCCTTTACAAAATCACAAAACCAGGGCTAGAGTGCTAGGGGACTAGAGAGCTAGGGGACTAGAGGGCTACGGTGCTAGGGGACTAGAGGGCTAGGGGACTAGAGGGCTACGGTGCTAGGGGACTAGAGGGCTAGGGTGCTAGGGGTATGGGTAGGAGTAGTGGTGGGTTGATGGGTGGGTGGAGGAGGTCAATGGGGGAATTGGGGGGAGGGGGGGCAGCCATCTGTTGCACTGGCTCACATTTAGCTTACCGGCAACGGAACGCACCTCGAAAACCCCCCAAAACATAAAATAATCAATCATACATGCACACCAGGCACACACGTATTTACTTAAATGAATCAATATCACGCTGCCGCTCATGCTGTTGTAAACACTTCCCAAAACAGACTTTTTAGTCATTATTAAGCTATTTTGGCCAGGAATAAAAAACAGGCACTTGGGAAACCTGCTCATCGCTCATGACGTCCAACAGGCAAGAGCACTTTGATGCTCACGCTTATTCACCCTGCCATGTGGTTGAAGACCACAAACAACAAAGAAGCATCCTCTTTCTATGTTTATGTGTGTGTGCCTGTTTTTTTTTCAGTTTTGCACCGTATCTGTGTGTGTAACAGGGGTCTGCGGCAATGGGAGGATGCAGCGTTGAGAAATCTCCAAAATTTTCCCAGGTCCCCTGATTGTGTGTGTGTGTGGGAGCATATGTGGCGAGCATTGTGCGGGCGATCAGCTGTTGCCCAACGTGCTGACACTGATGGAGGGAAATGAAACCAGCAAGGGTGTCTGCTCACCAGACGAACGCTGATGACCAGAGCACTTAAATCTCGAGCTCTCCTGGAGCCACAACAGAGTCTGACACACATTTTCTCTTTCTTTCTTCTCTCTCTCTCTCTCTCTCTCTTTGCCAGCGTAAAAGCCACTCAGTCATTCACAGTTAGATTTACTGTGTACTGGCAAAAGTAATAGGTGTGTGTGTGTGTGTGTGTGTGTGTGTGTGTGTGTGTGTGTTTGTGACAAAAGTAATAGGTATTTGGTATTTTGTATCGGGCAGAACTGAATCAGCATGCAGGCACCTTACCGTACAAGATCTCAGGGTCAGATAATCGCAGTGACGTGCTTTTCGGCCAGTGTTGAAATCAGCTAATGTGTATTACAGTAAAGCACATTTTTATTTCAGAATGACACACAACAAGGTTGTCTCACACACACACACACACACTCATGCACACACAAAATCCCATAAAGAAATTCCTAGGTTTCCTAGAAGTTTGAAACTGACTGAAATGGTGGGAGTTCTGATTTATTTGCCACGCATCCTCTGACTTCGTCTGATAGCAAAGCCAATGAGTATGGCTTGCTTGTGTCGCAACATTCTAAGCAAATCTGCAAATTCCCCATGCAGCACAGGGGCAAGATGCCAACCCATATGGCTTAATAATCAGATTTCACTTTGTGGTGTGTAGTGTGTCTGCTCTGAGTTTGTGAGACTGGCGCAAGACGTGGTTAGATAGACATACAGGCAGAAACAGACCAACAGAGTCAGGGAGAGAGAGAGAGAGAGCAAGGGAAGAGTGAGTGATTTTGTCCATGAGTTGGCTCACAGTTCACATGTCTTATGGCCTTGTAAAGTGTGACTGACCCACATTGCCTGGGCAGAAGAGAAGCATGATGCTGGTCAGGTCGGGTTACAGAGATATGAGCAGTCCTGACAGCATACCTGTCAACATTTAGCTTTCCAAAAACGGGCGATTTTTTTTTTTTCAAAGTCAGTGTTTATACCGGATCTGTGTTTGCATATTTAATACGTTTCATACACATGTTTCAACACTGCATTTCGGTCGTTGCTTTTACCTTAGCATTACCTTACGCATGCCAATTATGTATCCACCAGCTGCCTGCCTGCAGCCTACTTCCAAAACTCCAAAGCTGCTTGCTGTCAGATTTGGTTCCGAGGGCACAAGTTCAGTGTATCAACAACACTCAATAACAGTTTATGTCATGTGTTAATCAATTAAATTCCCAACAATTTCACAACAGCTAGTTCTGGAGTAGGCCATTCAACTAGCCCGCTTGCTTCTGACGAGACTCAGGCTGCGCAGTCGGCACCCTTCCTTATTTGGGTTTTGGGTTGCCAGGTTTTAGCCTATGACAAAACGGTTGAAATTGAAACCAAGTGATCGTGTATGTGTAGGGTGTATTTCATACACAATCTGGCAACCTGAATGGATCAATGATTTTAATATAAAGTTTGATGGCCATGCAAATTACGGGAGTTTTCCGGGAGAAATAACAAAACGGGAGTGTAGCTGGGAGATGACCTTGAAATACGGGAGAAACCCGGGAAAAACGGGAGTGTTGACAGGTATGCCTGACAGACCAGGGACATGTTTGCTCTCACCTCATCTCAGGTTTACCTGTAACAATATAGACCTCATGCACTCCCATCACACCACCATGCAGCCACACTATGGACTTCCCTTTAATGAGTTTTCACGTGGATGGACTTTAATTATCCCCAGCTTTTCCAATAAAAATGGGAGTAACTGTATTTTAATAGACCATCAATCCAATGAGACAATGAGACAGATAAATAGATTCAGATTGTGGCTGGAGGCTAGGCTAATGGTCTGGGTGCAGTCATGGTTAATTTATTGGTAGGTGACAGGTAGTTGAGAGTTACATTAATAAAAAATAATGAAATAGAATGTTTGAAATAGAATGTATGAAATAGAATGTTTCCCAGGGCTGGCTTTAGGCAGGGGCCAGGGTGGGCTATAAGCCATCCAAGCATTGTGTCTTGCCCACCCAAAAAAGTCAGGTTTTTTCAGTTGTGCATCAGCGCAGTGTGCAGCCTCAAACCCAGCTTGGATGTAGATGAGTTGGTGTTGAGTGTAATGGTAGCTACATGTAGCTGGCACATACCTGTGCAGTAGGTCCATGTATGTGTGTTGGTAAACCCCCCTCCTGACTATGGCCATTTTTCACATAGATCTCTGTTTCTCAAAATCACTGAGTAGAAGAGAGGGACAGGGGGCAGAAGAGAGGGACGGGGGACAGGGGGGAGGAAACAGAGACCAAAGACAAACAGGTGTCAAGTGTCTTCCCGAGTAGTGGCAGCGAGTTGAATTACCTTTATCACTTGCTTAGCTCTAATTAAGCTTGTGGACATCATGGGTTCTCATCGAGATGAGATGAGATGAAAATGCACACGCGCGGCCTCTCAGCTTACTAGCCACTCACTGGATGAGGCCCAGGGGCTCATGTCCGCGGTGAAGCACCACTCTGTGGGAACGGCAACGGGGCTAGAGCTTGTCCCGGCCCGGAAGCCTCCGTCCATTAGTCACGGAGTGGACACACCTTCGTCTGCTGCCTGCCAAAGAGTGGGTTTGACCCAGGGAGAGGGAGAGTGGGTTTGACCCAGGGAGAGGGAGAGAAAGAGGGGTTTGACCCAGGGGCGAAGGCCAAGAAGAGGGAGGGGGTGAGAGAAGAGAAGAGCTTTTTCTTTTATTTTAGAAATGTAAATTCATTAACTTCCTGTCATTTACTTCATGTGCCATACTATAGTCTATTGCACTCATGCTATCAAAACTCTTTGAATTTGGAAGAAAAAGACTGGCAAACTGAAACAGAAAGAAGCCATAGACATATTAGTTATATATTAGACATATTAGTTATATATTAGACATATTAGTTATATATTAGACATATTAGTTTCAAACTCTTGTTTATACTTGTTTATATTCCACTGTTTGTTTGATCATTTATTTACGCATTTGTTTATTGCAGAGGTGTCTAGGCGACACATCAGGTGGCTGTTGTTTGACTCTTACCTACACCTGAGTAACCTTAGAGGCAGCTCCACCTGCCAGCATCTCACACCATGGTGGCGCGCAACATGAAATATTCAGCCCTATCGCTTACACATAATGATGGCCAAATCGCTTTCTCATGAATAAAACCTGTGAATGAAAGGAGAGAGGGAGGGAGAGAGTGGAATGAGGAGTGTGTGTGTGTGTGTGTGTGAATGGGTGGGGGTGCTTATGAATGCCTTAGTTTGTGTGTGTGTGTGTGTGTGTGTGTGTGTGTGTGTGTGTGTGTGTGTGTGTGTGTGCGTGTCCCAATAGCTCCATAACCTGAGAGTAGGACAATGGGCTCGTCATCACTTTTGACACCAAAAGTGAAACCGCATCCGTTCCTACATTATTCAGCGCTCCTTCCCGTGTCAAAGCCCTGCTCGGAATCAGAGTAAATGAGAGTCGTGCCACGTCTCACCCTCACGGTTTCCTCGCATACACTTCCCAGAAGTCCACACGTTACCACAAAATGTCAAACGACTCATCTTCACGTGATACGATACTCCTCTGGGGGGGGGGGGGGGTGGTGTTGGTCTGAGCACATGACATTGGTAGGTGGACCACATGGGCGTTGTGTGTGACTCTGATGTGACACAACAGGCCCGGCTCACCTCGCTAATGGTGCTCCTATGGCACTGCAGCAATGCTGTGTTGGTTAAGGCCCATCGCATGTGGACACAGTCTGGTGAGACCTCACAGGGCACGCCATGTTGGAGACAGGGCTTTTGAACATCGCTTCTACCGCACTTAAGCTGCTCTTCAAGTGGGCTAGGCGGTCAAGATTATGTGTGTGTGTGTGTGTGTGTGTGTGTGTGTGTGTGTGTGTGTGTGTGTGTGTGTGTGTGTGTGTGTGTCTGTGTGTGTGTGTGTGTGTGTTTGTAAATCTATGTGGAACATCTGTGTCTGGTCTAGGTGTACATAAATAGCCAGTGAGTGTGTCGCCAGTGAACAGCGATATCGTTCTTCGGCCAGTTCCTTCTCATTTTTTTTTGTTTCTCTCTCTCTTGGCTTGCTTTGTTCCCTCTCCTCTCAATATGTGTGTGTGTGTGTGTGTGTGTGTGTGGGAGGACCTGTGAGTAACGACACCGCAAAGGGCCTGCACATGCAGCTGAACGTTAGTCAGCTCGAACACGGATAGCGAGAAAAAAGGAAGTTCTTCTCCTTCCTTCTTCTCCTTCTTCTTCTTCTTCTTCTTCTACTACTCCATCTTCCCATCTTCTTCTCCTTTCTCTTCTGTCATGGAGAAAAGTAAGCAATGCCAGGCCAAACTCTGAGATTCCCACATTCTTGAAGGAGACGGATGCAGATCAAAGGGCGATGTGTAACTCGAGCAACACAGGACCTCTCAGACAGGGAGTAAACAGTGGTCAATGCTCCTCTTCATGATACTGTGTCTGGTCTTTGCATGTGTGTGTGTGTGTGTGTGTGTGTGTGTGTGTGTGTGTGTGTGTGTGTGTGTGTGTGTGTGTGTGTGTGTGTGTGTGTGTGTGTGTGTGTTGTGAGGGGGAGAGAGAGAAGACGAAATTTCAGGGCAAGCCTTCAGACTTCAAAGTAGCACGCCTCAATCTTCACTGGACCATTGAGGAATGGGGATGGACTGGTCTGGTTTTGAGAAGGGGGTACACTCTGATTTCTCATGAGATAGATGAAGGGGCGTCACAAAGATACCATTTAGTGCTTTGAGTAGGAGTTGAGTGTGTGTGTGTGTGTGTGTGTGTGTGTGTGTGTGTGTGTGTGTGTGTGTGTGTGTGAAAGAGACAATGAGATTAAGAGAGATGCACAGATAGAAAGTGAATGTGAGAGAGAGATGGAAAGAAAGAAAGAAACACAAGAAAAAGAAAAAAAACAAAGAAAGAAAGAGTAACCTCTTTACATGTGTGGAAGTGTTTCAGAAGGACTGCATGCCTTCCTGGCCTTGGTGGACTCTGAGAGCACAAAGGCAGTGTTGAAGTGTGGGAATGCTCCCCCCGCAGAGTGAGCAAGAGAGTGGGAGAGAGAGAGAGAGAGAGAAAGAAAATGAGAGAGAATGAAAGAGAGAGAGAGAGAGAGAGACCCTTCATCAGGGAAAAACCCCAAATTACCCCAGTCCCCCGGCAGGAAGTGCTGCAACAATGATGGTGGCGAGCATCTGATTGTCTCACTGTTGCCCTGGCAGCGGCAGCAGAGGCGGGTGGCGGGCGGATGTGAAGCAGAGGGAAAGCACTGTCCTGCTGCTGTGGGCCTGACCAGGAGAGCAGCGGGGAAACCGAAGCAACGCACGCCATCAAATATTCATCCCGCTTGGGGTGTCATGGACCTGGCTTAAGGTGTGAAACGGACACCTTTCCATCTCACGGCTCTCTTCCTGCCTTTCTCTTCTGTCACCCCATCACCCCCCGACCTCTCTCTTTTTCTTCCCCTCTTCTCTTCTCTTCTCTTCTCTTCTCTTCTATCTCTTCTCTACCTATCTCCTGCTTTCATTCTCTCATTTTCTCTCTCTCTCTATCTATGACCAGCTGCTGTTTGCCACCAAGTCTGGACAGTGGCTCCGAGGTGGGGGTCAAGTTGCCTTTTGTGGTAGGGAGGTGGTATTTGCCCAGCATTGCTGCCATGTTATTCTGACGTTTGGCCTCTTGTGCTTATTCAGCCCACACCGCCTGGCCTGGCTGTCTCAGACACACGCCCAAGGATAACGAACGGGGCAGGGTTGCAGGACAAGGGGGGCAGTTGGTTATTTTCAGGGCTAGAGTTGCGTTGCGGCCCCTGTGCGGCTCTATAAGGGTCAGCGTGGGGGCTGTGGATGGGGGCCCAGGTGTGACAGTGAGGATCGGGTGAGCCCGTGTTTGGACAGGGGGCACTGCAGCCATGTCCAAAAATGCCTGGATTCCCCAGCAGGCAAGAGCTGATTTTAACCCCACCCAAACACACACCACACACACACCCACATACACACCAGCGCCTCCCCTCCTATGCTGGCCCTGACCGTCAAAGGGCCACTGCTGGTGTCAGTTGTTCCAGGAGTCGTTGTTGTTTTTTGGGCAGGAGGTAGAAGGCCTGGGGGTGGTGAAACAGAGAGAAAGAGAGAGGGAGAGAGGGAGAGAGAAAGAAGGTGGCCGCCGGGTGGGTGGGAGTGTGTCTGATTGTGTATGTGTGTGTGTGTGTGTGTGTGTGTGTGTGTGTGTGTGTGTGTGTGTGTGTGTGTGTGTGTGTGCTCGGCTCCTTTGGTCTTGGTGGGTCGTCGCTCCCTCCCTGGTGTCTAATCTGGCACTCTGTTTGTGGTGGTCTGTCATTAGCACCTCCTTCCCGAAGGCCCCTCTCAGTGTTTGCTTTCCAACAGTGTTCGATTTTCAGTTTCACTCAAGGCATGTCCCCTTTACCTTCAAAAAGAACACATTTACACATTCATCATTAGCGTAAAATGCTATTCACTTAGCTACCCTAACAGATGATTGGTGCTGCTTAATGCCAAACAGAAGAGTGCCTAGTGTTTTTGGCTGCTCGGGGTTCATCAGTAGCCTACTTGGTGCCAGCAGCTTTGACACTTGTGCTGCAGGAGAGAGAGAGAGAGTGTGTGTGTGTGTGTGTGTGTGTGTGTGTGTGTGTGTGTGAAAGACTAAATTAGCTTAGACCAGCTCAGAGTATGAATTCAGAAAAAAAAAAAGCATGAGCTACGGCATCTTCACTAGGACTTAGCTCTGGGTTTCACCGCCTGAGTGCAGATGTGCTGACGATAAACCAGGGCTGGACTGGGACAAGACAATCAGCCCTGCCATTTTTGGCCCGGGTGGCCAACACGCACCATGATTGGTCAGACACATTCCCTGCAGACAGTCCACTTAAAATGCATATTTTTTATTTTTTTATTATTGATATTGTATTGATATTATTGATACTATTACTATTTTGATTAATATTGCGGATCATATTGACCTACCAGGGGTGGTGTTAAGCACACCATTTTAATGTATTTTTTAATACATCCATCAATATCTGTGTCTAATTAAATTACTAGGCCTACTTAACAATCTCCATAGCAAGCAACAGATTAATCTAGCAATCACCCTAAAAATACATAACTTGGCGTTGTATTAGTGCTAGTATTGCTCTAGCAATCACCCTAAAAATGCATAACTTGGCGTTGTATTACATACATAACTTGGCGTTGTATTAGTGCTAGTATTACTCTATAACTTGGCGTTGTATTAGTGCTAGTATGGAAATTAACTCTATAAAGACTGGCACGGCCAAAAAAAAAGTAAGATTTGATTGGGCGATGGCATTGTCAGTATGGAAAATTAACCAGTGGGCCACTGTCAGCCCTGTCAAATAAATAAATAAATAAATAAATAAATAAATGTAGCCTAAATTATAATTACATCAGTGATTCGGCCCAAAAGTGCGTCGGCCCACCAGGAAAATGTCGGTATGCCAGATGGCCAGTCCAGGCCTGCAATAAACATATTTTTGGTAGAGTTGTGAAGGACTCGCCATTGATTTAGTCTTTTTAATGTGCAAGTCTGTGTGTGTGTGTTCTTAAGTGTCTGGTGTAGAGATTATAGAGTGTGCTGACGTGTGTGAGTGTGCCTGAGAGAAAGAGAGTGTATTTCTTGTATGTGTTCACAGTCTTGTATGTGTATGTACATTATGTATTGTGTGCATGTGTGTGCACGTGTGTGTGTGTGTGTGTGAGTGCTGTGTGTGTGCACATATTAAGCTGGAGCAGCATCAGTCACTGAGTGAGGGAATGGAACAGGTGTGAGCGGTGAATCACAGGACACAGGAAGGTAAAAGGTTCATCGTACCGATTCCAAGAAAAAAGAGAAAGTTGACTTGAAGCAGAAGACACAAGAAAATATGAACCTGGAAACTGGTTGGGGAAGAGAACAGAACTTAATTTGGCGTTTCACATCCAGTAAAACACAGATGAATGGAACTCAACTGTGTATAACAAAGGCATGAAAGCATATCATGCGTATCAAGCGTAACAATAGATATCACCCAAGAGATCCTTTGTTGTGCGTAACTATGAAACATGTTGTTTGGAGAATGGCGATGACTAAAGTCTGAATTGGAATGACTTTTTGACCTCTGTGTATCTCAGATATACTCTCAAACACAAAAACAAATCTATTTGAACTAAAACCTCCCACAGCTCAGCAGCTATGTAGACTCAGTTCTGTGAGCTCTAGGGTTCATTAGGGTTTTGAGGCGCATCACGCTCCTCGTCTACACGCCCCTGGGGCCTGGAGCCATAGTGCGTTGCCCGAGCGTCCTGTTTATCCAGTGTCGCCGCGGCAGCCGTAAATAACACGGGACCAGAGCCAGTGGAGATGAAAGCGCCGAGCTGGCCGTTCCGCTCTCCAGAAACCCCTTATTAAAAGGCTTTCTACATATACACAGCCCGAGAGAGGTGAGCTCATAAAACTCCAGGATGGATGAGCTTTTTTCCCTGTCTTTCTTTCTCTCTCTCTCTCTCTCTCTCTCTCTCGTGTCACATTCTCCCTGGTGTTTTGATGTTGTAATGTTTGGTTGCTTGTCGTCCAGGTCAAGGCGCATGGGAAGTCCCTTTTAATGTGTGACTCACTGAGATGGTCTTTATATTTATGATGTGATGAGACTAATATTAGCTGAGAAACACTTGTTCTTAATTATTACACATTGAATAGACACATACACACACACACACACACACACACACACACACACACACACACACACACACACACATCCTCTCCATCAAGAGTCTTCATCATCTACATGACAGCATAGCCAGAAGCTAGCCCCAAATGAAGGTTAGCGACTACAGTAGATGAGGTGCTATTCAACAGCACACCTTTGCTCAGTAGAACCCCTGCAGTCACACTGCATCCTACAATATCCCCTCTGGTCAGCCTTTCAGCGCAATGCCCACCCTATGGGTTGATGGTGGGTGGTGGTGGTAGTGGTGTGTGTGTGTGTGTATGTGTGTGTGAGAGAGAGTATGTGTGTGTGTGAGAAAGAGAGGATGGCATTATGCTCTTTGGATTGTTACTGTGTCAACAGTCCCTGCTGAGACACTGCAGTGAACACACAAAAGCACCCAGACCCACCCAGCCCCCCCCCACCACACACACACAACTGCAAAAGGAATGTGCTAAAAGGTGAAAATATAAAACCACCATTTGTCTTTCTCTCCTGCATATGTTTGTCTTGCCATTGATTCTACATTTGCAAATAATGTGGTTGTCAAACTAATTCTGTGGGTATCAAACACCAGCTGATAATAATGTGGTTGCCAAACACAACCATATAAGCCGTTGAATCTGTATGCCAATATTCTATACACATTTATATGAAAATATTTTTGTATTTTTATTTTCGTATCTTAATAACATATTATATTAATAACAAATGTAATATGCTAGTATGACTGCAATTCATGCCCTGCAATATTTTACTTTAAAACATATTTGTTTATTACAAAGATAATAAATTGGTCATTAAATTATTTTTTCTGTACATAAACACCCCTCTTATCTGTGTCCATCAAATTTAAGCTGTCAGGAAAAGAAAACATTGTGATGTGATCGCCAAACAGTAACAGTCTGATTTCTTATGAAGAGCAATGGGATTTCTTATGAAGAGCAATAGGATTGTTGCATAACGTGTGAATTGCTGTTTGCCATTTGTCTTAAACTGAAGCTCCAAGCGGATCTGTACACGCAGCCTTACAACACTGTTTACAGTTCTTCGAGTCACGGTAAAATGTAATTTTTGGTAGGCCTACATAGCTAATTTAGTCACACCTATGGTGTGGGTCCTTGCGTTTCTTTAGGAATCCGCCGTCTTGGTTTGTATAGAAATGGATATTAAATGACACATACAGGCAAGATGGCGGAAATACGGGACCGGCGGTAATAGGGGGAGTTCCGATACGCTCCTTACCATTTGTTGTAAGATGGGAAAAAAGCATTTAGTTGCAATGTCTTGTATATGCTGTATTTCTTTCTGGTTTGGTTTGCTATGGATTGAGGATACTGTTCACCTGTCAGTATTGATGACTAGTTGGTATCTAATTCTCTTCTAAACTGGGATATGGGGGGGATTTAGAATTGCCTTTGCTTGTTTATGAGTCCAACCTATTCACTGCCACACACCTGCATGGCTCCAATGTGTTTTAAGCTTTAAGAAACAATAAATTAACCTGGATAGTTCCAGGGGTTCTTCTCCAGATTATGATGATAACCACGTTGCAGAAACAACAGTTAATATAATAAATTTAAACTGTCAGGGGAAAAAAACATTGATGTGATTGCCTTACATTTTGCTTTGCATTTTGCATTAAATATGAATAGCAATGGGATTTTTCATTCAGTGGGGATTGTCGTTTGCATGAAAGTGGTTGGCACTTTGGACTAGGGAGACTTGAATTTCCCCCTGGGGGAAATAAGTTATCTGTCTCTATCATCAAAATGTTGTTTTTCCTATCTGCTTTGCAAAACAAATGTTATTTGAAACATATATAGGCTACCTCGTTTAAAAAACAGTTGCCCACTCTCCTTACCATTTTGCTGTAAAATGAAGAAAACAATTTAGTTGCAATGTCTTGTACATGCTGTATGCATTTGCAAGATTGTATCTCTCACTGTATGTGAGCTTTACAACAGAAGACACACTTTTCTGTGCATTATTCTGTTCTCATCAGCAGTTGGGTTTTAGATGGGTGCAAACTTGTAGATTGTGCTCATCTCTTGTCATGAGCAGCACTAATAGTTTTATTATTGTTGTGTTATTAGGTAGATTTCGGATATTGATACAGCTCCAGCGTAGCCACTGTTTTTCTGCCTTTGCATAAATGAGAGATTACTTCCTCTGTATTATTGTTTTGGGACTGTGTTTGTGTGTGTGGAACTGTGTGTTTGCTATTGGAACACTGGAACAGGAACGAAAAAATTATGTTTTTGCTCAGAACAAACAGAAAAGAAAATCATTCTGTTTTCAGTCCCTGGTGTGTGGGTTGTGAGAGGTTGTTGGTAACTTATTGGGCAACCTGCAACTGGTCAGTTATCAGTCACCACTGACCGCTCAACTGAGTGTGTTTTCTCTGTATCGCCATATTTAAAACATGGCATTTATTATCTGTCATTGACAGCTTTCCATGTTCTATTTATGCTCTATCTATTATACGAACTCCTCTCCTGGTTCGTGGTTGAAGTAGGGTAGGTAGGCCACCTGTCCTTTGTTGCTGGGCATTAGAAACTTGGTCCTTTATAGGTTTGCAGTGAAAATAGTCTGCGGTGTGTATTGGTTTGGTTTATTTGATTCATTATTTTAATTTCTTTATTTTCTATCTGGTTTAGTTTGTTACTAGTGTGCTATGGATTGAGGATTGTTGTGTTCACCTGTCAGTATTAATGACTTATTGGTCTCTAATTCTCTTCTCTCGTTAGCTGGGATGTGGGGGGATTTAGAATGGCCTTTGCCTGTTTATGAGTCCAACAGTTACCTATTCACTAACACACGCCTGCTAGGGTCCAATGTGTTTTAAGCTTTAAGAGACATACATTCAGTTGTGTGTTCTCATCACCTGTGCCTTCCTATATTCTTTATTATGAACACTATAGCAGGCCTGGGTGGATAGCTCCAGTGGTTATGATGATAACCACGTTGCAGAAACAACAGTTTGTTGGAAAAAACAAGTTGGAAAAAAATTAAACTGTCAGGGAAAAAAACGTTAACGGAACGGGGGTGTAGTCACTGCTATAGTCTGTAAGGCCACATTATGATAAAAAACACTTTGCATTAACAACCATTTGAAAAGAAGTTGGAACAAATTCAAACTGTTTGATGTGATCCCCAAGCGGTAAAGGCAAATGGCAAACATTTCTTATGAAGAGCATTCGGTTGCCCTTAAAACAAACTGAAATCAAACTGGCAACTCACTTTTATGTTTTGCTGGTTATGCTGGTGACGACTGTTTGAAATGTGAATCCGATTTAGTTTTTTTCAGTCGCTAACAAGCGCTTACCCATGTTTCAGATACTTTTTCTAAACTCTTAACACAGACTCACACCTACAAAACACAATTGGCCAAATGGATAATTTTCTTCTCAAAAACACATTTTGTTAAATATATTACTAACACATCTTTCTCTGCACACACTAACTTTGCCAAAACACTGGAAATCTGACTCAAAATGAAATTATTCTGTCAAAGAATAACACTTGTTTTCACTTCACAAGGTACATGCAGTCAATCAAAGTACACCAGGTTTCAAAATACTGGCTATTGTTGACATTACAAAAACTGCATAGACTTCAGTTTTACAGGTATTTGCATGCAATTTTTACACTAAATGTCTTTGTTGGAAACTGTATGTCCACATGTTATGTTCACATTCAAAAGCATTCCAGTAAAAAGCAAATCATTTTTTTCCTTTACTGTTTACTACAGGAGGTACCGTGGAAATACTGTTTACAGTATGATAGAGCAGACAAAGTTTTATAGTATTGCTTACAGTGAACAAAATATCCATGAAACACACAAGCATTCTGAACAAAAAAACAACAGCAAAAAGCTCAGATAAAAAGGGAGGAGCTAAAAAAACGAAAAATTACTGTATCTAATCTCTGTGATATTCATGCCAATATGGGTCAAACATAAACACACAGAGAAGCAAGAGCCACAAAACACACACACACATGTTTTCATCAACATCGCATTGATTACATGGCCAATGATAGTAGCATGAATTTCATCACTGACAACAGTTCTTGCAGCCTTTGGAATGCCACCACCACACATTCTTACACCTCTTCTTGGGCCTGCTCTTCTCCCTGGCCCTGCTCCTCTTACTGCTCCTGCATCTCTCGCTGGGCCTGCTCTTATGGGCCCCTTGCTCTTACTCTTCCTCGTCCAGACATTACAGTGTTTGTCTTTTTCTGTTTCTGTTTCTAAAAACATCACTCCTCAAAGTCCTCCTTTTACTGTATAAGTGTCAATGTAATGGAAAAAAATAACCCCTGCCACTGAGTCTAAGCCAGACTGGAATCAGCTGTGGTTGGCCCAATTTACCCAACATAAATCAGTTGTGTGTGAATTATTCAATTGTTTGTTTATTATCAGCTGAGATATATTGTTTTTGAACTGTTATCATTGCAGAAGCAGAGGTTTTTATACTGTATCTAAGGTTTGGAATATTGTTTTTGCTATTGTGGGATGTTGTGTGTTAACATTAAGTAAATACTGCAAAACAATCCATAATTTTGTTGGGAGGTATAGCTTGTCTGTTAAGAAAATGTAAGCATTGTGGAAATGTGTTCACTGACTGCATATCGTGTGAAAACGACATGCAATGTGTGACTGGTATGGCCACAAAAGACCGATGCTGTGCTAATTGTATCTAGAGTTTTGAAAATGTGACTGGTTGGACAAACACTTGTTAGCAACTGAAAAAAACTGTAAACATTCAAATCCAATAATTTCACTATTTCAGAGCCATATTCAATATGTAATATTCAATATTCGGACAAAGCGAGTGGACGGTGGTAGTGTAGTTGTTAAAGGGACACCAGGCAAGCCTGATGCTTTTTCTCTATGAAACTCC
>NC_063201.1:24931443-24936443 GCF_017589495.1 Alosa alosa
CAATCAAGCGTTTTTATGTGGATCTGCCCAATATTTACACACAGACTCTGGCTTTGGATGTTGAGATGTACTGTAGCACCCAATCATGATGCCACTCATGCACTTTACATCCCATTCCATGTGTGCTTGTTATTACGTTTTATTGTCTATTTGTATCTTTGTATATTATGTTGATATATGTATATTATTGTCTCTATTGTACAGTATGTGTCTATGTTACTTTTTGTCTACTTGAATGTATGCTACTACATGTCTATTTGTTGAATGTATAGAGAGCTAACACCTACCAAAGTCAAATTCCTTGTGTATTGTCCTTGTACACAGCCAATAAAACTGATTCTGATTCTGGATATACTCCAATCTGCTCATGTGTGTGTGTGTGTGTGTGTGTGTGTGTGTGTGTGTGTGTGTGTGTGTGTGTGTGTGTGTGTGTGTGTGTGTGTGTGTGTGTGTGCGCGTGTGTCGGGGGTTACAGGTCAGGCTGCCGCTGTATTACAGTGTCTGGACACCAGGTCTAGATATTGCGGCACAGAGGCCTACACAAGAGCTTTATCTTTTTACTTTTGCTGTATGTTTCTCTCTCTCTCTCTCTCTCTCTCTCTCTCTCTATCTCTCTCTCTCTCTCTCTTCTTTATTCCCTCTATCAGAGCAACTAAGTCTGTTGATTACTCCAATCATCCAGCATCATAATACTGTAAAAGAAGTGACCCCCCCCACAGCTCTCTAAGAAAGCCTACTACATTGCCGTCCCCCCAGTAGGTGGGGCGATGGGAGCCAGATTTTGAAAGGGGATTTGAGCGAGGCGCAGACACTAAAACATATGTCACTCCTGAAGAGGTCATCGTGCTAATTTAACCACCGGCCGCCGCCAGACCTGCCGTGGCCGTCCGCACGCTGGCTTTTTACAGTGACCCCTACGGTGACCCCAAGGCAGCGGCCAGACTGCACTGGTCAATGAGTACACCGGAGGAGAATGGAGAGAATAGGGAAGCAGGAGGGAAGGGAGGAGAGGAAAAACATGGGGGGGGGCAGATAAAAAGAATGAGTGCAGATCATTTGTTAGTCATAAGTGGCCACACACCAAATGAGTTTGCATGTGGACTGTCAGTCTGGAGGGGGGGGGGCAAGAGACAGAGACAGCAGTAAATGGAGTGCAATCAGCAAAACACTTCAAACTGTTTTTGTGAATGAATGAATGAATGAATGAATTAATGAATGAAAGAGCTAATGAATGAATGAATGAATGAATGAATGAATGAATGAATGATGTCAAGGGAAAGGGACAAGTTCAAAGAAAGAGAGCTGATAACAATGAAACAAGGCTAGAGTACTAGAGTACACTAGAGTCCAGCCTTGCAGAGAGGGTATCATGAGCGTCAGTGAGAGAGAGTGTCCCTGACCTCTTGGCCCTGGTCTTGTGTGTAATGAACAGGTGGTGCGGTGCACATCTGAGCATGCCTGTGTTCCTCTATGTGTGTGTGTGTGTGTGTGTGTGTGTGTGTGTGTGTGTGTGCGTGTGTGTGTGTGTGTGTCACTTTCAAAACCTGGTCGTGTGTAAATTCCTCATCTCATACAGAGGGAGGAGGAGCTGTTTTTACTGCCCTCATGGCCCTCTGGCTTTCTCTGGGCTCCTGGCCATCGCACTCTCTCTCTGTCCACCCCCCCTGACCCTACCCTACCGTACCCTACCCTGGCCCTCACCCCTGCACTGCATGCCACCCCTCGTCCCCAGCGGGCACTTCTGCCCTGCAGCGTACCCCTGACCTGGCCCCTCGGCCCTCGCTCTACCTCTCACCTCTCTGGCCCCTGCTGGCCCCTTTTACCCTGCGCACTCTTCACTGCTCCTGTCCCTCTCACTGCTGCTGCCCCCGGTCCATTCCAAGAACTCACACTCACTCATGCACACACACACACACACACACACACACACACACACACACACACACACACAGGCACATAGTCCCCAGACCCCTTGGGTCAGCCCCTCTGGTTGATGGATGAGGGGACAGGTTGTTGGTGTCCCGAGGGCTCACAGGCAAGCTGACTCCTCGTTTATGCACATATTTGTGTTTATTAAAGGGCCCTCCTCTTCTCTCCTTCTCTCCCTCTCTCCCTCTCTCTGTGTCCCCCTCTCCAGAGCCCCTGAGGGAAGCTCTCAGAGGGTCACTGCCCAGCAGGAGGGGAGGCATCTGGGTGCTGTTGCCGCCTCCACTGCCTCTGATGATCCTACTGATGCCATTCAGAAAGAAGGGGCCAACAACCAGGGCTCAACATACCCAACAAACCCTATATTCCAGCTCCTTAACCCCCCAACAAACCCATTCCATCTCCTTAACCTCCCAAGACATAAACATAATGTTGTGGGGTATACTTAAACATCAGTGGTCAGCAAATAGATCGCTCTCATGCTCCCATGTTACACAATAAAAGTATCTATCTATCTATCTATCTATCTATCTATCTATCTATCTATCTATCAAATAGAAGACCCTCTGGGGCAGAGGGGGAGAGAGCTAAAGTTTATTCAACCCCATCAGGGTAAATGAGGCAAAGACCACAGAGGGTAATACTTCTGCTTGGAAATGACAATAGTTTTGAGTCTGATTATGTAGGCGTTTAGGTCGACACATCCATTCACTCATTTCAGAGGAGTGAACAATGTCAATAATTTCACCTTAGAAGTGAGGCAAAAAATGCTCAGAGTTCACTAAGAACTTTTCTTGCCCTACAGTTGTGTTGAGATGAAAGAGACAGCGATCTGCAGGCACTTTCCCATGGTGCATTGCAGGGAGGTTTGGCGGGGGTGGCGGAGGGGCCATAGACAGCCTCTAATGAGAGAGGTTGCGTGGGTAAATATCACCTCGGCATCCTCCGCACTCCGACTTCCTGAGGAATGGGGCCAAACGTGTTTTGCTCTGAGGACAGGTGTGATGAAGGGAAGGCTGGTTGATCACGCACAATCCTACTGCTAGTAGAGAGAGAGAGAGAGAGAAAGAGGAAGAGAGAGAGGCAGGAGAAGGGAGAGAAAGAGAGGGAGAGAGAGAGGCAGGAGAAGGGAGAGAGAGAGAGAGAGGCAGGAGAAGGGAGAGAGAGAGGCAAGAGAAGGGAGAGAGAGAGAGAGAGGCAGGAGAAGGGAGAGAGAGAGAGGCAGGAGAAGGGAGGGAGGAGGAGAGGAAAGGAAAGAGAAGAATTCACAAGAGTCGCTGCGAGAAAGTGTGGAGTGACGTTCTAATTGCAGGGCAGGACGCGGGTGTGAGTCTTTCAAAGGTTTTCTTTTATGAGAGTGGACGCAAGAGGACAGGCCTTTGAAATGGGGCAGTTAAATCCATATTATGAAGATATTGAACAAGGCAGAGAGAAAAAGAGAGACTGAAAGAGACAGAAAAAGAGACAGAGAGAGAGAGAGCAAGAGAGATAGAGAGAGCAAGATAGAGAGAGCAAGACAGAGAGAGCGAGAGAGAGAGGGCACCACTTGTGCGGTGACTCCACTGTGTGTCATACAGGTAATAGCACGATATGACATCATTTGAGGAAGGGACTACCCCATGGACAACAAAAATGGCACCAGACCCGTCTTTAAACGGCCATCAGTCTGTGTTTAAACAGCCTCAGCCCACCTCAGGTTCCCGCAGGTTATCGGGGATGGTCTGAGGTTGGCGTCGGTGGAATATTAACAGGCACGGGAACAGTACTAATTGCACATGGCTGACGCTGTTGACAGGGCGGTGTCCACTGGCCTTTTGTTTGCCTCTCGCTGGCCGACGCACCTCATTTTGCCCCCCTCTCCCCACCCCTCTGTGGTTTTACTGCCCCTGTGGAATTTACAGTGGAGCCACTCAATACAATCAGCCCCCCCACCCCATGTCCCAGTCACTCACTCACTTGCTCTCTCTCTTTCTCTCTTCCTCTCTCTCTTTTATTCTCTTATCTCTCTGGCTGCCTTTGCCCTCTCTCTCTCTCTCTGTTTGTTTGGGCACAAGTTTCACCATGCTCACTGATTCATCTTATCTCTTTCTTTCTTCCTCCTCTTTAAGCCTCTGTGCTCTCTCTCTTTCCTCAACCACACTCCTTCATTTTATCCTAAACATGATGGTGGACCCCCCTCTCTCTCCCTCTCTCTCTCTCTTTCTCTCTCCCTCTCTCTCTCTCTCTCTCTCTCTCTCTCTCTCTCTCTCTCTCAGGGGTCTGTTGGCTTTATGGTATCCCTCTGTGGCCTGCTGGGCTGACAGCTTGTTGCAGTCTGGTGAGTCCACCCTGTCCCCCAGGCTTGATTGTCTGCAACTAATCAGAGTCCCCATCTTCTTCACAAACACACACACACACACACACACACACACACACACACACACACACACACACACACACACACACACACACACACACACACACACACACACACACACACACCACTGTCTTTGAGCACCAGTCAATCAAGCCACTTAATCAATCAGCGCACCAATCAATCAATTCATTAATCATTCAAACTATCACACAGTGGCCACACACACAACTGCACACACACACACACAGCCACACACAGAAACACACACACAGTATAATGAGTCCACAGACACACACACAAACTTAGAGAGAGGAGATTTAATGAAGTTCAGAGTTATTCTGTGGTAACAGTGTTTCAATACGCTATGGTCCCACAGGTTGTGTAACTCAAATCACCCTTGACGGTTTATGGCCTTGTGGGGAATCCCGTAGAACTGGTCAGCAGAGAGGAATGCAGAAATGACTGTCTGCCTGTCTTCGAAGACCGTCCTGATCGCTTATTACATTTTTTCTTCATAGCTATGCCTACACATCCTCCACTAAACAGTGCCTTGATGGCAAACTTTTAGAAGGTTTCGGCGTGGGCCTTCTTCGTTTGAATCACAGTGGAAGGTGCTGTTTAGGAGCAGCCCCTGTGCGCCAATCAGGGGAGCGACAGAATGACTGGGCCGCGGCAGAGGAGGGGAAGAAACGAGGCCGCTATGAAAAAGGAAAAGCTG
>NC_063201.1:24938943-24941443 GCF_017589495.1 Alosa alosa
GCAAGGCTGAAAAGGAAAGAAAGAGAAACCAACCCAGTGACACTTAGTGTGCAAAGGGATTATGGGCCGTCCCATTGCTCTACTGTCCCACTGCCCCACAGATAGCGCCTGGCAGCAGAGATCAGATGTTTATGAACCCAGCAGGTGCGTGGAGGGGTAAAACAAACAAGAGGAATGCGGCCATTCACTGCGGCCCCTATTCACTCGTCGGATAAAAGTAAAAACTGAATGAACTCAGGTAGTGCGGCTGAATAGATGTGGATTAGGGGAAGCGAACGATTGGCCTGGGGGGAGGGTGAGGCAGGGGCCAAGAGAAAGGCCAACTGGTGCATTTCCATTTCACTGAGTGCAGGTAGGCGAGGGGCCATTATCAGCTTAGCTTCGCTTAGCTTTAGCTTTCTCAGGGACAGCTTAGCTTAGCCGGCTAGTTGCGTGAGGGGCCATTCAGGCCAAGCTGTTGTGTGCGGCTGGGAGCGCAGCGCAGAGGAGAGAAGACTTAAAGAAGGGGTTGAAGATGTCGGCAAGGTCAGCCTTGCCGACCTCCGTGACCCCCACTGTGTCTCATGAACCCGCTAACCTTCTTGAGTTCAGTTTCCTGCAGCACTCTCTTACACAGACTGTCTGTTCCTGTCCACTCGCTCTCACACCCACATACACACACACACACTCACAGATGTAGATACACGACTATACGCACACATGTATGCAAGCACACACCCCACACAAACACACACACACATACACACACACATGAGAGTGTGTTGAAGTTGACCCCACCCTTAACCTGCCTGGAAGACGACATTTGGGGACTTAAAACACCATAAAACTGAAGTTATGGTCACTCACTGCATACGTATTTCCGTCCCTAAGCAACTTACTCTTCTCTCTTTCATCCCATTTTCACCTTCAGTTCCTCTCACTCTTACTAGAGTTCACATCAGTATGTGCACACATGCTCTTACTCTCTCTCACACATTCATACACACACACACACACACTCCCCACACATGCTCTTACCCTCTCTCATACATTCATATACACACACACACACATACACACACACACACACACACACACCCCACACATGCTCCAAATGCTGGCACACACAGCGACACACATGTTTCTCCAGCCCTGATTGAGACAGATTGCGCTCAGTAGCGACGGCGGTGGAATTTTCGGGGATGAGGTGGCCGAGATTGCTCCTCCACGTGGAGAGTTTAATCAGGGAAGGCCTTGTCCTGGACAAATTTGTGGCCCCGTTCACTAATTCATCTCGCCACTGGCGTCCTTGAGCTGTCTCCTGCACTAATGAAACGGTTCACACACAGTGAAGGTCAGCCAGGTCCATCTCCTCACCGCTACTTCTACCTCTCCTTTCGTTTCCTCTCTTTTCATTTTGTTTCCTCTCCTTCACTTCTTTCTCCTCCTGTCTCACTCTTTCTCATCTCCTCAGTGCTTTTTTTTTGTGGTCTCTCTTTTGTCCAGGCCCATGGTCATCTACTCTGTCTATGATTGTAATCTCTGTCCTGTCGTCCAGCGTTTGTCCTCTCTTTGCTACAGACTGCGCCTCTCTCTTCTCTATGGTCTCTTAGTGTAAGAACTTCAACTCTCAAAACACACTCATGCCATTAAAGCACAGATAATTTGTACCACAGATAACCTCTTGGTTTTCAAACCACTTTCAGTGTGTGTATGTATGTGTGTGTGTGTGTGTTGTTGATGATGACCCTCCATCGACCCACACACACACTCAACTTTAAATGTGACACCATTCCAGCCTGAGAATAAACTCTTGTGGCAAGCATCTCGGAGTGGCATTAAAAAGCACTCCCTTCTGAGCTGAAAGAGAGAGAGAGAGAGAGAGAGAGAGAGAGAGAGAAATAGAGAGAGTGAGCGAAAGGCTGAAGAATGAATAGCAATGGAGAGAGGGAGAGAAGGCCACTGGGAGAGAGAGAAAAAAGAAAGAGAGAAAGAGAAAGAGGGAGGTGGAGGACAGAGACAGATTTCCCCAGGGTGCCATACTTATCCAGGCACACTCCTTGGGGGGAAAGAGGGGGACATGAGTAACACCCCCCCCCCCACACACACACACACAAACACACACACTCTCACACACACACACACACACACACACACACACACACACACACACACACACACACACACTCACACACACTCACACACACCCTGCACTCCCCCCGCACAAGCCCACTCTAAACACTAAATCTGCAGTCAATACGAGACTGATGACTGTAGTCCCTTCTAGCTGGCTAATCAGGCGGCTGCGACCCCCCCACCCCCCTCACCCACCCCTCCCCTACCCAAATCAGCCCAAAGCCCCTGTATTAATTAAAGGTAATTAGTGTCTGTCAGATCGCAGATGAAGACAAGGGTCTGAGAGAGGATTGGTGTGTGTGTGTGTGTGTGTGTGAGAGAGAGAGAGAGAGAGAGAGAGAGAGAGAGAGAGAGAGAGAGAGAGAGAGAGAGAGAGAGAGAGAGA
>NC_063201.1:24951443-25035991 GCF_017589495.1 Alosa alosa
TTGTATTTGTAGCCTGTTGTAAAAAGATATATGTTTGTGTGTGTGTGTCTCCGTGTAATTATTGGTCTATAATGTGTGTGTGTGTGTGTGTGTGTGTGTGTGTGTATGTTGTGTGTCTGTGTCTGTATGTTTATCTTTTCTCTTCCTGCTGTTGACCGCTGGTTGTCCGCTGCGGTTGCAGCTATAGGTGACCCCAGGGGTCAGACAGAGGTAGTTGGGGAGGTCATGTGAGGGTTGGCTGGGGTAAGATCAACACCCACCTACCTCTCCAGCGCTGTCCTGCCCCAAGAGGACCTGATTGATCCGGGTGTCCGCCTCGCACCCCGGACAGGGTCACTCTCTGACGGATAGCTCCAATCCGTCTCCTAGGCGACAGGATAGTTCCTCCACACTTCCTTTAAATATTTACAGAATGAGCCTTAATCAGACACTACCCCCCCACACACACACACACACACAGACACACACACATACACACACACACACGACCACCACCACCACCACAAAAATCTCTACGGTCAGAAAGCGTGGAGAGGAGCTGTCTTGTTAAAGTGTTTAGCAACTCTATTCCAATGGGCTAATCTATCTCAGACAGGCAGGAACTACTGACAAGATAATCATATCAACGAGGTGCTCACACTGGTGAGTAACTGGAGTAGAAGCTCGACGTCTCCTCTACACTCCTCTACACTCCTCAACTGTCCTAAGTTGTTACATGGGAGTGAAAGTGTTTTTCTTTTTTCGTTTTTGGATTTGTCCCAACACAAATGAATAAAATGTGTCTGGGGCTCATGAGAGGAAGTGGGTTTGGAAAAAAAGAGAGCGGCTCAGAAAAAAAAAAAAAAAAAGCTGGCGTGGAATGACACGTTCTCCGCAGCTGGGAAGCAAGGGTTCCAGACGAAGGGGGCTGCTCTCAAAACCCCCTCCTCACACACACACACACACACACACACACACACACACACACACACACACACACACACACACACACACACACACCCTCTCAGGGAATGAGAAACCACAACTCAGACAAGGCTGTGTCATCATCATTACATTACATGAGAGTCCGGCTCCTTGAGCGCTTTGCTCCCCCTGTTATGCCTCCAGCGGTGCAGCAGAGCTCTGCATCTGGCTGAGCTCCAAGCAGCCGAGTCAGCACTGCCTGTTCTCACTGCCAACAACCTGTGGAGGGTGGACCAAATCAACCATATCAGTGAGCTAGTTAGGGCTGCCCACACATCCACACACACACACACACACACACACACACACACACACACACAAATAACATTAATACTAAATACCAACGCTGAAACATGGCGTGAATCACAGGGATGTTTGGAGGAGGGGTTGAACTCTACTATTTATAATTTCGACAAAGAAGAAAAACAGTAATAGTGTTGGGCCAAAACATTTCTTTTTGAACATTGTTGCATTGTCTTGATTTTATGCATGTCATTACATAATTCTAAATTCTCCATAATCCTAAACACACACACCAGTATAGACAGGGCACGTAGAGACTTGAATGGGGGCAGTCCAGTCCAGGCCTGATGCCTCTCTTTGCCAACTAGAGCAGAAATAAGAAACAAGCGATACAAAGTGGGGCAGCTGGGACCACTGCAGGTCAGACAATGAGCTATTGTCCCTCAGACTCTCCATTTAAAAAATAATAGGGGGTGGGGCAAAAAAAGAAAATGAGTATGATGGAGAAAGGGGAGAAAGACGAGCCGGAGATAAAGATGTGATCTACCTCTGTGCTCGACTCGCACTGCCTGGCCTCCAAGGACACTTGTTTACCACATGTAACAAAACTGTGAAGGAGTCTGAAAGCTGAGGCCACCTGTCCATCTTTCCCTTAATACAGATTAATAATCCAAAATGATCAGCTCGCCGTGGAAACGTTTTTATTGTGATTGCTTGCCCGTAAATAAGTCCCACTGGCTTCTATGTGTTTGTCCCCTGCTGTGAGGGAGATTCCTGATGAACGCCTCACGTCATTGTATTGGCAAGTGAATTAATTTTTGGCATTAATTAATAAATGAGAAATCAATGATGGAGTGAATGGGACAAGCAGTGGGTGGGTTATTTTCCCTGAAGAGAGTGTATGGCATCAGTGAATAACCCCCCTCCCCCTCTCCCTGACACACACACACACTTGTTAACCGGCATATGAGTGGCGTTTGCCCCCCTTCCCTTTGTGTGTGCGCACACATGTGTCCATGTTCCTTTCTCTTTGTGCACGTGTGTCAATGAATTGGGGTGTGTGTGTGTGTGCACATGAATGCACATGGGCTCTGTGTGTGTGTGTGTGTATGTGTGTGTGTGTGTGTGTGTGTGTGTGTGTGTGTGTGTGTGTGTGTGTGTGTCTGTGTTTCTACCAGATTGAGCTGGCTGATTGACTGAGGGCTCATTAAGTACCAGTGGCAGGGTAAATGAAGCCCTTTGTCCCCCGCTGCTGATTAAGCCGGGCTGGGGTCGGACTCGTGGCAGCACCCCTCACCTGTCATATCCATCCTGCAGCTCATCTATCACCCTCCGCAGTCAAGAAGCTATCGCTCCACCCCAGCCCGCACGCACTGGCCACCAAACACTCGCTTTTGGATGGAAAAAAGGGGGGGGGAGGGGGGTACGCAAAACCCTGCTAGCTCAGACACATTTGTGCCTTCGATTGGGGTCTAATTGTGTCCACTTGATCTGTGATGATTAAAAAAAATCAATACTAATTATGCATCAGCCTAGTGTTTATATGACAATCCAGCTGTCAGATAGTAAAATCAGAATTAAACATCCATATATTTATAGTTTTTAATCAGGTCAGATGATACGCCAGCTCATAAGTCTGTCTGATGACATTTATTAAGATTCTGTGGTAACTGATTAAAGATGGATTTTCATGCTTGAGCTCACTTCAACTGATATTAATCAACAACCATAGTGTTTATGACTACACACACACAATACGATAAAAAGGCCAATGTAAATCTGAACGGCATGTGATCATATAGACCACTATAAGTATTATGCAATCATTATCATAGGCATAATTCCTCCTCCTTTCCTGTAAACAGTTTTCACTGATGGCTGTCCATTTTTGATTTTTTTTTTAACTCAGACTCACATGGTCTTGGAAGTGCAATATGACCTAAACGGTATTAACTAATTCAGGTGTGAGCTGCTCGGCGATATTTGTTCCTACATCTGTTATCCAAACAAAGCCATGGACAAAGGCAGCCAACACTTTTGTAACACAAACCTGCTGACCTCCCAGCACTGAAAAGTGAAATTGCTTTATTGCCGGCTTTTTATCTGGACTGCGCTTAGTTTCAACAGTGGGCCTCCCACAGAGACCTCTTCTTGTCCTCACACACTTCTGCATTCCAGGCCTCCGCGCAAGGTCATAGTGTTCTATTAACCAAAACACAGAAGACGCCAGTGAGAAAGACAGAGGAGAGGAGAGGAAGAGAGAGAAGGAGAAAAGGAGAACAGGAGACAGTGTGGAAGAGAATGAGAAAGAGACGGAATATGAATGTGATAACAGCGGCTTAGTTTGAGACACATTGGTGAAAGTGCATTTTTAAAATTATATTCTCTCCCAAACTTTTTCTACTCACATGAACACTATACCTCTACAAATACATCTTTATAAATATGGGCACTACAATACACACACACTTCCTCAGTCACTAACATCACACACACACACAGAGAGAAAGAGAGAGAGAGAGCAGCGCGTGGCAGACAGAGGGGTGAATCCTCCTTGCCAGTGTAATGTGGAGTGACTTGGCAGCTTGCCCAACCAAATAGTTCTGGATGAGAAAACACACTCTCAGTCCTAGTGAGTTCTCCGACAGAGCAAAATCAAGGGCTTCCCTCTTCCTTGTGTGTGTGTGTGTGTGTGTGTGTGTGTGTGTGTGTGTGTGTGTGTGTGTGTGTGTGTGTGTGTGTGAGAGTCCTTAGTCCTTAGTCGTGTAACAGAAATAGACGTGGAGCGTTGTAGTGTAAGGGACTGCAGTACTCTGAGGAAACGACCAGGCCGGTCTCTGATCAGTCCCAGCTGTGAATGAAGGAGAGGATGATGGAAGAGAGGGAGAACGAATGAGCACAAGAGAGAGAGAGAGAAAGAGAGAGAGAGAGAGAGAGAGAGAGAAAGGAGGGGGGAGAGAGAGACCTTTCTTGTTCCTCTTGTACCCGCAGTTCCGGCTGGCGTGGACTGAAGAGGTTTGCCACCCATTCTGCACACTTTAGGTACCTTTGATGAGGGGAGCCTTTGTGTGTGTGCGCGCATGTTTGTATGTGTGTGCGTGTGAGAGAGAGAGTGTGTGTTGTGGCAAGGGGGCTACCGGAACAGAATGTCTGTTTCATGTAAAGATCTGAGAGTGCGAGGGCAGGACGGAAGTGTGCCACTGGGAAGGATTGTCTCAACATGGACTCCATTATCAGCCCAAACATAATAACGGATCTCAGGAGTGGGCGTGCGCATGTGTGCTTCAGACGGGCGGACAGAGAGGGAGAACGAAAGACAGACAGACAGAGAGAGAGAGAGAGAGAGAGAGAGAGAAAGAGAGAAAGAGAGAGAGGAGAGAGAGAGAAATAGAGAGAAAAAGAGAGAGGAGAGAGAGAAAGAGAGAGGAGAGAGAGGGAAATAGAGAGAGAAAGAGAGAGGAGACAGAGAGAAAACATTAAAACTGTCTATCTTTATGAAAAGTGAATCACAGACAAAATAATCTAGCCTACATCAACCAAATAAGGTGTATTAGCAGCAGGCTTGTGCAAAATTCCAGAATTGAATTGAAACTGGCTCTTAAAATCTAATTCAATTCTTTAATTTCACTTGCATTTCAATTGAGGTAGCAAACAGGAAGCAGAATTGCAATTCGAATTGTGCACAACCCTGATTAGCAGGCCCTGGATATGCAGGACAGGAGGTAGTGTACTTTCTTATTAACTGGTATGGTCAATTTGTAAATTGCATAAGAAACCACAAATGTAAAATATATTACTACACAAATACAAAAAAAAAATCCAAATAGGAAACTGTCTACAAATTGTGCGCTATTAAATGACTAAGACATGTCTAACATGAATTCAGTGGGCTGAAAATTATTTCGTTAGGTGGTCATGCTGGTCATGCCTCTGATTGAATGACGTATTTTGTCTGCAGGACATAATGTAAAATTATCTAAAACAGAAAATGACAAATCGTTTGCCGCCGTGTAATGTTAAAGGCTACTCATTATCAATGAAACGGTATTTTCTGAAAACTGGTTATAGGGCTTTACATTATTCGCAATAATGTTCAGTCAAACTATATTGTTTTTTGTATTATTGAATGAAAAAATATATATAATTAAAGGATGTTCTTGTATAGGCCTGTTTCGCCTGATTTGTTACTGGCCTTTTGCTTGTTTTAAAAATGAGCTATCCATTTCTGAGAGGATGCCTCAATTTCCTGCGCTTGTGTGTACTCACTGAATGGATGGGCCCATTGCTGATAAGGTGGACACACAGGCGAAAGGCTGACTTTACCTACCCACCCACTATCTCTCACACTTGCTTGCAAGGTGTTTCGCGCAAAGGTAAAACTGCTGTCCATTTCTCTCAAAATATGTTAATTTGGATTACGAGTGAGAAGAAGTATTTAAGAAACGATTAGTTGAGCTGAGTTATCGAGGGCATCCGTTTGCTTGAGTTTGCTCAGTTAATTGCTTGTGTTAAGCCTAATTACGAATTTGGGTGGAGCGGACACCAGAGGTAGGGGGGCGTGCTTTGTGTATGAACGGTGAAGAGGTTACTTACCTTGCCAACTTCACGACAAACTCTGAAGTTACACCAAGAGACAGTCTTGTTGCAAGAGACAATTTTGTTGCTCGTGATCTCACGAACTGGGATAGCCTATGAAAGCAGTATTTTCGGGTGATTTATGGAAACACGCACAGGTAGGCTACGTCTTTACCTTTTCTTATTTCAGTTTTAGTTTAGTTTTAGGCTAGTTCTTTTTTAGTTGCAGTTTAAAATGACAGTCAAATGCACTTAAACATCGGAATAAAGGATAGCCTATTCGAATTTAATTCGTTGTTAGGCTACATCTTGAGGAATAGGCCTAATTTTATTTTCATTCCTTATATTAGCCTATGCTGGTTGAACAGTGAAAGGATGTGTTCTATCAATAGGCTACTTGCCTTAATTTCATTGAATTTGAATAACCAATGCCAATAGAATCAGAAAAGAAAACTTCACATCTTGTCGCATAACCTATATAACATAGGCCTACATATATGGCAGAATTTGTTTAAATCTCTCCTCTTTTATTTTTTGTAATCGTTCACACGGGAGCCCAACATCATTCTATTGAACTCTGCTCTCTCTCTCTCTCTCTCTCTCTCTCTCAAACACTTGTCACTGAAAAGAAAAGTTATTATAAGCGACTTCAACACACTGCTGTTGATGTCATGGTCGCTACTGACCTGTGGACAAATACTGGTGGGGGCTTTAACACCGTTTTATCAGTTGAGCTCCCGCTGCGCGCGGTGCAGCCTGCGAGCACAGGGACTCGTACTTTGGCTCGCGGACATGAGCTCCACGCGCAGTGCCCATTATATCTGTGCAGTGTAACATATACCGCAACTTGACATCTTCAATAACATTATTTCAGCCTACAGCTGTCGCAGGGAGGGGGCGGATGGCTTTCTCCCCGCTTTTGTGTCCTTATTCGTTGACATTATCAATCTCTCTAGGTATGACTTAGGTCACTGGATTTGACACACGTCTTTTAAAAAGCGTTATGAAAATCGTTTAGCCTACTGACGCAGTCTATACAAAAGGCTGATATCTCAAGATAGTTCTCGTGATGTCGACCAATAGTACTGTAATTGGATGAGTTCACAGTTTCAGGCTTGTGATCTTGTGATGACCGTTGTGTATGGCTGAGTAACCACAGTTTGATTAGTGACACTTACTGGAACAGGCCGCTGCAGAAATGTGTTGACATAAAAACTTAACGTTGAACTTTTAAACACAGGCCAACAAAGATAAAGCCTACTTGACTCATGGTATATTTCGAGAGTGCTAGGGCATAGCCTATTAGCGCTAACTAATTAAGGAAAAAAACTATGGCTGTTGTTTCTTCTTGTTTTTATATATTTTTACCACCACCACCACTACTACTGCTAATAATAATATTATAATGTATTATTATTATTGACCAAAATAATTATTACATTATTGTTGTTGTTGTTGTAGTTGTATTGTTATTATACAAGCTGTTCCTGAACCTGTTGGAATTATATGTGCTTGGGTCTCTTTCTGGTGTCTACACCTTATTTGGCCCTTAATGAAAAGTACAATTTAATCCGGTGTGCCAAACTGAGCTTGATTAGCTCCTCCTTAGATTTAGGGGTGACTGTCTGGACATGGTATTGATCCCCTCCACACACACACACACCCCACTGCTACCCCACAGGCCGGTGGCTGTGACGATCAGTCTGTCTCCAGATGGCTGGGGTGGGATGGGGCTGGTGGAGAGGGGGCGGATTGGCTGGATTAGACGTGTCGGCCCGGCCCCCCCAAGCGGCTGTGTGTGTGGGGGGTACAGTGGCCTGCTGCAGCCACGCGTGTGCGTGGAAGCACACACACGGACGCGCGCGCGCACACACACACAGCACACACACACACACACACAGGGGATCATGGCATTGGGTAATTTATATAATTCTCTTAATGGTTCCACCATTGTGGGATTAGCCTTTTTCAGAACAATAGCCAAACCAACCTCCTCCACCCTCCCTCACACACAAACACACTCGCCACACTCGTGTAGAGGGGGATTTAGTCAGGATGAATTTCAAATAAATATGCAAGCAATTGTTCAAAAGCATTTGAATGGTGCTTTTCCTCGAGGAGCCTGTTTTGCTTCCGACAAACAGTTAAATGGAAAGCAGACGGGCCAACGAGTTTGACAGACTGGAAATTAAGTTTGCTGTTAACGCCATCTTTTGTCTCAGCTTCCAGTTCACTTATCTCAGTCCACCCAGTCTTCTGTTTCTCTCTCTGTTTGTCTCTCTCTCTCTCCCTCTCTCTCTACCCCCCTCCTTTATCTCTCACCTTCTTGAGGTGATGCTGGTGACAGCGTAGCTCCCTGTGATGGAACCCTGTTTGCGGGGCGGAAGGGGATTGATAGTGGCCCTCTGAAAAAACAACAAAGCTGCTGGAGTCCCCAGCTCCCCTTTTGTTATAGACCGCTCTCTGTCCCCCAGGCATGCAAGCCACATTAAACCCTCTGCATAAACAAAACAAGAGAGACAGAGAGAGAGAGGGAGAGAAAAGCCATTTGAATTTGACTTCAGAGCCAAGGAGACCCCTCCCTACCCCCCAGCCCCAGTCCAGGAGCCCACTCCTTCCTTTATGGCGTGGGCTGAGAGAGAGAGGGAGAGAGAGGAAGAGGAAGAGAGGAAAAGAGAGAGGGAGAAGGCCCTGGAGCCCTGGAGGGTCTAGCCTTGTTTAGGGGCTTTTTAAGGCTCAGTGGCAGTAAGCTGGTGGTGGCGGTGGCCTAGAGGGGAAGGCGTTGTGTGTGTGTGTGTGGGGGGGCACTCTTCCAGATTGTTCCCAGCTACTTGGTCCTGGAGATCCTTGTTTTTTGTTTGTTTCAATTTTCTCTCTCTCTCTCTCTCTCTCTCTCTCTCTCTCTCTCTCTCTCTCTCTCTCTCTCGGCCTCCCTCCCTTGGTGGGGTGTTCCCCTCTTTCCTTACTGCCCGTCTGTGGAGCTCCGGGTCTCTCAGCAGCGCCAGCGGCATCTGTAGGCCAGATTGGAGAAAGCTGTGGACCAGGTCGAGGACGTGGGAAGCAGCAGTCCTGGGGGGGCTCAGATCGCCTCAGGGCCGGCCCCTGCCAGGAAATAGTAGGCAGCGAGTGATGTGGTCAGCTCTTTGTCACCAACTAGAGGGGTGGGATGGCTGGATAAGGGTGAACGAGTGTGTGTATATAAGTGTGTGGGTGTGGATGAGGGGTGGAGGGGATTTTGGGGGTGGGGTGGGGTGGGGTTGCTGTCTAGGTTTCTGGATTCAACCGTCATCTTGGAATTTCACCTCCTGTTCCCTTCCTCCTCCATATCGCTCTCTTCTTGTGATTAACTTGTGAAATACAAGTGTCCTTATCTTCATTATCTTCATTAGTGGTTATTTGATACCAACCAAAGTGGCGTGTCTATCATAAGAGAGAAGAGGAACATGAAACAAAGAGCTGGAGGGAGGGAGAGAGACAGAGAGAGAGAAAGAAAGAAAGAGCACGCAGGAGGGGAAGAATGACGGGCTGGGGGTTGGGGGTTTCCAACTGATTCTATAGGACGCGTCATGTGTTGGGATGAGAACTTTCATCCCAATTCATGGCATAAGAATGCGACGGCCCACTCCTCCTGTCTCCTCGCCCGAGTCCTCATGTAGCCCCGTAGACTACGCCATCTCTAACCCACTTTGGGCTCTTATAAAAAATAAACTTTTTTCTTTTGACGTCTGGGGATAAAGAGAAACAGGGAGAGAGGGAAAGGGAGGGGGGGGGCACGTACAGATATACAGTTCACTCAGATGTCCGTTTGTATCTGCTGTGTAGAGGTGGCCAAGATGGCAGGGCGCCCCCTGGAGGCAGAAAAGCGACAGGCCCAGGTGGGGACCAGAGAACAGGGTGTGGGGGGGGGGGATCAGCAGTAGATCTTTGGGAGAAACAGGAACGTCTGTCTGCGACTCAAGCGCTTAGTAAACAGCGACAGGTTATTGAGTCACTGTCACAGGATGTCCTTCTTCCCCAGGAAGAGAGTGTGAGAGAAAGAGACAGAGAGGAAGAGGGATCAACACAAGCCCCCTCCCTTAATTCTGTCTACCCCGTCTAAAACAAAGCTAGGCGCTATCGCCACTATCTCTAAGGATATGTGTTAATAAAGCTTTGACATAGTCACATAGTCAAAAGCTGAATTTGCTGGTATGGTAGCACTGACTATTTTTTATCTTGTAAGTGTTACTGTTAGTGGAAATGCACAATGTGAGTGTGTGTAAGAAAGAGAAAAGTTTGTGTGTGTGTGTGTGTGTGTTTTGGGAGGCTTATCTGAATTCATTAAAAACTGCAGCACGGTGAAAGCTTTCTTATTTTCTCTCCCTTCCGTGCCCATAGAGAAAGCAGACAGGGAAAAGAGGATGCAGAGAGTGGTGTCTGTGTGTGTTTGAGTGTTTGTGTGTGTGTGTGTGTGTGTGTGTGTGTGTGTTTCGCGCATGTAAGCAGGAGAGTGTGACAGTGAATTGTTAGATCTGTTGCGCGAGGAGAGTGGGCGGAGTCAGGAGGTGGGAGTGGAGTGGGAGGGAAGGTGGGAGGGACCAGACTTCTACTACCATGAGGAGAGAGGGAGAGAAAGAGTCAGTCAAACTCAAGACGAGTACTGAACAACACACACACACACACACACTGAAGCCAGAGTCTGGAGTAACACTGGGTTTGGAAGGGGAACTGCACCTGTCCCGTACCCAAGAGACAAGGACACACACAGGGAAACACTCAGGGGAGATAGCAGCCGGCTCTATGTGTGGCTGGGATCAAGGTTTAGCGGTGAGTAGGGCCTGTTCTGCATTCTTTTACTGCTTCTGTTTGGAGAAAAGAGATTTTTTTTTATCTCTTGTCAGTGAGTGGTACCTGTCTGAATTAAGCGAGAAAGATTTCTGACGTTGTCTGTTTGGTGTTTCAGTCAGTGATCTGAGATGCAGTCTCTTTTTTTGTTTAAACTTTTGTTTTGCTGTAAGCTTGGAAAGTTACTCATTCAATTCAACTCATTCAATTAATCAATTCATTCAAAAATGGGTAACATACTTTGGAAATAAATTGTTTAGTCCATTTAATCTTTTTTTCGTTAGTGTTTTGAAGTGGTCAATGTTTTCTATTTCTAAATCTATTTCAAAGTTTTTTGTTGTCTTATAAATTCAGGTGAAATATTTACCATTTTTAAAAAATAGATTGTCTGTGAATAATGTAAATGAAAGCACCTTTAATTTCTGTGATTCATTTTATGCAAGATTTGTAACATGAGATTCAGAATACATAATTGTAGGAAATGTTTCTGTATCTCAGCAGGGAGCTTTTCTACATTTGACTTTTAACAAATTTGATTTCACTGTTATGTTTAAACTTAATTAGAGACTAATACTTACATTAATATTTACAGTTCTATTTTAATGGCATGTTCAAAGTTAATGTTGGAATTAACTTTGAAAAAAACAGAAACTGTATTCTTTCAAAAATTGTTTAAAAAAAAAAAAAAACACACCGCTGGGTGAAGCATAAATCGGTTGCTCTCTTGCAGTTTTTCAGTTTCAGAATTAGTTTTGACTTTGCACAGGTGGCCAACAGATTCTTTTTTTTTTTTTTTTTTAAAGGATGGCCCCATTAAGATATGTGATGTGTTGTATCTTTAGCTTTTATTATTTCAAAATGTTTCAAATTCCTGTATGGCGAAAAACAACTTTTCTCAGTTTAAGGAATTTGATAACTTCACAACGACACAAAATCCCTCATGACATAATTTGCGTGCCTTTATTTTGAGGCGAAATACAACCGTGTTTGGGGGATTTAATAAACACAATAGGTGGCATTAAATTGTGGCTCTTTTCAGCCTGTCTGGTTCCAACATTGTGTAGATGACGTTGGTTGTTTCTGCTGGTGGTGTAATAGTCTCCTGTTGTGGCGTTTGTTTCGGAGTGGGTTTTGATGTCTTATTGTGAGCGACTGCGGCAGGACACAACCCTGAAGGCCGCAAGCTGGGCTCCACAAGGATGTGTGTGCGTGCGTGGGACACTCGGCCGCTGCTGCTGGTGGGAAGTGTTTGAAGTTTGTTTGTGCCTCTGTGGCCCCCAAATGGAAAATTTGTGAATTCGTCTCCCCCTTGTTCCTCCACACACACACACACACACACACACACACACACACACACACACACACACACACACACACACACACACACACACACTCTGAGATGGCTTGCCGGTTCCGCTGCTCTGCCACTCTGATTCCAATTTTAGCTCCATTCAGATGCAGACAGCACTTCCTTCCTCCATCTTCCCTTGTTTGTGACCATTTTCCACCCAGGGGATGCTTGGGAGAGAGAGGGAAAGCAGAGGAAGAAAGAGTGGGGTGGACGAGGGGATAGAGAGAGGGAGAGAGAGAGAAAGAGGGGGCGTCTGGACAGGCCAAACATTAGAAAGAGGTTTTGGAGGTTGTTGTAAGCTGTGGTGAGTTTAGACTTTTTGTGGTGGTATCGGAATTACCGGACAGTCCAACTGGATGTAATATTTATGCTTGTAAATTGTGTCCATCTAAATATTTACGTGAGCTTGAAATCCCCTTCCTGAGAGTACAATTCTTTTTTCCCCCCTGAATTGAATTAGCAATCTAATTTACCAAGACAAAACTTTTAATAACTACGTTTCATGCTGAAATCTCAGTTAATGTGAATTATTATTTTTTTCTGTTGTGTTTTGTAATTGTTTATGTAAATACAATAGTATAGTATCTAATGGCGATTTCAGGTTTAGAATTCAGCGTTTCTATGGGGCTGAAGCGTTTCCTGGTTCCCACTGAGACAAGTAGACGATTAGTCAGCTCGACACAATGAGACCCACTGACTCAGTGTAGATTTCATTCACTCACTCACTCACTCTTTTTTCTTTTTCTTTCTTTCTTTCCTTCTTTCTTTCCATTGTTTTCTCTTTCAGGCTGCCTCTCAGCATAGCAAAGCCATGTTGACCACCGAGGGGGCGCCACATACAGCAGACCACGCCATCGAGGACAAGAAGATGGACGTACAGGACGCTGACATGACCGCATGGACGGAGGCCGACTTCGAGGAGAAGTGCACCTACATTGTGAAGGACCACACCTGGGAGGGCGGCCCCGAGGCTCACCCAGACCTGAGCTGCGCCGAAGCCTCGCTGCCCCGCAACCTGGCCTTTAAGCATCCAGCAAACTCAAAAGAGGTAAGACCAGACCACACATACACACACACACACACACACACACACACACACACACACACACTCACCGAGACTTCTCTCCACGAGCTCCATCTCTCCCAGCACCCCCCACAGACTCAAAGACACCAACCCACAGGTGACTCAGTGCCTGGTCACCCAAATGCAGCCTGGGAAGGCTTATCGCTCGAGGGCTCGCTGGTGGAAACCCAGCTGGGGCAGGGAGGGGGAGGGATGGGGGTTGGCAGGAATCTTGCCATCGGTGCTTGATCTGTATATGCATATATGTTTGTGTGTGAGTGTGTGTGTGTTGACAAGACTCATTCCATTACTCATGGAGCCGTTTTGACTAGGAGCCTCCCTCACTCCTTTCACCTCATTAACTGGAGCGTTTATGTGTGATGTCAGCTTTCTAATACAGCGTGTTGTCTGAGCGGCAGACGGCTGAGAATTGATGCCCTGAGGGAGGGGAAATGTAGCGGCGGCAGCATTGCTCCTGTACTGTGTGTGTGTGTGTGTGTGTGTGTGTGTGTGTGTGGGGAAGCTAGAGGGAGGTTTTCGGGTGCTTCCCCGGCCCCCCCACTGTCAGCTCTGTGTGCCAAGAGGAGTCGTGATGCATGTTTATACAGGGGCTCCTTAAGTCTGCACAGGCTCATCGTCACACGCCTCTAATTCATCTTCTTTATCTTGGCCTTGTCAGCGAGCCGTTTTAAGACCATCACGACGCAGCGGCAGCAGCGCTGTCTGTCTAAGCCTCTGTTTGTGTGTGTGTGTGTGTGTGTGTGTGTGTGTGTGTGTGTGTGAGAGAGGGTGTTTGTCTTGAGGTAGTACTACTTGCCAAATTCCAGTGTGCCCTGGTCAGGGGAGAAAGCTCAAGTGGGTAGGAGAAAGAGCAAGGGAGGACAGAGAGAAGAGAGAGAGAGAGAGAGAGAGAGAGAGAGAGAGAGAGAGAGAAGAGCCACAAATGCTGATCCAGGACATCCAGTCCAAACCGTAACCATCCACAGCAGAAAACCCCCCCAACCAGCCCTGAATCATCACTCTGGCCAACATCGCGCTCTCTCCATCGAGTTCAAGGGGGTTTTTCAGGATACCTCCTACTCCTCACAAAAACAGAAAAAAGCCTACCTTTGGACACAGGCTCCAGACAGTCACTGTTCTAACCACCTGGATCATGGAAAGAGGAAAAACAAACAAACACACACACACACACACACACACACACACACACACACACACACACACACACTCATTTGGCAAGGGATAGATTTTCTCATCATTACTCTCTGTTTATCCTTATCTGTTCCTTGGAGGGAGTTGGAAAGTGAGCCTCTTTATAGTTCTTTACAAGCTGATAAAAATATGAGTGAATAGTTAACTGCCAAACGAATGGTTCCTCTGTGGTTGACCTGAGAGGGCATTAGGGTCCATTGATGGTCGTGATGAGAGTATTGATGATATGTTTAGAAGGGGCATTGTAAAGCGTTAGTTAATCAATTACCCAAAACAGTGCAGCCTAATCTTCAAATGGAAGCATGTGTTTTGTCATAGATGTGGAAGCCTCTAAGGAGATGTGGAGGAGATGAGGGGGATTTCCTGAGCCCTTCTGTCTCGACGTGGGGCTGTTTGTACGGCTCCATGTGCACATAGGTGAGGGGGGGTGGAAAAGGGGACCTTTAGAAACATGGCAATAGGATTGGGAAGAGGGGGATAAGGGTGTCTGTGTTAGTTCATCAGAGGGTGAAGAGATTAGTTTAAAGTCTGGGTCGTAATCCACAACTACCAGACAGTAATTGCCTGTGTGTGGGTTTCTTTTTTTTTTTTGACTGTGCATATGTGCATGTGCACGTCCTTGTGGGCTGCTTTTGTTGAAACTAAGGGGTGTTTGAAGTTATTTACCTCAAAGAAACAAAGTGCTATAATCGTAGGTGTAGATTTCTCCTTTGAGGTCTCCCCCTCCACTGTTGTTGTAATATGTGACAGAGAATGCTTTGTGGCCGAGAGTGTTTTTTAGGTTTGGTGAGTCTGTGTGTGTGTGTGTGTACTTGGGGGTGGCATTATGGGTAGTGAGAAGAAAGTCAGTGCGTACTCTGCATCAAAAGCGCCCTCCCCTCCAGCTGAGCGGTGTCTTCTTGTGGGTGTCACCCGTAGGTGTGCCTCCTCTTGTGGGTGTCACCCGTAGGTGTGCCTCTTCCTGACTAACGTCTGCTGCACTCACCTGAACGCTCTTGCTCACCATCACCACCTCCTAAGAACAAAGCTGGAGACCTCTCTCACAGCTAGTGGAACTCTCATGCACAGACACACACCAGGCTCGTGCAAAATTCCAGAATTGAATTGAAACTGGCTCTTAAATTCCAATTCAATTCTTGAATTTCACTTGCATTTCAATTGAGGTAGCAAACAGGAAGCAGAATTGCAATTCGAATTGTGCACATCCCTGACACGCACATATGCCCAGTCTTGTTTGTTTGGCGTGGGTTTGATGATTGCCCTGATGGCTGCTTCCTGAGTCCCTCTCCAGCGAGGATGGTGGCCTTCTGGTGACAGGAAGTGATAAAGTAAATCATCTCCAACCGCAGAGAGCGCCGAGAGTGAACACTAAGCCTGAGAAGAGAAACTCTGCTCTCCCACCCTCCTCTCCTCGAGGTCTCGTCACTTGACCTTCCTGATTGATTAATCTCTTTATGTTTTTTTCTCCTCTCTCTCTCTCGCTCTTTTTCTGTCTTTCTCTCTTTTCTTCTCAAGGTCACTGGTGTTGTAAGCAGAGAATACATCCCCAAGGGAACTCGCTTTGGCCCCCTAGTGGGCGAGGTCTACACTGCAGAGAATGTCCCCAAAGACGCGAACAGGAAGTACTTCTGGAGGGTGAGTTGTTGTTTTGTTTCAGGAGCTTCACTTTCAGTAAAGAGGGAGAGAGGAGGGAGGAAAAACAACATGACGGCTCACTTCCTGTTCCACTGCCTTAGTTTCCTGCGTGACATCATGGGGTCGGGGGTTCTAGAGAAGCTGTGAGCGCAGCACTCTGTGTGCGCGCGAGTCAAAAAACGCTGAGTAAAGGTCTACTGTTTTGGGAACTGTACCACAGCGTTGGTGGAGACAGACGCTGAGAGAGTGTATGTGTGTGTTTTTTTCATTTAGCGTGTGATCATGTTTTGACTGTACTGTGCTCTTGAGGGAGGAAGCAAAATGACTGCATTTTACGCAATGGGATTACCTTTAGGCTGAGAGAGTGTGATGATGAGGAGGAGGAGAGGAGGAAGAAGCTTCAGTAGATAACCCTAATGAAAATGAATAAAAAATATATAATCAATACATTTAATTATTCAGATGCTTCAAATATATTAGTTAATTAAGGTGTGAACCGTATAAATTCTCCTTTCCATTCCGTCATATTCTCCCCTATGACATGAACACATTTCAAATACTGTTGAAACTGTGTGGGAATCTCAAAAAGATTCATTGACGTCGACTGCAGTTCACAGTTGACTTTACCCATGTTCAATCAGCATAGAGTAAGGCCGTGACAGACAGTACTGTATGGCTGACATACGTCTCCAACAGCAGCACATCATCAGGCCCCACGGTGACATCAGAAGGAGGCTTGTCTCTTTCGCTCTCTGTACACAATGATGTCACCGTGGTCTTCCAAGAAACACGGAGCGCAGCGCTAGCGTACCTCCACAGCAAGTGAAAGGAGCCTAATCGCGCGCAAAACCTCACCTCCACACCTCGCAGGACACCGATATGACCTGGTTCCGTGCCTCTGAGAAAGAACGACAGACAAGAGAGATAGAAAGATAAATAGAGAGAGATGAGGAGAGAGAGAAATGGGGGTGGGGGTGTAGATTCACTACCAGAGTAGCGAGTGGTGCCGGGGGCGTACTGCTGACTCAATCGAGTCAGCCAGTGACTTTATAAAAGAGACTGCGAGCGTCTGCGAGCGCGTCACATTTGCCTGGCTGTCAGTTAGGCTGCCTCTGCAACGCACCTGATGAGACGCCAGGTGCGTTGTGGTTGTGGTGAAGCTGGCTTTCGTGGGAAACCGGTGCCCCTCTCTAAATGAAGTACCTGCTGCATTGGCTTGCAGATGACAGGGGGTTGTCTGGAGATGTGGGGACTGAAGCCTCTTTAAACAAAAAGCAAAACTCCTGTGTTCTTAGAACCAGACTCTCTCTCTCCTTGACATGACGTTCTTCTGACATTCTCCACCACTTCTCTGCAGATTTATTCGGACGGCAAGTTCCACCACTTTGTGGACGGTCTGAACGAGGACAAGAGCAACTGGATGCGCTACGTCAACCCGGCTCACTCGGAGCAGGAGCAGAACCTGGCGGCCTGCCAGAACGGCATGAGCATCTACTTCTACACGGTCCAGGCCATTCCCGCGGGCCAGGAGCTACTGGTGTGGTACTGCCCCGAGTTCGCCCGACGCCTCCACTACCCTGCCTCTGGGGAGATCATGATGCAGAAACTAAGTGAGTAAACTAACCTCCCCCCACACACACACACATCTACTGCCACACATATATGCACGCACACATATTCACACACACACACACACACACACACACATACAAGATCCCTTCCCATCTGTTGCTTTGAAAGACGGCCTTTTGTTCAGTCTTCTCATTTGAAGCTCTTGAAGTGTTCGTTGTTGTTTCAAGAGTGTGCGTTGTGTGTGGCTCTCTATGCTGGTCTGAGTTGAAGACAGAGACATGGTCAAAAAGCGTGCACACACACACACACACACAGTGAGGGGATGTGAGCCTGTTATTATCTAAGAGAAACAGAAACATTGTCGTTTGTCCTTTCATCTCTGGGGTGATCAGACATTCCTACTGTCTCCCTGTTCACTAGTTTCTCTCTCTCTCAGTCTCTCTCATGTTTTTACTCAGCCCTGGTAATGACGAAGTTTCATGACATGGGCCTTTCTCAGGGAGGGCTGGAGGTAATGCTAGAGTCAACCTCACTTAAAGGCACTCTCTCAACATAAAAGCTCGCCTAACACGCTCGATCTGTTGTTGCTCAAGCAGCAATAAAAGTCACTAAGCTTGGCCTTTGTTGGTAGAGGGAGAGGGAAAGAGAGAAGAGAGAGAGAGAGAGAGAGAGAGAGAGAGAAGGGGAGGTAGTGAAAGAGAGGGAGGGTGTGTGTATGTGTGTGTTGGGGGGTTACAGAGAACGACATTCTGCCTGAAGGTGTGGCGGGAACAGGCCAGCCAGACTGACTCCGGTCCCCTGGGCCCTGGGCCATGCGCATCCCCTGGGGCGCCAACCAAACCAACCTTCCCTCCCTCCACTGCCCTTTATACCCCCCCATACCCCCCCATGTCTCTGATGACTCTGAGCAGGCCTGTAATTAAGCCGATGACCTGCAGCTGACATCATCACTTCTCTATACCTTCTACCTGAGCAGGGGAGTGGGGGTGGAGACAGACAGAGAGAGGGACCATAGAGAGAGAGAGAGGGAGAGAGGGAGAGAGAGAGAGAGAGAGAGAAAAGTGTGTCCTCCACCTCACTCCTGGGTCGGGTCCACACACTTGCAGTCATAGCTGGAGCAGCCGTGGGGCCAGTGCAGTGGTGACTCAGTGCAGTGGAATGGCCTGAGATGACTGGAAGGACCGCCGACGTTCACTTACTCTAAACTCTTACATTTATAGGACCGCCGACGTTCACTTACTCTGAACTTTTACATTCAGAGGAAACAACGAGAGAGAAAATATCACATCGTCACAATATCGGTTAATTAGGCTACCACTGAAAAAATACTCAGCATTTCGCTGGAATTTACAGTACCCCTGGAGGATGTCAACAGTCACCTACCTGCTTAGTAAGACTGAGACCACTCTCTCCTTTTCGTAGATTTCTCTCCTTTTTTTCCTTCCACCCTCAGTCTCTTTCTCTCTTTCTTTCTATTTTTTTGCTCTCACTCTCTCTTTCCACACACACACACACACTCTGACAAACACCCCCTGCTCGGCGAGGAGAGAGAGAGAGAGAGAGAGAGAGAGAGGAAGAGGAAGAGAGAGAGGCGTAGGGCCAGAGGCGCGGACAGCCCTTTGGCACGACTTCCTAATTTATTTGGCACTTAAAAGAGAGAGAGAGGGAGGGGAAGTGGGGAGGGGGAAGAAGGGGTAGCATGGAGAAGAAGGAGAAGAAGAAAAACGTCTCCTCCATTGACTACTTGAACTTCCTGGCGGCCAGGGTTGCGCTGACAGATTGATATCTGTGCGATCGCCGGGGCTGTTTGTTTAGTGGGAGCCCTCTGGGGAGGAGGACTGGGGTGGGGGCTGGGGGTGGGCCAGGGGGCAGATGAGGGGTGGTGGTGGTGGGGGGGGGGTGCTGATAACCTCAGTGTTTAGATTGTGTTGTGGTCCCAGAAGGGTGGAAGTGTTTTTTTTCTTCTCTCTCTCTTTTCTATTTTTGACAGTGAATACACTGTGCACGTATGAGCAACACTGGTAATTATCAGATGGTTTGGTCCGTTTTTATTATGACTGGCGCTCAAGTTTTTATTATTTTTATTATGACTGACGCTCAAGTCAGCTGAGAGGTGCTGTAGACAGGCAGCCCTTAAATCTGTGAGTGTGAGTGTGTGTGTGTTATTGATGGTACTTTGTGAAGGGGCGGGTTGGAGAAGCCTTTGTGCTGGAAGTGCCACACAGCCCTCTTTGTCACTAGGTGTCTTCAGGTCTTTAGGTGTGTGCTTTGTGTGTCTGCTTTGTGTGTGTGTGTGTGTGTGTGTGTGTGTGTGTGTGTGTGTCTGTGTTCCTGTGTGTGTGTGTTTAGTGAGGCGGGGACAGGGAATATAACTTTGGGCTTTGTTTGGATATCTGTTGGTAGGAAACTTTCAATCACCCCCCCTTCTCTCTCTCAATTAGATTGTATCAGTGCCCTCAGCAAAATGCTCTCTCTCTCTCTCTCTCTCTCTCTCTCTCTCTCTCTCTCTCTCTCTCTCTCTCTCCACCACCCTGCCCAGGGGCTGTTGTCATGCCTCACTTCCTGTCTAAGGTCTTTTGCCCAAGACAATTTGTCAAACTGTCGCTCTAATTGGACAACCAAGTTACTTAGTGCTCCCTCGGACTCCTGGGCCAGAAGGAGATGTATGTGGCCGAGCAACAATGGGAGCTCATTGTGGTCCTCCAAGGGGCACTTCTTGGTCCTGTGGGCCGGGAGAGAAGCAATTAGACCCCGGCCTCGCTACAATTTTCTCAGAGCCTGTGATTCATTTTGTTATACAATTGGGCTGGACTGGAGACACACACACACACACACACACACACACACACACACACACACACACACAGGTTTGTGTGGTTGGACGTTTGAAGCTCAATGTGTGCTGGTCTGGTGTGTTTACAGAACAGAGCCTGATGGAGGCGAAGCAGCAGGTGACAGAAGAGGTGGTGAAGCCCGTGAAGAGAGAGCACAGCGTGTTGGAGATCCTCAAGGACACCAAGCGAGAGCCCAGCCGCCCGCTGGCCACACGCCCCCCCCACTGCCCCGACAGCCCGGAGCGGCCGATCTACCCGCGCGCCGTCTACCCCATCCGGCCGCAGCCCCACCCACACTCGCACCTGCAGCACCTGAGCAAGGAGCTGCTGAAGGCCAACACTCCGTTTGGCTACCCCGCCCGCTCGCCCGGACAGTCCTCGGCTACGGCCAGCCCGGACGCTCGCAGCAGCCCCGAGCGCAGCCCGCACCACCGGCGTAGCGCGTCCCCGCCGAGATCCGGCCCCCCGCACGAGCCGCGCGACGGCTTCCCGGCCACCCTCCACCCGGGCCTCTACGGCCGCTCCCTGGGCCCCTTCCCCGGCTACTCGCCGCCCGGCGCCCTGCCGTCGCCTTTCTACCAGAGCCCGCAGTACCCGCGTTACCTCCTGCCCCCGTACGGCCCGGCGCCGGCGGGCAACGTCTTCTCCCGCATGTACCCGCTTTACAGTGGCCTGATGCCCACACACATGCCCCTCCCGCAGGGCATGCTCCCGTCCGAGGCCGACGCCATCCGACGCCGCTTCCTGCTCCCCCCTACCGCCGCTGACGTGGCCCATCGGGACTTCCTGGTGCCGGCCCCGACCAGTGCCTTCTCGCCCGCCACGTCCCTGAAAGACAAGCCCGCCGGGCACCACCCCCACGCGCCGTCCAGCGGCTCGCCAACTGCCGGTTCGGCGGCCTCGGGCGACCGTCTGCCCACCAAGCCTACCTCTGCCCTGCTGGGTCCCGCTGACCCACGGGCCGACCCGGAGGAGGCCATCAACCTGAGCAAGATGAAGCGCGGCAGCTCCACGGGCTACAAGACGCTGCCCTACCCGCTCAAGAAGCAGAACGGCAAGATCAAGTACGAGTGCAACGTTTGCAGCAAGACCTTCGGCCAGCTGTCCAACCTCAAGGTGAGTCCCGTCCCCCCACGTCACTCCTCACCTCTCAGCCCCCCCCCCCCACCTTCTCCACAAGTCTCTATAGATCATCTGTGCAGAAACACCTGGATCTCACCACCCTTCTCTCTCTTTCAGGTACATCTCCGTGTCCACAGTGGAGAGCGGCCCTTTAAGTGTCAGACCTGCAGCAAGGGGTTCACCCAGCTTGCCCACCTGCAGAAGCACTTCCTCGTCCACACAGGCGAGAAGCCCCACGAGTGCCAGGTAAGGACAGGTGTTCCCTACTCCTATTAATCCGGCCTGCTCTCATCACTCAGCACAAGCTACATGATGTTTCAATCGGTGGATTGTTCATCCCTCTTAAAGCGAACCCACTAACATTCTCTCTGGTTATCTCTCTCACAGGTGTGTCACAAGCGCTTTAGCAGTACTAGTAACCTGAAGACGCACCTGCGCCTGCACTCCGGCGAGAAGCCCTACCAGTGCAAGATGTGCCCACAGAAGTTCACGCAGTTCGTGCACCTGAAGCTGCACAAGCGGCTGCACACGCGCGAGCGTCCGCACAAGTGCCCGCGCTGCCAACGCAGCTACATCCACCTGTGCAGCCTGCGCCTGCACGCCAAGGGCTACTGCCTGGCGCCCGGCGGCCCGCCGCCCGCCCCTGGCTGCACGCTGGACGAGCTGGCGCGCATCAACGAGGAGATCGAGCGCTTCGACATCACCGACCACGCCGACAAGCTGGAGGAGATGGAGGGCGGTGTGTTGGACCCCGAGGTGGAGAAGCAGATCCTGGGCATGCTGTGGCGCGAGCTGGACCTTAAGGTGTCATCCTTCCACACGGACACGCTGCACCTGCCTCCACCGCCGCCGGGCTTCAGTCCATACCAGCCCAGCAGCGAGGTGTCCGTCATCAAGCTACGCCATGGCAGCCCCCAGCCTCTGCTCTCCGTCAAGGTCAAACAGGAGACCGTGGAAGCCATGGAGTCCTAAACCAACCTGTACTTACCACCACCACCACTACTACTACTTACAAGAAAGAAGTAACCACTGAATCACACTCCTAGAGGCACACACACACAAGCACACCACCCAACCCAAGCCTGTTTTACTGACTAACAACCAGGCGCTTTGGGAGAAGGTGGCAACAATTAATGAGTTGTAAATTATTTTCCTTCTTGTTTTTTTTGGTTGACGGCAACCGAGGCTCTGGTTCTGTCTTCAGGGACTTCAGTACTCAGGGCTCAAAGACACTGTCCACTCCAGAGTGTCCTACACTTAAGACAAAGACAATCATCTTTCCTTAATTTCATATGACTATTTTAATATCATTGTTGTTGACATTGTTGTTGTTGTTGATGTGGATATTGTTGTTATTAATATTATTGTCTTGTTATTTTTGGTTCAATGTAGTAAGTAACCTCCTTAATTTATTATGCAATGTGTTGTCCTTTGAAAGCAATACTTGGAGAATAATGTTTACAATGACTGGGTAAATTCATTGTAATTGGCTATTTTCTTATTTTTCTATGATCATACTTCTTTTGTAGATATTTTTCTTTTGTTCTGCCTGTCTTAGCCCTGTCATATCGGCCTGTGGCAGAGATAAGGAGCATCCTATGCTGAAGGTGTGCCCTTTGATAACAGGGATAGGACAGCTCTTCAGTTGAAGTTTTTTTTTCTGTCTGGCCAAAGGTAGACATTTGAAATGTTGTGTTCCCAACTTGTTTCAAAATCAAAAGGAAAAAACGTCAGTAATGCATGCTCTTAGAGGATTTTTTGTTGTTATTGAGCTCTACTTACTCTACATGAGGCATTTTGTACATATTATTTTTTAAAACAACAGTTACCTCAGTGTGTATGTATGTATGAATGTATGCATGTGTTTGTGTGTGTGTGTGTGTGTGTGTGTGTGTGTGTGTGTGTGTGTGTGTGTGTGTGTGTGTGTGTCCAGAAGGAAGTAGAAGCAGGAGGCACATATGATATTTATTGCTTTGCTACTTGAAGATGAAAACCAAAATGTTCCGGAGTGCAGCTCTCCAATGCGGCCCAAAGAGCAGGCGTTGGTTCACATGTAGCATGTCAGTGGTGGCAACGCGACCAGACGTCTCTGAATCAGCCCTAGCGTTCTTTGCAAAAACCACAACCAAAAAAAAGGAGGCAAAAACAAAACAGTAAAAACATCCAAATGGGGCTAATTACCAAAGTGCAGTCTCATGCTTTCTTTCTTTGACACCAAAAAACTAAATGATTGAAAAGCAATAATGATTTGTTTGTATGGCTCTGAATTTAACCCCCCACCCTTTGCCCTGCTGGACGGCACAGACCGAAGCACCTCAGCCTTTGAATGCACTGGTTTTCCCTCCTCTGTCTTGTGCCCATGCTTTTTACCACATATAACATTAGTCAGCAGTCAGTCACCAAAGGAGGCATTGTGTGCCCTAAAGCAGTAGCATCTCATTTGCTTTTCTTTTTCTTTCTACCCAACCTGTCTTCATCCTGAAGTATGACCAAAGTTTTTCCTCATCTTCAGCTTTAAACTATAGAAGAAACAACTGTCTCTATGTTTACATAGCTATTTAAGTGCAACATGTCCATGTAAATTATATAAATGTTCACTGTTCTAATCACTTCACTGTCTTGTGTGCTTTCCTTCAAGTCTCTCAATTTTGGTGTGGGAGTATATCAATATAATATACATATAATATGTATCAATATAATATAATCAATAACATTTTTTAAATATTTTTTTAAAAGAAGTTGTAAGAAAACAACAGACTCATGATGTTTATGAGAATGGTGAGAACCACAGCATCTCACTGTGATGGGTGGCTATAAGTATTATTCAATAAATACACATTTAGGTCTATAGCACAAATTAAATATATGTTTCTTGCTATTATATTTAACTTTAACAGCAGCTGCCTGTTTAAGAATTTCTGCTCTATAATCCATAGTAAGATGGAAAGATGGATTTGTAAGCAGCGCAAGGTTCAAACGGTCGATCACACTCTCCTCGACCTCTCGGGCATCAGCACCTAGAACACTCATTCAGAGAGTGACGACAGGTAGTTTCTGTCATTAATCATTGAGAGGTGTTGTAATTAGCTGGCCTACACTGGAATAATTCTTAAGAACTTTCGGAGGACGACCATATTTGGGCTTCCTCCATGAGCACTAACCCATATCATATTTATCCATGAGTCAAAAAACACCGAAAGTACCCCACAGAATCTAAATTGTTACTATTAATCTTACAGAAAGTACTGTGCAAAATCAGATTTGTTACTGTTAATCTCACAGAAAGTACTGCAAAATCAAATTTGTCGCTGTTAATCTCACAGAAAACGATGGTTTGACATTTATTAACCCATAACACATTGATGTTTAAAAATGTTTCTGGTAGGATGATATTTCTATTACATATTATATATATATATATATATATATATATATATATATATATATATATATATATATATATATAGAATATTTCTAATATTTCTATTCAAATATTCCCACCAGAAAAACAAATATGGCCACAAAGGGTAAGAGAGAAACTTCAAAATCTATTGTAGCTTACATAAAAGAAAACTGATGTTTATTCAAAACACATGCTAAACTGCATACAACTCAAGCATGAAGATGCTGAATATGATGAATGGTAGTGAATTTAGTTTTTGCAGAGTTGCAGTTCTTAATTTAATAGGCTGCATCTCTAATGACGTGCACTCATTCAGTCAGTGAGGTTGCAGTGTCGGACATATAGCCACAGCTCTGGTGCACACGGCACCACGTCTGAACACACATGAAAGTGCCTGCTCTGCGTGCTGTGTGCTGCGTCTCGTCCCGCGCCATGACTTGCACTAGAGTGATTTACATATGCACCTCTAAATCAGGGTCAGACTGAGAACGGGCTGCTTTGCCCAATTTGACTCACAACCCTTTCACAACAGCGTCGTTATTTTGCATCACGGCGATGACTGAATTTTCCAGACGCCCATAAGAACCACATGACAAAACACATCTATTTTGACACCGCAAGTTCCATTTGCCAACACTGTTGAAATATATATGTTAATAAAACAATCTTTATACTGTAGTCTGTGATGATAAAATGATGATATTTTTTGGTTATTTGTGCATTTATCTTTCTGCAGTTTATCTACATTTGCAAAATTTGGATTTTAGCCAGGCACTGCAGTCTGTACACCAGACAAATTCAGCCAGTAAGTCCAAATTCTGATTAATTGTTACCCACATGCTCAGAACCACTTAACCAAGATCCAGAGGAATTCTGGGCCCATCACAACATCACTCCCCCCTACACCTTCCCAGAACACACCGGAATTCTGGCCCCTTGACAGAGTTGCCAAAAAAGGAAATTATTTCCGTCTTGCGTAGCTCATGATACTGCTTACTGTGTGTTAGTGTGTTGTGCGCTTATTACACTGCTTACTGTGTGTTAGTGTGTTGTGCATGTGTGCGTGTTATGGCTCTGTTACTATTTACCACATTTGGTCTCCACAGGCTGACAGGATTGAGGACATCATGACAGTGTTCAGTAATCCCTTTGTTTTCCTGTCTCCTATTTCATCATCAGTGGGTGTGTGTTGGGCAAGGCACACATCTGAATTCCTAGCTGATACAGAGGTATTATTGGCAAGTCAGTCACACACACAGATGCACACAAACACCCTAAGAACTCTGAGTGATCTTCCATCCTGCCAGACTGGAAATGTACTCTTGTTCTCTTCCTCTTCCCTAAAGAGAACCAGATGAGAGCAAGAGAAAGAGAGAAAGAAAGAGAAGAGAGAGAGAGAGGGAGAGAGAGAGAGAGAGAGAGAGAGAGAGAGAGCTCAGACCAGTCATATGAAGTGCGGTGTGCGGAGGAAAAGGGAAATTCAGAGCGCTACCTCCTACTCCAGGGCCTGTGCCTGCCTGGCTGCCTTCCGGCTGAAACACCCGGCCGAGACCCCACTTTACTGATGTGAGGAAGATAAAGGCAGGGGTGACTCAAGATGTGGTTTGGGAACCAGATCCATCTGTCCCTGCAAATGTGCCTTTCGTGTCTCAGATGTCCCAATCATGCTTGTAGCAGAAAACAAACAGCAGCAAAAGAGAATGTACCAGTCAAATGGGATGCCTGTAAACAACTACATTAAAAAGGGATCAACTATATGAAAAATGCCATTTATGTAACACGTAAATGATAGCACTGATAAAAACATATATGATATATCTATGAATCTTTTTGGATAAATTGAGGGTCTGCTAAGTTGATAAATGGAAATGTAGCTCTTGACAAAAAGCACTACGCATACTTCAGGCAAGTTGTGCTGGCCTTGTGTAGGAGTTAGCATACTTTCACACAGACTGCAGACACACGCACGCACGCACAACCACACACAAAGACAATATTCCCAGAAAAATGAATCAGTCAGGGGACACCATGGAGGGACACTCATATTTGCCATCCTCTTATTCGTAGGAATTTATCGGCCATCTGCAGATTCTGAATGATTATCACCAGCCCATGCTTCCTTTAAAACCACCTCAACACACACACACACACACACACACACACAGACTCTCTTTCTCTTTGTCCCCACCATGTGCCACCACCTTCTTAGTCAGCGAGCCAAACAGGATGTGTTATGATCCGACACTCTTTCAAAAGCGCTCTTTCAGTCACAAGCAAGAGTTACAGCCTAGGCAATTAAAGCATGCATATTCACACATGCGTTTGCTCAAGAGTCCATTACTATCAAACGTACGCACGCACGCACACACACACACACTCATGCACAGCGCACCACTAACTAGCATGCGCACACACACACACACACGCACACACGCGCACACACACAATAAATTCTAGGCACAATCTGGGGGCGTAAAGCATCTGAAATAGCTGTGAGGCAGATCTGGGAGAGGGGGACTGGGCAAAATATGAACTTTACACCACATCAAACACACGCACAAGTGAAAATGGAACCATCCACAACGCCCGCCTTGCAATGAACTGAACCGATTAAGCTCAGCAACACGTCAAGCGTACGACTTGTTTATAAGCATGCATGTGTCTGTGAGTATGGGGGATGGTGGTATGGTAAGTGCAGAGTGTGTAAACAAGGTAAAAGCAGTGTGTGTGTGTGTGTGTTTGTGTTACTGCATGGGGGGTGGTAGGGTAGTGGAGTATAGTGTGCAAACAAGGTAAAAGCGTTGTGTGTATGTGTGTCTGCAACCATTTGAGTGTGTCTCCAACCTCTCCTTTGCCCTGCGGATGGAGTCTGGTATCCCTTTCATTTGCTGCACTCAGCCTTAATTGGCCGCTTTAATTAAAGGTCAGGCACGTCTCCCCCGCTTTGGACCGACTCAACCGTGCCCCAGATCAAGGACCACCGACGCCACACCTCACAACCTGCCGCAGTGGCCAGTGTGTTTGTGTGTGTGTGTGGGTGTGTGGGCATTAGAGTTTGCTCTGAAAACTCTTCTCCCACAAAGGCAAGGTAAACTTCAGGGTTCTTAGAATGAGTGACTGGAAAGCCACAGTGAGTATGTTTGGGAGGTCTGAAGAGTGTTGTGCAATATCTCCTCTTTCACAGTGAGGTGTGTACTTTCAGTTTTTTTTCTTTGTGTGAGCAGAACAAATTACAGTTTTCCTCTACAACACTAGTCAGGCAAGAGCCACAAACCACACACACACACACACTCACACACACACACACACAAATAGACACACAGGTCTACAGAACTTTCTACACATGAAAATCAGCTGATGTGAGCCGGTAGTCTCCAGCTGTTTTGGAAACAGGCAGCGTCGCCATTCTGCCGACAGAGGGAAATTAGAGACAAACACGGCAAGCAGGGCAGGGAAAGGGGGATGGAATGGAAGAATGGGTTCTATGGAGCAAAGAAAAAAAGACAAGAGAGGATGTGAGTTGATGGAGGGAGAGAGGGTGATGGCAGTGTATGGCCCTCTCTCTCTCTCTCTCTCTCAAGAGTATCTCTATCTCTCTCTTTCTCAGAGTATTTCTCTCTCTCAGCCCCTCAGCACCTGCCAATTAGGGGCCTGGGCTAATGACAGGTTAGCAGCATCCAGGCGGGAGGCTGAGGGGACTTGCTGAAAATGAGAGGGCTCCTTTGGGGAAAAGAAGGGAGAGTTTTGTTGTTTGTTCCTGACTGAGCCATTCCACCGCCTCCAACCCCAACCCCCGAGCTCAGGCACCCAGCCACCCCATATGGCTGCTCCAGGTGTGCTTCAGGCCAGGGAGGGGCAGATCCTCTGGGGGGAGATGGATGGCTGCAGGATGAGGAGGTGGGTCGAGAGAGAGGAAGGGCAGAGGGGAAAGTTTTCTCCCGTCACCTCGTATAACTTCACAGGCCCGGCTTGAGTAATGGGACCGCAGTGTTCCTGCTCTCGGCTTTGTACGGAGTGGACCGATCGACAACAGCCACCAGAGAATGGACAGCGAGACACAGAGAGAGAGAGAGAGAGAGAGAGAGAGAGAGAGAGAGAGAGAGAGAGAGAGAGAGAGAGAGAGAGAGAGAGAGAGAGAGAGAGAGAGAGAGAGAGGGAGAGAGAGGGAAGGGAGGGCAAAGGGACAGATTTAGAGCAAGAGAAATAAAAGGCAACAAAGAGAGAGAGAGATGTGGAAGAGGGAGTGGGTGCAGTCAAAGACAAAGTGAACTCTTACGCTTTTAATCATTACATAAACTTCAAAGGCAACAGGCTTGTTAACACACACATAACTCTCCCATTCACTGCCGCCCCGCGAGAGAAGAACGAGTGGAAAGGGGCAAAGACGAGAGCTGTGCTCACGAAAACGGGACTGAGGGGGAACGGAGCGAGAGATGAGGAGGAAGTAGAGAGGGGGGGACTGGCCTCTCTGATCTTCCCTTCATGACGGGTTTACTGGAATCAGAGGCTGGGGCCAGGATGGCTCTTTATTTAATGAACTCACGGAGAGCTGAGCACTGGCTCTTTGGCTTTGATGTCCACTCTAGCACACCGGGGAACACTCCTCCACAGCTCCTCTCTCTCTCGGCCAGGAGGGAGGCCAGGCGGTGGCAGCCATGTTGTCTCTTAAGAGGAGATGCATTAATACAATCATTTCACAATGAAAACAAGCTAGTGACTCGTCCCACTGATGAGGTGGAGCAGGGGTCTAGGGTGAGGAAGAGAACTGCTCACTATGGAGTAAATCTGACAGCAGATGCATGACTGGCAGTTTTCACTAATTAAAGTTTTAAGTTAATAGCACAATTCTGTTGATGCATTAGAGATGCAAATGTTTTGTTTTGTACAAATACAACCCATGTAAAGCTTCTCACTTTAAAAAATAAATAAATAAATAAAAAAAACATAAATAAATGTCAGTCCCATCATTCATCTAAAACATTCAAAACAATTTAAATATCAATATCTAAAGAAATGCCAGAACAAAATGTTTAGAAAATACAATTGTTTTAATTAAATGTTAATGCTACAGAAAAGACATACAGCATTTTAATATAAGTAGCAAAAAACAGGAAAAGCAAGCCACACATGAAAAAAAAAAAAAATCATTCGAAACATTTTATATATATATATACGTATATACACAGAAGAAATCAATCAAGAAAAGAGAAAACAATCATCAAAGCCAAAGGTGTTCAGTTAAGATTGTGAGGGAATGGACCTGTCTAAGACGACAGTCTCTTTAGCACATCGCTCTCAGGTAAACAAACATGTGAGTAGGAAGGAAGACAAAGAAGGAGTGGACGGAGATAAAGAGGAGAGACTAAAACAAAAGGAGGAGAATAAACAAAGAGAAAGCAGTTACTCCTTGTCAAACTGCTTTCCATGGAAAAGTGCAGAGATAGACAGCAATGTTTGTAAACAAGCTGAAATTCACACAGATTTGTCTTTTTTTTTTTTTATTCTAAACCCACAATCGGGTAGATTCACACACAGAAATGGCCCTGCTGAGAAGCCTGTTGATAGCAGCCTCAGTCAGTCCCCCCGGTCTTTAACCCACCCTTTGCTGGCTGTGTGTTGACGGTCTTGTCCCAGGGGGAAACACTCACTGATTCCTATTAGTAAATAATCAGTCTCAGCCACCCCTCGCCCCCCCCTTCTCTGGCGTCTGCTTCCCTGCTGTCTGACTGTACCCTCCCCGCATCCCTGTCGGCTAAACACAAACAAATGTGTTTGTCTCACCGGCAACTCAACTTGAGCGGTTAAGTTCAGCCGTCTCGCAAGCGGCAAGGAACGGAGAGTATTCTTAGGAAACACTTAAACGAGAGAGAGAGAGAGAGAGAGAGAGAGAGAGAGAGAGAGAGAGAGAGAGAGAGAGAGAGAGAGAGAGAGAGAGAGAGAGAGAGAGAGAAAAAACATGTCTTGTGGTTTCTCAAAGTGCTTTGTGGCCGGGTGTGACGGATGCTGTTTGTGTTCGCGACCTCTGCCCCCAAACTGTCACCCTCGTCTTCAACAGGGCGGTGGAGGGGAGCTGCTGGCTGTTTCTCTGATGGAGATGAAGCAGCCAATCAGAAAAGGACTTCGGAAGTGGAGAGTAGTGGTGGTGGTGGGGGGTATTAACCTGGCAAACAAATGAGGATAACTGCAGGGGGGACTGAGGAACTGACCTCAGTTCACCTCTCGAAAGTGTCTGTGGACAGCCTGCTGACCTTTAGTGGAATCGCTGCCCAAATATACAGGTGTCACAAGTCCCACCCTCCTGACCGGCGCTTCGACCAGGTCACTGGCCTCGTGTGGACCTGGTTTGTCTCAAAAGCAACTTGGGCCGAGGGGGGAATATCACAACTTTGAGTCTTCCAATGTTTGTGCCAGGGTCTTAGGAAATGGCTGACCACTGACTAGAAGTGATCAAGACTCAAGAGCCAAAGCGATTAAAGATGTTTGGAAGAATTAGAAGAATGCAACGAAAGACAAGGTACACACACACAAAAAAAAGGAAAAAAAAAAGTTTAGGCGAGGACAAACAGACAACGGTCTTACTCCGTCACTGTAATCATTCCCACACGCCAGAAATAAACTACATTCCCAGAAAAGCTGTTGATGGACCCAAACAACCCCCTCCACTCACCCAGCCCCCCAACCAAACCCAACCAACCCCCGGGACTCACTGACTCACATGCACACGCACAGGAAGTAATGTGTGGCATGTGGCGATAGTTGTGACATCACCACCAAGCTCAGGGGTCCCGAAAAATCCCCTTCAGCTTAAATCGACTCCGGGCGTGTGTGTGTGTGTGTGTGTGCGTGCGTGCGTGCATGCATGTGTGTGTCTATCCATGACATGAGAGGCGCCGACACAGACACGGGCGAATTCCATTCCAGCTTTTCACACCTCTCTCGCCACGCCGCCCCCCCATGGCATGGCTATGAGTGATGCCTCTAATCAACCCCCCGTCAGGATTTGGCAGCGAGCGCTGCAGTTTAGTGGTCGCATTTAACGACAAACAGGATTCCGACAGATAATTAACAGCGATCTGAGAGGGGAGATCTGAGGCGACCGAGAAGTAAATTACACTCAAATTAGAGAGGAGAAGTCAGAAGAGAGAGAGAGAGAGAGAGAGAGAGAGAGAGAGAGAGAGAGAGAGAGAGAGAGAGTGTGTGTGTGTGTGTGTGTGTGTGCTGTAGCAGATAAGTGAGATAACTTTGCTGTGGGCAAAGGAAAAGAACGGGAGAACATTTAAAAAAAGGAGTAAAAAAAAGACAAGTGTGACGACACTAACTCAGAGAAAGCTTTGTGTCGTCCGCTGTGGAACTGCATCTGTCTGTGTGTGTGTGTGTGTGTGTGTGTGTGTGTGTGTGTGAAGGGGGAATCAAGACACTAAGGCAACATTAATGGAGAATCCCACTTGTCTGAGGCTCTCTGTCTGTCTGTTGGGAGTGTGGCCAGGAAGAGGAGGGTAAGACAGCACAGAGGTTAGGCAGCACAGCAGAAGCAGTTTTTTTTTTTTTTTTTTTTTAAAGTCTTTCCACAAGTCTTCCTTTCCAATCCTGCCCTTCCAGTTGCCCCAGGCAGAGGGGGGGGGGGGCACCGGAGCTGCCCGGAGTTGAGCTTGTTCCATCGTATAGCACCCTCTGCCTCTCCTGCTGGCTGGGAGGGAGTCTGTATGTCCTCACCCTCTTCAACCAGAGGATGCAGAGAAGGAAGCAGACGTTGTGACGCAGTGATGTGAGAAAACAGAAAAGGGGGGAGGTGAGAGAGAGAGAGAGAGAGAGAGAGTTTTTCAAAGTGCTGCTGTGAGGTGGAGAGCGGGTGATCTCACACGGAGTCCTCACGCTCGCTGCCTCACGCTCGCTGACCCCCCCCCCCCAAAACCCATCACCGCTTTGCTCTCCGCTGAGAGAGACCGAACACGAAGGCTCCGTCCAAACCACCCCTGGTCATCAGGCAAACAAGGCGATGCTCCCTCTCCCTCCCTCCGCCACTCGCAGGAGGGTTCCCACTCAGTCGCTGGGCACCGGGATGATGCTGATGTGGAGGAAGTTGTCCGGGTGACTCAGGTGCTCGCTCAGCCACTGGACAGGCGTCTCCAACATGGGCTCGATGCCGTGAATCACCACCTGATATCGCTTTGGCTCATCTGGGGAGAGAGAGAGAGAGAGAGAGAGAGAGAGAGAGAGAGAGAGAGAGAGAGAGAAATCAGGTTGGAGAAGTTGGGAGATAAATGGAAAACAACAGGAAGTTGGAGGAGGGAAAAGACAGCAGACAGCAGTCATGGTCCGTGGCAAAAGTAAAATAACGTTAAGATTATGTCCTATATGTATCTCCAATTCTAGGGAGTTTTTCCTCCCCCCTGTAACCCATGGGCCTTCTTTCTTTCTTCCTTTCCTTTTCTCCCCTCTGATTGTCTACACTCTGTAAAGCGTGTGTAATGTTTTGCCGCTCTATAAGCACAATAAATTGAAATTATACAAAAGTATACAAAGAGAGAGAACCGATGCAAAAAGAGTCAGAGAAAGAGAACCGATGCAAAAAGAGTCAGAGAAAGAGAACCGATGCAAAACGGTAATGAGACAGAGTCCCAAGGAAGGGAGGGAGAGAGTGAGAGAGGCAGAGTACGGGCAGAAGAGAGAGAGAGAGGCAGAGTACGGGCAGAAGAGAGAGAGAGAGCCTTACTAGAAAGCTGACTGTAATTGAATTGGGCTAATTGGCAGTGAAGGGGAGTGCCTGTGTGTGAGTGTAACTGTCGCCGCTGTGGATGGGTCAGTGGGACCTCTTTCACCTCTGCCTGACCAGAGCCTGGCCGCCACGGCCACACACGCCTATCCATCACACGCGGCAGCCCACGTCAGTGGGGCAGCACAGGGGTCAGAGGTCAACAGGGGTCGCAGACAAGAACAAATGAGCCTCCTTCTGCTGTGGATGCAGACGTTGGTGCAAAACACTCTTGTGAGACGCTCTGCATGCAGTTTCTCAGCCTGTGCCATTGCTGACATGTTGCTGGCGTGACTCCGTGGCCTGCCTGAACTATGTACACAATGTGTACATTACTGTATAAGACACAGTGTTTCCCCTAGACATTTTTCCAGGAGCACCATTACATAATTAGTAATTATTACTTACATTATTATTAGAAATTGAAATGAAACAAAAATGAAATGGCACAACACACACAACAGAAAAAGTATTATTTACAATTAATTACAGAAAATAAAGCTTAATCACAGGCCACTGTACAAACTATTACTATTTAGAATGTACAGTGCTGTGCATAAGTTAAGACATTTATTTATATAATAACATTTATCTATTTACCATACATGATACATTCAAAAAGAATTGATGTCCTTATATGTTTGATTTTTCCTCTTTTTTAAAAATTAAGGCATTAAGATCAATTTCCAAAAGATAAGATTTATATTCCTCCTTTTAGTCAATTTTAGCATGGGTGTCTTAACTTTTGCACAACACTGTATAAACTATATAGACTTCTCTTTTTTATGTCATTACACTCTGTATTGGTGATGTGCAGGTCGAATTGAGTGCCTGTCACTTTAAGGCCGTGACGGCCCGTGAGGCTTGCTTGATTCTCACGGTTTTAAGCTAACTTAGTAGTAGCGTTGTTGTGCTACTCCACATCCACATAAGGATATGTGGATGAAATTGAATTGTTTTCCATGTCATTTGGTAAAATAAATGCTCAAAAGCCTAACAACTCGAAGAAAATCTATCTTGGATTATAGGAGATAAGTGTCTTGTATCATTTCTATGATTTTGGTGAGCTCTACAGAAATTACAAACTATCTCCAGATGTAAATGGTTGGTATCCTATTACTCAAATTCAATTAAACCCACCAATAGGCTAGACCTTAGTTTCACAGCCTAGGTATGTTAGCAACACAGGGCTTGAAAGCATTGACTGTATAACAAAAACGAAACTGCATCTGGGAATAGGCTACTGAAGGTTACCTCCCTGGCGTGTTTAATTTGGTTCCTTGGTTAACATAATGTAGGCTACGTTTTTTGCACAAAATTGCATCTGCTAATAAACATAAACACAAACAACGTGATCTCCTTTGGAATCCCTGACTGCACCTTCAACGTTAGCCTACTATTATTTGTTGACATCAAATCTGAACAAACTGGTTCCCTGGGGCTGACCTGTGGAGGAGGGCTGAGGTGAGGGGAGGTGCTGCGTTTTTGTGTGGGAGGGTGCATGGAGGGGTGAGTGGACTGGCGCATGAGGGTCACAACCTTCCGAGGCAGTCAAGACATCGCTACCAGATATCTCCCACAAAACAAAGAGCGAGTCAGAAAGTGCTGGAGCAGAGTCTGCAACTTCCAAAGAAGAGCTAAGGCCCAATTACATTGTCCACCCACTCACACGCAATTTCAAAAATCTGTGGAAAACGGATATTAATCACTGCAGAGGCATCTAGCCTGGGGCCTTACTTCTGGGGACACTGGGGCTGCAAAGTCAAAACTCACCGAGAGAGCAAAAGGTGGAGGTGAGGAGTGACCGCAAGGGTTTGATCCGAGGTCGGGTTCCTTTGCTCTTCAGCCTCCGCCACGTCCACCCTCTTTGACCCCTCGTTCAACCCCCCCACACCCCTCAAGGCACAGCACCTCGCTCGGAGAGGGCGGAGACGCGCTGGCGAGAGGGGTGGAGTTCGCACCGACCTTTATGACTAATCGCCAACGATCGTTTCAACCCACCGTGCATAAACTTGCAAAGAGGTAGAGGTAGAGGCAGAGCGAGCGAGAGAGAGAATATATATGAAGAAAACACCATGTGATCATATCCAACAAACCATCAACACGTCATAACGGGATGGCCGTTAAAATTGTGGCATATTCAAATACAGATGAGAGGAACACAGAAAAACAGTGAGGGAGGTGTGCAGGCCTTTGGTGGCAAACCCAAATAGTAGCAAACTGAGCCAGCAAACTCAAGGGCTTGTGAATCCTGGACGGTCTTGAAACAGAATAAGATACAGTTGTGCATATCTCTGTGTGTGTGTGTGTGTGTGTGTGTATTGTGAATGGATGTTTGTATAGGTAAGAGACTGTGACAACTGAGAGTGAGAGAGAGAGAGAGAGAGAGAGATAGATTAGTAGCATTTACCATTTATCTATTTTATTCCCTTTCATTATTAAATTTTATCTTTATACCAATATTAATGTAAAGTTGATATTAACATGTTATACCTGTGCTTTGGCAACAATGACTTTATTCTTTCATGCCAATAAAGCACCATTTGAATTGATTTGAGAGAGAGAGAGAGAGAGAGAGAGAGAGAGAGAGAGAGAGACCCAAAACCTAAAAAGAACCTAGTCTCTGGCCAGCAGGTCCTGGCATGCACGGACACGGAGCTGGAGGCCAGTAATAGTGCGAGTGCACCAAGGCTCTATCTCCGAACCCTCGCCTCTCTCCTCCCCCATGGGAGAGACGCAGGGCGGAGGGGTGGGTGCGTCTTCACTCTCACTCTCACTATGACAGCTAGGGGAATTCACCCTTGCACACAGACACACACACACACACCATTGTACACATTGATACCACACACACCATCACACACAACCCTACTGCGCTTACAACAAACACCCACGGGTCCGCCCACACCATCAACTTATTGATACATCAAGCTTGCTACCACGTACACACACACACACACACTTACTTTCACATTCCGATAAACTAACTGCTTAACTCTCATTACCACACTAATAAGCCACCCATCTTGATACAGGCTCTCTGTCAGAGTCCGAGGCTGAAACAGAAGCCTGAAGAGGCTCCCGCTGATTTCTCCAGCGCCTAGGCACTCGCCTCTAGGTGTGTTTATATGTGTAGTGGGAGAGCGAGACCGAGAGAGAGAGAGGAAATATGTGTGTCTGTGTGTAAAAGTGATTAATGGCCTTCACAAGCTTACAATCGTGCTACCTTGCATCCCTCAACACACTGCATTTGACTGGCTGTGTGTGGTTTGTAACATAAACATACAAGCCTGGGCTGTTTCCCCGGCACCTCCTGTGTTCTAATCACCACCATCACCACTGGATTTCGCCTGGATGCCCGGACCTCCTCCAGGTTTCATGTTCATTCAGGTTAGAGTCAGGTTTCACTCTAACACACCAGCACTCAGCAGATGCTTACAGAGGGACATACAGTAATCTGACCACTAGCACAGGTCAGGGGCAGCACGGAGGTGGAGGGAAAGTGTGTGAGTGTAGTGCAGGGGTGGGCAAACTGCGGCCCGAGGGCCGGATCCGGCCCGCCAAGCACTTTCATCCGGCCCACCGAGCATTTCATTTAGTTATCAGGCTGCTAGCTATTTTTTTCCTGCGATAGAGACGACGTTGGTTAGCTTTACTGCAAACTGCTTTTCACTCTCCTTAGATAACGTTTACAATGTCAATGTCAAAACATCATGTTAAATAGAGATAACATCATGTTAAACTAAGTTAACTCTTAGTTATCTCCTTTGCAGCAGATCTAACGTGAACATTATGCAATCCATTTAATTGGGAACGCGTCTGCACTCACGAGAGGGAGAGAGAGAGCCGCAGGTTCCAGCTGGCTTGTGATTGGTGATAATTGATATCTCCTTCTTATAAGAAAGTTTTAAAAGGAAATCATGAAGGCAACAGTAGTTCCCACTACTGACCATTTAAAAACTGTGAGAGGGCCCAGCCGTAGGTACTAGCCATAGCGGAGCAGGCAGAAGATCATTGAGAAATAAACGTGAATTAAAGCGACTCTCTTAAAGCGACAGTGCACAATTTATACATTTGTTAAAGGTGCCATGTGTAATGTCTGCCAAAAAATCAATTCATACTCCACATTCCAAAAAAGATGGGGCAGTATACCTCCAGAAAGTGAGTTTGTCTACCCTAGAGTAACAACCGAGACACGTGCATTTGCAGTTTGGCTGGCGGTTATGTTACCCGCATACTGCCTCCCATGGCCGAAACTGGTATTATGACACTTGTCGGGCTGTGGCTAGTAATTTAGCATGCAAATTCAGGTTGATATCTCTTCAGCACTATACCTTGTAATTTTTTTAATGACATCATCACCCTTATTTCCTTCCATTCTTTTGATGCGTGTAGCTCATTTTTTGGATATTTTTACCTCAATTCTTACACATGGCACCTTTAAACAGCATAAAATTAGCAGTATTTTTAAGCAATTAATATTTTAAAACAAATACTTTTCATACTAAATTATAGGCTATAATAAATGTGTTTTTTATGTGTGTGCCGTTGGGGGGGGGGGGGGGGTTGTTGTGCGGCCCGCCGGCCAATTTTCAAAACCCAATGTGGCCCTTGAGCCAAAAAGTTTGCCCACCCCTGGTGTAGTGTGTAGTGTGTGTATGGGTAGGGGTTCATCCAGCCCTAATTGACCTCTGAAGTTCACCTACTAAAAAGGATCCAAAGCTGTCATCTTCTCCCATATAAGGAGATCCGGGTGTTAAAGGAAAATTCCGGTTTTTAGCACTTTAAGGCCCTTTTTTGGTTTGTTTTGGATGAACTAGGCTACTCAAACATGTCCTAAAACAACCCTTAACGTTCGTTTTCAAAACTGTGCGACTCACCGAGTGGTTAGTGGTGTTCGTTGATTATTAAAAGCAAATATATCGGCGCAATGTATGATTTCCAGCCGTCTTATTTGCTATTGTGCAACTATTCACAACCACTCAATATTTGAACCTGAAGCATAGACGGTGGCGCAGCTATCAACGTGCAATGAGTCTTCCAACAGAAATCAATGGGATTTTACAAAATGCCTAATAAAACACGACAGAAACACGACAGAACACCACTAACCACTCGGTGAGTTGCACAGTTTTGAAAAAACGAACGTTAAGGGTCGTTTTAGGACATGTTTGAGTAGCCTACTACAGTATGCCCATTGCCAGCCACCCTGAGAAGTCAAAGGCGATTCAAAACAAGTCAGAAAAGTCGAGACAGGACCAATCGTCAAAATGTCGGTGTCCACCACTCTAGTTCATCCAAAACAAACCAGAAAAGGGCCTTAAAGTGCTAAAAACTAGAATTTTCCTTTAATTGAAGCTAACTGCAAGTTGAATTGCAAGTTTGGGGTAGCAAAAATCAATGCTTGCGGTCTAAATGTACCGAAGGTCACAGTATCCACCCTAAGGCAGAGGACAAAAGTGTGTAGAGCAAAACGCCTGAATTTCCGATTTCTAGTCCCTGCAAAAGTTTCAAAAGGTGCGATAATTCAAAATCCCCATGCTGTTTTGCAGGCGAGCTTCAGAGGTCTTTACAGCGCCTAGTTAGTCATTCATATCTGTGTGTGTGTGTGTGTGTGTGTGTGTCTGTGTGTGTGTGTGTGTGTGTGTATTTGGGGGTGGGATTCATACGAGCTGTATTGAGACCAGCACTATGCTCGCTTCTCCCCTTGAGCAGGTACTAACATATGGGGAGTGGCTATGCAAATCAACAGCAGAAAAATCCATTCTACACTTTTTACACATTTCTCCACTGGAAGTTTGCAACACAGGATGTCGTTGTCAATCATGCAAATAAAATGCACCTGTAAAAGATGAACACACAACAGGTAAGCAATGCAATTATTTACTTTGGCACTGGAGGTGTCTTGGTGACATGGTTACTTATCAAGACACAGCATGGGTTCTTCCATTCACACGCTGTGTTGTATTGCTTTGGAATAGCGTAGGTATGAAAATTAGAGTGACTCATTTTTTGTTTCACTTATACGCAGTATTAAATTAAATTAAATTTGACTCACAATGCAGATATTTTTTTAAAAAACGTGACTCACAACAAAGTAAGGAACCAGGGTTCCTACACATTTTCCATTTCAAAATTCCATACTTTTTCCATACTCAAATTTCAAAACTTTCAAAAAATGTTCTGACCATATTCTCGACATTGCGGCCACTTCTAGACCTGGAAATAACTAAAATCAAATTCCATACTTTTCCAGGTTTTCCATACTGCGTAGGAACCCTGAGGAACTGATTGCAGAGCTGAAGGCAGGATGTGATTGTCTTGGCAGCCAACCTTTGGTTCCAGCTTATTTTGTATCGGCAACTACATGTAACACCAAGGCTTGGCCAAGACAGTCTTCGGTAGCCCTTGGCGCATAGTCAGTCAGTCCCTCAGAGCAGGGGCTGTGGTCGAGCGCTGCACTGCTAACAGGGCCAAGCACGAAGGCAGCTCAAGCGTGGCCAACCCATATTTATCCAGACCGCAAGACAGTGTTTCTCCAACAGTCCGAGTGCAATTACACAGCCCGAGAGGCCAAGAACAGGACTGCCATACCATAGCACGGGACTGCACAGGAGGGACAGGGAGAATCAGAAGTTTCACAAGTTCATCCAGAATCAGACTACTGTGCCAGGATGGATGGATGGATGGATGGTATATGAATATACTATTAGATGAATACACAAATTGACAGACAGAGGGATAGATACATGGACAGGCAGATTACTTCATTGATGCCTGAAGGACAACTGAAACTGTGTTGTGGTTGAGTTGGAACATCACTAAACACTTCAATTAAACGCTTGTGCCTCAGACCCCACCCCAGCAAGAAGAGAAAAGAAGACATAGGTCTGAAACTATGGGGACTCTTTTCAGCACCCCCCACCCACAACCGAACACGGTGGTGCAGGCTGTGGTGACTCCACAAACCCCCTGTGCCTCACCAGGCCTCTGTCTGATGGAGCTCTCTATTTGATACCCGAGTGGCGGGAAGGTGGGCGGGCCTACTCAAGGCTTCTTACCACTTGTTGCGTGGGCTGTGACCAGGCTTTCTTTTTTGGGTGGGGATTTTTCTGTATTCGTCGTTTATTTGAAATAATACTACCGCAAAGGTTTTTCTTTCTCTCCTTCTGTCTCTCCCTCTCAGTCTTGATAAATATAAAACATCCGACTTCCTCATAACTATCACCAGGGGGAATTCACTTCGGTTTGGGGTCGGAGCAAGAATTGCCATCCTTGCGGGTGAAAGGTTTCGTTTCATCCGTTCGTGACGACGCACTGCGATGGGAACGGGCAACGGAGAGACTGGATCTCTGACTCTGATCCCACTTGAACTCTGGTCCTAGATGAGGCTCCTAGTGGGAGCAGGGAATGGAACATTCTGAGGCTTTTTGGGAATCCTGGCAGGGTAATTGACATAAGATGTTGTTGTTGATGCTATTCCACTGCGGAGGACAAGAGATGGTACAGAATTCAGGGTTACACATCTCGTCTTGCCGTGGGAATCCCCCACTTAGACAGCACATCTTGCTATCATTTACCATGATATTTCTTTTTTTCGCTTTCAAACCTGAACGTCACAGTGGACAGCAGCCATCGAGGGGAAATACAGCGAACTTTTGAACTAAATCAAACACACCAACACCCACCAAAACAAACCACCACCACCCCCACACACTCATTTTTTGAGCAGTGTCATAACAGATACAACTGCTATCACTGGTTATATCTACTATGACAAAAACTCCCTTGAGAGATGAAAAAGAGAGAGAGCACAGAGACGGAAAGGCACAGAAAAGCACCTTTTATCGGCTCAGTCACAACACTGCGCCTCGAGACGCATCACACCGCCAGCGAATGCCCTCGTGCTTTAGAATCCAAAAACACCAAGACCCTTTCTCTCTATCGCCACTCATCTCCTTGGTAGGGAGGGGAAGTGAACACAACAAAATAGCTTTGGAGACAATGCACCACTTTCACCTTTATCACGCGACGACTCCCTCTATCAGGGCCCACCCAACCCCCACCCTTTGCGCACAAATAAATGGGTGCTATGACTAAGGGCCTTTCATGCTATCTTTCATGCCCCCCCCCCCCCCCCCAAACTTATGCTGGTGTCTCTCGTGTGGGTTCTCGGTCCCACAGCTGCCATTGTCTGCTTATCTGCTTCCTCTCCGTAGAGGGGGCAGACAGTGCCCCTGTTTTGGCTGCACCTCTCCCCACCATTGCCTCCTTGCACTCCCCCTCTTTTCTTCACTTCACTCTCTCTCTCTCTCACTATCTATCACTCTATCACTCTGTTCCTGTCGGGTCCACTTCCCCTCTGTCCTCTCCACTCTGGTGCTCTCATCTCACAGTTTGCTCTTATCTGTGTGTGTGTGTGTGTGTGTGTGTCTGTGCTGTTGGTTCTCCTAAAGAAAAAGAGGGAAAAGAAAAGGTGATAGACCACGGTGCCACTTGCACGCTTTGAAGAGACTGGATTGCCTTCTTCAGCTTCCTGTAGAGCCCCCTTTTCAAAGTCTGCTAGGCACAGACATGTCTACATCAAACCCTCGCTTTTCTGCTTGGACTTTGTTTTACTTTCACAACGCCAGTGTGACTGTATTTGTGTGGGGGAGGGTGGGGGAGGTGGGTGTTTTACCTACCATCCTGGGGAATGGCAGAAGGACACGTCTCCTTTAGAAGGTCTCCCAGTGTGACCGTATGTGTGTGGGTGAGGGTGGGGGGTGTGGGGGGGTGGGTGTGGTACCTACCGTCCTGGGGCAGGGCCGAAGGACACATCTCCTTCAGAAGGTCTCCCAGTGTGTAGGGCTGACCCTCTGGTGACACTGGCCGGAAGAGTTTCTGAATGAAGGGCCTCTCGCTCATGGCCTTAACGAGAAGGAAAGAAAAAATGGAAAGAACTGTCAGAATCTACGGCAACTTGTCTCTGAGAAGAACTATGCTCTTGCGGTCTGGGATGGATCTCCCTGTGAAAATGTAAGAGGTATTCACAGCACAACATCGCTAGCAACATCGCCAAAAGATGTTGATGATGTAAGCAAGGTTTTTGAAAGTTTTTTAGGTAGGTAGCTTGGTAGTGTTACACCAAATGTCTATAATGTTACTAAACCACATGTGGGTAGACTTAAGGATAGCTTGAAAAGATCCATGCATTGTGCAACTGTTAAGAACTGTAGATAGGAAGTATGCTTAAAGATAGATGCTTACATTGTCTGCAAGAGCAATATTCTTGTCGCGTAAGCACAAACCTCAGAAAAATCTGTATGACTTCTTAAACAAAGTTGAAGATACACCAGATTGTACAAATATTTTCCATTTATATATTTTCCTTTTAGCTATTTATGCTTTAGTCAAAACAAGCCTTCATTGAAAACAACAATAGCAACAACAACAACAGAACTTTTGAAGATGAGGTAAACAAATAGGCCAACAAGGGCATTCCTAAACTAATATCAGCACACCAAAAGACTGGTGGTGAGGTGGCGTGAGAGTCCAAAGCTAATGAGATGGTCCGGATCTCTTAATCTGAGCTCACAGAGGAGCGTTTGGGCTTGGGCCCGCTCCAGGCGTCTTTGTCAGGGCTTGGCACGCGGGGCCCGGCGCTGCTGTCACTAAGCTGTCTGAGCTGACAAACGGGCCTACCGACAGACAATAGGCGTCCCGGCGCGGAGCCGTGAAAAGGAAACCGTGGCCCGCACTGCTCGGGTGTCGCCGCTGTGTAACTAACACCTGGCCACGAGACGCGGACGGGAGAGCGGGTGAACAGCGTGGGCTGTCTCGGCGCCGATCCGGTTTCCAGAAACTCTGACTCACTGGCAGGAAGCTACGTTCCCCCGGGATGTAACGCACAGGGCCTCGGACAGCAGGTAAAGAGTGTGAGAAGTGACAGCTATTTCGCTGCATTTTTAAAATGGGTGGCCATTAATTATTGAGTGTGGCATCAAACAAAAGGCCCCATTAATACAGATGAGAGCACAATGCACCTGAGCCACCACACTTTTCTTTTCAGTCTATCACCTGACACCTGACCTGCCGAAGGACCACATGGTGACAGGGACTGGAGCATCACCAGCCTTTCCTTTACCTCGAAAGAGATGGATAGAGACGGGGAAGGAGAGAGAGGGAGAGAGAGAGAGAGAGAACGAGAGAGAGAATGACAGTATTACCAAGAACAGAGAGCTAAATGTAATACCCAGCCTATAATTGGCAGTCAATTCATTCCATGTAATTTATGTCAATAAGCTGGTGGGTTAAGGGGGGTAAGTATCAATCAAGATGACTTCCCACTCATTGCGAAGGAGTGCTTCCACAAATACGATATCTAGTCTTGGCACTAGATCATGAAACAAGTTTGAATAGCAACCAAACCTTGGACTCAGGGGCGTCACTAGACGTAGAGCTGCACTGGGGCACAAGCCCCCCTCGGGGGATCCAGGGGCATGCTCCCCCATAAGAATTTTTTTTGGATTTTTTAAGATTTAAATGCATCAATCTGGTGCACTTTAAAAAGAAATTCAGAGGTTAGACTTGCTTAGTTTTATATATGGATGGAAATATTTCTGCTGTAACCTATTTTGCGCTTCAAAATTTTAACCATGCATACACAGGTGGAATAGTTATGATGATACTGCAATAAGTTCATAACCACAAAGCATATTTCCTGAGTTCCACAATTCAGAAATGGTCAAAAATAGTGTACATAGTGCACTCCATGAAATTATGCAGTAGCCTAGTGGTCACCTGTGTTAGCTAGCAGCTAACCAGCTAGTTAATCTAGCAGTTAATAACCAGCTAGTTAAAAGATAAGCTTGTTATACTGGCCATTGTAATGGCCATCTATGCTATATCTTCATTTTTCAGGACAGTCTGGGCTACCCATATCTGGGAAAGTATGATGTGATAATATTTGTCTTATGTCAGCCTTTATATTAAGAAAAGAAGTCAAAAAATAATTTGTGTGTCATGATTTTTTTCTTCATAATTTTGCATTATATATGTGTATGTGTGTGTGTTTGTAAGTGGGATTGTCTGGAATCTGGCAATATAGGAAGAACCATGATGGTGGGATACTCTGGCTAAGCAATTTACAAAAATATTTATACTGACATACATACTGTAGTTTAGATGAGAATACATTATAATTTGGGCCCAAAGTTGGAGACCATGTAGAAATCTGTTGCAATTTCAAAACTGTATTACTCGGGAACCACTTGTTGTAAAGATGCTTGCTTTGCCATGTGTTGAGTGAAGAGTTCGTTATGAGTTCCTTATCAAGACACTTGTCATTTTCCGTGTAGACAGACCCATGGCTACACTGGACATGCAACAGTATTCTGTTCACAGAGCTTGCTTTATCTGGGCCTCCTGGACAAGGAGATTGCTGGTCCGCGGATAGGCCTAATTTGTGGCACAATTGAATGGTATCATGGAACTGCGGACCAAAAGAAAATTAAACCAAACATTTTCCAGATTAGGAAATATTTCTTAATGTAGTGCTATCAAATAAAGAGTGAAATCATTGGGGGGTTGTGGTGGGAGTATTCATTCAATGTGTGTGCGTATCTGCGCAAGTGAAACTGTTGAACCACTGGAGATAAGCAACAAACAACGATCGAAGCGGATTCTTGCTGTCCATGAAAACAGTATAGAGACTGACTAATCTAATCCAAAAAATGGTAATAGGTCTTTGAATTGACACTAAGCTGGTACAGCCTATGCAACACATTACCTTTGCAATAATGATTTTATTGTTACAGTTTTGTCATTAGTCTAATCTATGTCTTTTACATTTCCTTACAAATTAGATATTATAGCGTAGGCCTATCATGCATTAATAACCCAGTGATACAGACATGGGTCTCACCTACGCTACTCGACATTAGGCTGTTGTAGCCTAAATTAAAAGTTTAATGAGCATAAGTCACGACTTGTTGTAACAGATGTAAATATTGTAGCAAATAGCTTATGGTGCAAATAAATTAGGGGGATGATCTGCATCTCCGTTCACCAAAAGCTATGGTTTTGCTCACCCAATCGGACAATAAATAATTTCTGAAAGGTTCTCTCCATTGTTAATGTGCAACATTTCTCCATGTGGGGTAGTGTCAAGCAGTGAAGTGATAGCCTATTGCAGGTAGGCAATGTTCACGTCAGGTGAGTCTGGTAGAAGACGGGCACTGTGTTCACGTCATGCGAGTCTGGCAGAAGACGGGCACTGTGTTCACGTCATGTGAGTCGGACAGAAGATGGGTGCTGCTTTCTCTGTTGGTATTTCTATTCCTCTGAAAACTGCATTAAAATGGTCTGTTTAGAAGTCAGAATTTCAAAAAATTTGCGATCGTGTAGTTGAACCTGGACTTGAGATTTTACTGGGGCACAGCAGTTCAATACTGGGGCACCTGCCCCAGTAAAAAGGGTCTAGTGACGTCCCTGCTTGGACTGCAACCAAACTTTACTTTGTGTTGCTGCTAAGAACGTGTGTAAAAATGTTTTGAAATTGTTATTTCACAATATTCTGTGGAGTTAAGCAAGAACAGAAACAAGCCTCATAATGGCATACAACCTCTGGTTGTGCATCCCACTGGATTGAGTCATTTCCACCCAATCACGTTCGAAAATCCGCCCTCTTCAGCAAAAGAATGCCCCAATAACAGGCGTGCCTAGGCGTGGCGCGGTTCGTAAATCATTAGAGTATGGTAACATTTTGGATTTAATTTGACGTATGATAATATGGTTATGGTTAGCGACATACAAATACAAAACAATATAATACTTATATATTGTATATTATATAAATATATTGTTTCTGCAGTTCATTCGCAATCGCAGCCCCTTATTCGCAGTTCCCCCAAATATTAACAAAGTAGCACTCACAAAAAATTAAGTCGCAAGCAAGTCTATATTTGCAATAATTAAGGGGAGTAGGCTATGTAAGCAGCCCCTCCTCCAGTGTCCTTGACGAACTCTCATGTGTGCAGCGGTGACGTATAGTAGGGTAATTAATTTTACTGTAAGGTAATAACCCCAGATCTCAAAAGCCCTTGAAAATAAAATAGGGTTGTCCTTACATGGATGATCTAACGTTTCCTTTTCTCAGAGATGGTCTCAATGAGAGAGAAGTAGTTTGATAGCGACCAGAGTTTAATACTTCCATTTCCATGCCTACAGTTCAGTGTCTGCCGGTAATTGCTCATTGAAGAGGAAAACTATCATTAAAACGTTTGTTTACTCCAGTGAGTCAAGTCTGCTCTGAGAAAGCTTCCCTGCATCGCACCTGATGAGAGAACAAGCAGGAAAGGTAACTGGTGTTGGCAGGAGAGTTCAGAGCGGCATCTGTCAACTGAGTTTAAACAGCAAACTGGTAGGAAAAACTACAACAGCAAGCCTAGATCAAATTTTAGCCACATAAATTGTCCAAGCTATACTACAGTGCTTTATCTGATGATCTAATGTAAAACGGACCAGCATGGCTATGGTAAGCAATCCACCTAGCCTACACTATAGGGCAAGGTCCAAATAAATATAATATAAAGACATTAGTGATTTTAGCCACAAGCAGTGCTGGTCTTTTGCACCACCAAAGAAAAAAGGAGGGAATTGGACAGTGGTGTCCTGAATTCCTAAACATTTACAGAATGTATGAAGAGGTAAAGTAGCAATGGTAAACATGCCCCTGTCTCCACTTTTATTGAAAGATGTTGCTGGCATCAAATTCAAAACATGAAATAATCAAATTTGTCATTATCTACTTCATATGTTGTCCATGTCCTATTTGCAGCTATGGGTTTACAAGATTTGTAGATTATCACCTTCTGTTTTTATTTGCATTTACACAATGTCCCAACATTTTATCAAACGGCTTTGATTATGGTTTCAAATGCATTTTCAGAGACCACTAGCTCTCATAAAGCAGTGGGCTAACTTAACATTGCATTCATATGCAAATTAGGGTTGATATGTTTACACATCTAAAGCTAATAAATACACCTCGAATTTCAACTCCACACTATAGTAACAACATCTACTGTCTAAATCTGTAACCCATACTGTACAGATGGGTTGCACCATTGCTTGTGATTTTCACATCTTCCAATACACATTTCCAATACATATTTCATCATAAACATATAGAGTATGAAGGCAGACATGAAAACCAGTTCCAGCACGTCTTACAGCTTCTCACAAAGGATATTAGTCACACATTGATATGCACGCCATTCTCCACGTGGGCTAACTACTGACAATGCTAAAAAATGAATATAAACTTAACAGTGGACACCATAAACTAGTTCAACAGGTTAACATCAAGAGAAATACTTTCTATACTTTAGAATTGTTAATTTATTTAGCTGATGCTTTTATCCAAAGCGACTTACAATTATTGCAAGGGCCATTCTCCCCAGAGCACCTTGGGGTTAAGTGCCTTGCTCAAGGTCACATCGGTGGCAACAGAAATTTAACCCACAGCTTTCTACTACTACTGCATGCTAGCCTAGCTCCTTAGCTACTCTGCTACCACCACCTCATGACATGCAGATGGTTAGTGAACACACAGTAGACAGTCATATCTGATGACACTACATGCTGAAGGCATCTCATTATGCATCTGCACTTGTCTGACCGTGGCAACCAATGGGGTACCAAGCAATCATTCTACAGCTCATATGGTGCCCTCTGCTGGGACAAGCCTACAACTGCCACGAACCCAAACTTTCTTTCTCAGAGGAGCCGCACAGTCAGTGAAGTAGAGCAAGTAACAGTTGAGTATGGATCGACAAGCAACAGCTCAGAATATGGCCTGGGTCATTCTCCCCCCAAAGTATGGGACACTCAGGCTTGACCAAAATATGACATAGAGGCCCAGAAGAGCCTGCAATGCTGCTGCTGTTTCAGCAGAGAAGGTTCATGGGGTACCTGGTATATCCTGAAAGGTATGTAGCGGAAGCCTCCTTCCTCAGTTGGATATTCCATCAGCTTTCGATTCATGGCCCAGAACTGGTCAAATTTATCTGAAGAAAAGAAAGAAGATAAAAAAAATTCACACTGCAAACTATAACCTCCCAGTGAGAACATTAGGATTGCAATCTTGATCTGAAATGGATGCTCAAATCGTGAGTAAAAGTTGTCGGGAGACCTTCACTTTTGTGCTTGAACTCTTGACTATTTAAGTGGAGGATTATTATGAGCTGGCAGCTGCGCTGAGGTGAGAGTAAGAGGATCAGCTGAGCCAAGCCACACGGAGCTATGCCTCACGGCACAGAGCACACAGAGCGGGAACCCTTCACACTCCCACGTGGGTGTTCACGGCCTGCTTCCCCACCACCACGGCTGACACATTAACACGCTCCCAGGTGAGCTGACCTCAGTTCCGCAGTCAGCAAATGTGACTCTCTCGCCTTACCACTAACCCCTCCCCCTCCGTCTCACACCACGGGCGTAGATGGTTGTCGGAGTCTGTGGTGGAGATGCTTCCTAAACCCAGTTTGTACTCAGGGACCCGCTGGCAGGGGCGAGGGGGGATCTCTGTTGTTTCTAAAAACCTACTGCTAAGCCATAAATCCAGTTATGAAAATAGATGGGGGCTGTTGTGCGCCTACACAATTCTCTGCGCCTTTGAGCTCTGTTATGAAATGGTTTTAGAGAATTCACTCTTAGATTTCAGGAGAGAGAGAGACAGAGAGAGAGAGATTTCATGACGCACCATTCTGAAGGCCCATCCACAGCTGCTTGTGGTCTTTCTTTTGCATGTCGTTGATCACCTGGCCCTTGTGCTTGAGTGCATCAGCCTCCTTGATGCCAGACATGAAGTGGGCTTCGATCACAGAATTGGATGGGCAGTGAAGCAGGTCCCGCTCAGGGAAACTCTACAAAGCACAGACCAGAAGCATGAGGAATCAAGGAGTATGAGTATAAGTATATATATATATATATATATAAGTATATATATATATATATATATATATATATATATATATATATATATATATATATATATATATATATATATATATATATATATATATATATATATATATATATATATATATAGTACTATTTCTCTGCATTTATCCCATGAATTAGTGAAACACACTCAGCACATAGTGAACACACAGTGAGGTGAAGCACACACTAATCCCGACGCAGTGAGCTGCCTGCTACAGCGACGCTCGGGGAGCAGTGAGGGGTTAGGTGCCTTGCTCAAGGGCACTTCAGCCGTTCCAACTGCTCGGGGTTCAAACCGGCAACCCTCCGGTTACAAGTCCGAAGCACTAACCAGTAGGCCACGGCTGCCCCCGTGGAGAATGTAGGAAACCAAGTGGAAAACACAAGAAATCTGTGCTTGTCCACACAGATCAGCAAGAAACAGTAAATGAGACATTGCTGCTTTTCGAGTTACTAAAATCGTTAAGAGTGAGGAGGTGGAATCACCAAGCTAATGGAGGTTCTCAGAAGAGTGCCGCACTACTAATAAAAATCTATTCCTTTCATGTCAGGGACACGCCTGATGTAGGTGCTGATGACTCCTGGAATCAGTTAAAGCTTAAAGCACTAAAGATCCACATGAAAGGCTGAAAAATCAAACTATACTAGACCACAATATAATGACTCCATCACACAATTCTTCACTCCTGGCCGTGGCAGACTGGTTAGGGAATTAGACTGGGAATCATCCAAGACTGATGTGCCCTTGAGCAAGGCTCCTAACTAGGGTTGCAAAGGGCCGAAAAATTTAAAAAAAAACTTTCCATGGGAAGTTAAGCTGGGGAATTTTGGAAATATTCCAAATTGGAAACTTTTTATGGAATTAAAGGAAATTATGGGAATTAATAGGAATTTACGGGAATTAACTGGGAATTTTTGGTAATTCCTACTGTTTCATATACAGACATTAACATTTTGTTTCGTAATAAGCAATATGACTTGTTTGTTCGTATTTTCGCTTAGCTTAGCATACAAAACTAGCTACCATGCTAGCGGGAATCCCATTCTCTGCCTATGGTTTACTAGCCTAAGATAGCAACACAGGAACCACTGAACTGCCCAAGATACACCATGCCACTCAACAACAAAATCCAATTGGTTGGAACATTGACTGACTATCATTGAGTGACGGACAAAAGTGACGACAAGCCCATAACTGGGCAACTCTGTTTGCAAACTTCCCCCAGTTTCACACCAGTTATTCCCACATGAGATGACATTTTTTTACTAGGAATTTTACTAGGAATGGGTTTTCCCAATGCACATGAACGCACCATAGGTTTCTTTTATGTCTAGTAGCCTATGCTGATTGCTGTGTGCATGAGATTGACGTATGTGCAGGGTAGAAATGTGGCTGAAATTGCATTAAATCAGGTTGTTTTAACAAATATTATGCTGCAAGATGGGGTTTTGTCCACTACATTTAAGTTCCCTGTTATAGACTAACTTGCCATTTTAAAAATTCCCAGTTTATTCCCATTAATTTCCGTATATTCCCGTTAATTCCCATGGAAAGTTTCCAACTTTGAAAATTCCCGGAATTTTGCAACCCTACTCCTAACTCCTCCCTGGGTGCCGCAACAATGGCTGCCGCAACAATGGCTGCCCACTGCTCCGGGTGTTTGTGTGTGCTCACTACTCACTGTGTGTTCACTGGTCCTAGTGTGTGTGAGTGTGTGTGTGTGTGTGTGTGTGTGTGTGTGTGTGTGTGTGTGTGTGTGTGTGTGTGTGTTCACTAACCATGGATGGGTCAGAGGAAGAAATTGATGAATAACTGAATGTCTCTATGTATCAATGTATGCATGTATCTATCTATCTATCTATCTATCTATCTATCTATCTGTCTATCTATCTATCAATCTATCTATTTATACAAAATGTATTTAGCCAATAATCCAGTAATGACTCTCATCAGAGAGTGAGTTATAGACCTGAATGAAGAACGTACCTTAAAGTGCACAGTGACGCTCCAGGGTAGGGCAGTGTTCGATGCGTGTAGATCAAACAACACTCCAATTGGGTAATGCCTTCAAAGATAAGAGTAAACAAAAGATCAGGTCATGATCAATGAATCTCATTTCTAAAAAAATACATATTTTGATGCGAGATGATTGAAATGCTACTACTACTACTACTACTAATAATAATAATAATAATAATACAGAAACACTATGAGGGGACTCTGAGGTGAACCAAATACTTTTGTTGAATTAAATCTCTCAATTCAACTGTCTCCAATTTCATACTTGTTAAACCAAATTATACTCTTGCTTTTTACACTGCAACAGAACTGTGAACTGAAGGCATAAGCATCACATAATATGCTGACTATGCCTGTTTCCATCCAGCGCTGGCCAAGCCAATACTGCCCCCTTGTGTCAATAAAACATAATGCGTCTGAATATTTTGTCAAATCAATAAGTTGGATCATGCTTTGCTTTGGACATATGAACACGATGTCTATCTCTTTGGAATAAAGAGGTAGATAATCTAACAAGCAATAAAGATTGATTTATTCCCTCACTATTAAAGGCATTCAATGAATTTTAATCGTGTGACTGGCCCCTCGGAAGCAGTTCTGTGTGAGGTTAGGTCTGAACAGGCATCCTCAGAATCCAGATAGTCTAGTGGCAGTAGTGGCTGGTGATTATAGGCCGGTGGGAAGTTAGAGATCACTGCTGTGGTGTCGTTCAGAACTACTGAGCGTACTGTAAGTGTAAGCATACTGTAACACAGCGCTTTGTTGACATTCAATGCATTTCCATTTATCTCTCCAAGTTTGGATTGAGCTTCACTAAAACATCAGTTCTTGACTTGCCTGAGTGCAGACAGTTGAAATGGCACAAAAATGCACGCGATCAGACAAGTTTAACCAGCTATATGCTGGCGTTTTAAGCAACGGAAGGATTGACATATCTGTATACATTTTTAGCCATGTCTTAATGATGGCTGAAAGATAAATGGTATGTATTAAACAATGATTACAGATCATCATCATTGCACTTAAATGACTACTACTTTTGTGTTTTCAAAATAAATTCTAAATATATGGTCAAGATATCATTAAGTCGTTGTATGTTGAGAGGCAATAATGGAATATTGACAGAACTTAACGAATCAGCAACTACAGTATTTTGTTTTGAAATGCATGACTGGTACCTTCACTAACTGTTAGTGCTGTTTCTTGGTTAATAGCAAGATTATGATAAAACTACCAAACCAATGTTTTAAAAAATCAGTGGAGGGATATGGGGCCCATTCAATTGAAGCGGATCTGGCTCACTGGGAGGACCCACAAATTGGCCACCCTTTGGATTCCCTAACCAGTAGGCCACGGATAACATTTGACATGACATCCTCCAAATAAAGATGTAAAAGCCACTAACCATTTCAAAGGTGTCCCCTCGTATTCAAACCACATCTCCTCAACATCCTCTTGCTTCATCACTTTCAGAAAGTGCTTCTTCACTTTGTCAGTGACGAGGGTTAAATAGCTTACCCTTGGCAGGAGAAGCTGTGGATATTGAACCACACATCATCACATGCACATGATGCCATCTTACATAATGTTACCTTTTCACATTCCCTATTAGTGAGTGAATGATTTAATATACTGGTAGGCCTGAACAAACACACAGACTAAGGTTTTCTACTGAATCTAAGTGGGGAAGTACCCTGTGGTTATCAGGGTAGGAATTTAAGATAACAGAACACATATTTAGCCTACTACATGGCATATGCAGTACATTTTCAGAACTAGTTTATTTCACATAACTATATGAAACACTTCTTCAGAATATAAGATATGTTCTATTATATTTTAATTGAGAAGCTAGGCTGCAATAATGCAGTATTGGAGATTTAAGTAGCAATATCACCTAGGCCACAAACATCTAGCTGTACTCAGGTATGCTATTGATTTCAGGGTAACTAATAATAACTCTTACCTAAGACATTTCCAGACAAGAAAAGCAATGAAAATGTGGAAATTAGGTAATCATTTCCCCACTAAATCACAATAAGGGTGTGCAAATACCCACATAAAAGGGCTCAGCCTCCCTCTCAGTGACCTCGTCCTGGTACAGCATGAAACACGTTGGAATCCTCCCGAACCAGACATCACGCAATACATCCTTGTCATCTGCCATTCTCACGTTTCTCCGGGCAACACATACATAGGATGTTCTACTCACAAACTACTAGAGACACCTGAGAAAAATATAGCATGGCAAATCAATGGTAACAAGCTGAGTGACTCTCCTAAGTAGTTTACAATGTACTTCTGTGTACAACACAATAAAGTTATATCAGTGACTACACAGTCACTGAAAAACTGCTGTACCATGTCAACGTTAAGATTAATGTCAGTTTTAAACTAAGAAGGATAGCATAGCTAACTGGCTAGGGTACCTGACTACGTTGTCCTGCTATTTGGCTAACGTTAGTAACTTATACCATGGCTGTGTTGCCATTAAGCCACAGCTAACTGGCTAACTGATGTGACTTTTGAATAGAAGTAACGTTAGTTTAACAAATAATATGCTGATCAGTTAATGGTCCACTATGAGCTGTCATCACCTGACGGGTCAACTTCATTTGAATTGATGACATGGCATAGGAAGCTAAAATGGTAACTGTTAGCATTGGGCAACTAGCTAAGTAACTAGCATAACATGTTTAATGATACAGTAGACTGACCAAGTTTTTATTTGCTATGACGACACCGGTTCGTTCATTCATTCAAACATACCACAATGATAAAATAGAGGGCGATACGAAACGCCTATTAAAAGGCATCTTACTTTCCACTGCGTTCTCCTGTTTTACTCCGAGCAGAGCAGTCCTGTGTACTACAGGGGTCCAGAACCGGATAGACGTCATGATTCGTGTGACACACCTCAACATCATCTGACATACCACTAGAACTAAATGTTAAATATAAATAAAAATATAAACAAAATACATACGCTGGGACTTGCATGATAATGATTTTTTAATTACCATCATGCCAGATTTACAATCATTTACCTTTCACAAAGTGGGAAGAAACACAAGTTTTGCAAACCTGACCATTCACAATAAATGAAGAAACCATTTTACAATGTGCTCAGCAAACTGAACATATAATTTCCATGTGGGGTAAGTAATCTTGGATATGTGGGTTATATGCATTTGGTGTTATATGTATTTTTTTTTATGATGTAGGCCTATTGAAGTTGGTGAAATGAATGGGTGTATGTAATGCAGAAAGTTTTGATTTTGAAATTGTGCGCAAGTAAACTTCCGCCCTCGGTCTTCAGGCGCCATATTTGATCAACTGCCCCATATTTGTATTCTTTTTTTCCTTCCCAGAAAGTACAGGGAACTACGAATAGCAACAAACAGAAAGTCAAGACAAACTACTGTTATAACGTCTAATGTTTTCATGTGACACCAGAGGACACATTTGAGTCTCACAAGGATATCTAAAGATATTCTGAAACGGTAAATCCAACAAGCTAATGTTAGCTCTCTAACGTTAGCTTTTCGTGAAGCGTTAACTTTAGCAAGCAGCCAGCTCGGTGTAACGTTACTCGTCTTATTGTTGTTGACTGCAACGTGTTACGTTAGTCTAAGCGTAAAGTGCACTGCATTTTATCTATTCGGCCACCTGGAAAGTGGTTCGTCGTTGCATACATTTATATACTTACAGAAACCCAACTACTTCTAACAATTCGTACGTAAGTCGCCGAACCTATCCAAATATCAAGCGCCAAAAGTGGCTAACTTGCACAACTTGAAACACTGCGTTCGACTAGCAGTGCTGGTTCTCCACAACAGCGTTAGCTAGCTGGCCTGTGTTATCAGTCATTTGCTGTACACTAAACTAATTCAGGAAGGTTTAGAACAATTTGTTTCTTGTGTTGAATAGTCCTCTCGTGTTGTCGCCTGCTGAACTTGCCTGGTAACTTTGTTTGAATGGGAGAATCAACTTCCCCCGGAACATCCACTGTAAACTACGTTAATCGACTTCCTATCTGACTTGGCTGGTTAGCTACTCTGCATTCGTGCTTCCATCACATTTGCTATGGATCCCAGTTATAATGTTTAATCTAATTTAACTGTAACAAATGCCATCAACTGGGTGCATGAGTTCCATGACTTCGTGAAAGAAGTTGGCATGAACGTGGCCAGAATTAACACAAAACGCTTTGAAGTGGTTCAATGTATTGCATTAAATGTTGAAATGTTCTCCCACATAGAAAGTTGAAAGTGAATAAAAACTTCGCTTTATGTTGTATTTCAACATCAGATGTCTCTTGTGGATTTGGGGAAGAGACTGCTTGAGGCGGCACGCAAAGGGCAAGATGATGAGGTCAGGACTCTCATGGCCAATGGAGCTCCTTTTACTACAGACTGGGTGAGCATATTTGTAAATAATGACTACAGTATCTCTGTAAGAGAATTGTTAATACTGCAACTAATCAAATATAAAACTAATATATTCAGATTTACACATGTGTGCAAATGTATGCATTCTGTGTATATGTTAATGATTACAGTGTTTCCCATACATTGACTTATTTGTGGCGGCCCACCACAATATCAACATTGACCACCACACAATGATTTTCCAGGTTGTATTAAATTGTGCTTAAATCTGGTTAGCATCGTAACCACGCTGTGCTAATTTGTTAAAAACTGTTGTATTCAAGTTCATTCTGCAAACCAACCACCACAAATGGAATTCAATTATGTGGGAAACACTGGATTATCATATAATACCATTGTTATTATTTGATTCTCACCTGTATGTTTTCAGCTTGGGACCTCACCTCTTCATCTTGCTGCACAGTATGGACACTATTCTACTGCGGAGGTACTACTCCGTGCAGGCGTCAGCAGGGACGCCCGCACCAAGGTGGACCGGACCCCTCTTCACATGGCTGCTGCAGAGGGGCACAACAGCATTGTGGAGCTTCTTGTCAAGGTAAAGGCACAACACTGCATCATCCTGCTGTCAGTCTCAGGTTATCTGGAGGTGGGCCTTGTTTTAGAGGACATTGATGTTCCACCTCTCTGTGCTGCTCCTCAGAATTGACCCCCCACCCCCCCAATATTTTTTTATAATTTGTAACAGCAGCTCATAGAAATTCAGTTTCAATGCCCATTATTCTAAAACAAATACAAAATATGTTTTTTGTGTGTGTGTGTGTGTAGGACCATATCTTAAAAAGAGCTTATTTCAAACAGGCATACACATCTGTCAGCTTGCTCAGAGAACACTTGGTGTATAAGTAATTAAGTATATCCAAGCCAGAGGGCCAATATTTTAGAACTTTTCTACCCTAACTCCAACAAGAAATGCAAGTATCTAGCTTGAAGTTTGATTACTCCAGCTGACTGGGCATCCAATTAAGGCAAAGGTAGCATAGTGGCTAAAGAGCTGGACTACCATGCAGTAGCCAGTTGTGGGTTTAATTCTAAAGAGCTGGGCTAGCATGCAGTAGCCGGTTGTGGGTTTAATTCTTGATTGCCTCCGTTGTGTCCTTGAGCAAGGCACTTAACCCCGAGTTGTGATGTACGTTGCTGTGGATAGAAGCATCAGTCAAATGATTACGTACAGTATGTTGTGTTTTGTTGTGTTGGGCAGAGTGGAGCGGATGTGAATGCTAAAGACATGCTGAAGATGACCGCGCTCCACTGGGCCACTGAGCACGGCCACAGGGCCGTGGCGGAGCTGCTGGTGAAGTACGGCGCCGACACACACGCCATGAGCAAGTTCGACAAGACGCCCTTCCTCATCGCCGTGGACAAGGGCAACACCGACCTCATGCTACTTTTGCAGGTAGTGTATCTGGTAAATAAACAAATCAACTAATCCTGAGCCTAGCGTGGGGAGAGGGAGAAATGGCCAGCCCAGGTTACCCTGTCAGTTTGGATAAAAGCATCTGCTAAATTTGACTCACTAAATTGAATTCCTTCTACTAAATATCACTGTTGTTGTATTTTAACATATGTCTCTAGGCAGCTCACAAGTACAGCCATTCTGATGGTCTATCTATATTACGTAATGTGTGTCTAAATTGTGTGTGCTGTATATTTGTATGTGGAAGTGGTGTGTGCTGTGTGTTGTGATGTGTCTAAGCTGTGTGTTGTGTTGTCTAAGCTGTGTGTTGTGTTGTCTAAGCTGTGTGTTGTGTTGTCTAAGCTGTGTGTTGTGTTGTGTCTAAGCTGTGTGTTGTGTGCTGTGTGTTGTGTTGTGTGTTATGATGTGTCTAAGCTGTGTGTTGTGTTGTGTTGTGTGTGTTTGTGACAGGAGGGCATGCAGCACCAGGTGAACGTGAACCCTCTGAGCAGCTCTGCCACCTCCATGCCCAGTCCTCAGTTCCTCATCTCCTCCTCAGGGGAGCTCGTCAACTTCTCAGACATCGTCCTCACAGCTGCTAAGCCCAACTCAGGTAGGAAGACCACCTACAGGGCCAGTGGCGTCTTACAGGCTGGCATTTTACAGGCAGGCTACACCAGGCACCTAACTAAAGCACTCCATTCTTACACAGGGTGTAAAAATTGTTTAGAAGAGCCTTCTAATTTTTTCGAATGTACACGCTGCTCTCACGTCTGGTGTAGCCAGTTTTATTGATTATAGAGGACGCTAATTGTTGCAGCAGACACTCCACTAACGGAGCGCTTCATCTATGCCATCTACTTTAGATTTCAAATGCTTACGGACCCCTGTATGTCTTGTATGCCAGTAGGTGCCACTGAGGAAGTGATCGCTCCAAACTCTGTGGATTCCGCCATCCAGCAGGTTGTCGGGGAAGGAGGGCAGAGGGTCATCACCATAGTGACTGACCAACAGGGCAACCTGCAGCCAGCTTCTTTGGGGCAGAAGTTCTTTGTCACCATGCAGGGGCAACAAAGTGAGTGGTAGACAGCATAGTTGTCTCACTGCTTAAGTTAGAAGATAAAACGGTTTGCTGAAAACTGCAGACTCCATCTATGGATCTCATCTAATATAATATAATCTATGGGTGGAGTAAAATCATTGTCATATTTACATACATTATACTATGCTATGCTACTATTTTATTACTATAGTATTATTATATTAGGAGCTTTAAATAGTGTTAAGTCATAGATATTCACAGTAGAAGTCTTTCTTCCATAGGGCAAAAGGTCACTCATATAAGACTGATGTCTTGCACATTCTCCTGTGAAAACATCCTGTCCTGTTGTAGTGGATGTGACTGGTGTGTTTGTGTTCTGAGTGCAGTGGTGGCTGTTCCAGCTGGACAGGTTACAGAGGAAGTTGTGGTGGAGGAGTCCAAACCTCCCACGCCACGCAAGAGGAAACTGGAACAAGTGACCCACCACATGGATCCCAAACAGAAGGTTTGAGAGCTACTGTTGCTTCAGTGCTTGATAGGAAGTAGGAAAAGTTTCAAAATGTATTGTTCTTTTTTTTTTCAGTCTGAAGTTATAGACTGGGCAGTGCAAAGTAATTACTTATGTAGAGTCTTTTATCATGCTACATATCGCTCATGTGTTCTGTGGTGTTAGATAAGATGACAAGCCTATAAAAAAGATAAGTTATGACAAGCCTATAGAATCTATACAACCCTATGCCATATTGTTGCATTTGCAGTGCTGTTAGTTAACTCATTCACTTCCTAATCTCTGGCTTTGTCAGCTTCTTGATTTGTGTTCCATGGTGTTGTTAGTTAAGGCTGTTGTTGCTTCCTATAAAACCGCACTGACTTCCTCCCCTCCCTTGTGTGCTGTCGCAGCAGGAGATGGCGGAGAAGGACAGCCGTGAGCAGCTGGAGAAGCAGCTGATGGAGGCCAACCAGCGGGCGCAGGAGTACCGCCAGCAGCTCCTGCAGAAGGAGCAGGAGGCCGAGCAGTACCGCCTCAAGCTGGAAGCCATGACCAACGGCCAGCCCAACGGCACGGGCGAGGACACTGGAGCAGTGGAGGGCCAGGAGGAGGTGGTGCTCCAGGAGGAGGAGGAGGAGGGGGATGTGGAGCAGGAGGAGGAGGAGGAGGTGGTGATGATGTCGGAGGGTACCATCATCATCAAGCCCAGCGAGCTGGACGCAGACATGGTGGAGGAGGAGGGCGAGCAGGTGACGCTGGTGGACGTGGCAGAGAGCGCCTCTGTGTTGCAGACGCCGGTGTCGACGTAACACCTCCACACACACATGCACACACACACACATGCACGCACACACATACACTTAACTCCTCCCAGCAGCTCTAAAGCCCAAAGGCACTTCCCCCACTCAGGAACTACACACACTAGATGACACCCTAGTAATGTTTCTCGTTTTTAATTTATTTATATTAATCACACTGATGAGTTACATGACAACAACTACTTTTTTTACTTTATTTGGAAAAAATGGGACACAATGGACCAGAGGGCTAATCGATAACCGGATACATCAGCTCGCACTCAAGAAGTGGACCAACGTCCAAAGTCCACAGCACAGGAGACTGACATTTTACGCTGGACGTGGGTGTGGTCCTCCTCACTGAGACTGACTTGATCTTAGCTGAGCTGTCTTTTAGCTGACCATATGCCCACCACCTTCCACTGTTGCCTTAATATCTCCAAAACGCAGTGCAAACAAAGCCGGTTTTATACTGCGTGCCGGTTCTACCTTCTACCCCTTTCTGCTGTGTTCTCAAAGACATGAGGAAGCTGACATGAGGGATCAGACTGGGACAGTCTGTCTCTGGCTGTGAAGTTCCTCATACATCTGCCAGAGATGAGGCAGAGCAGCGCCTCCGGAGACAAGCGGCAGCTGTGCTGAGCGGGCGAGGGAGTAGTCTGGTGCCGGAGGGGTCAGCGGGAGAGGAGCCAGAGGTACGCGCGGCCTCACAATCCCTTCTGCTGCTGTCCGCAATCAGAGGCGGCCGCTCAGCTCGCCTCTCAGCAGCCTCTGCAGGTTTCTGCAAAGTGTTCTTTCATGTACCGTTGGTCTGAAAATCAGCTTAAAAGCAGGATGATTTTGTTCCCGTAGTCGTACTGCCTTGTATGTTATGGATTGGGAGATCTACTTAACACATGAGGTAACAGTTGTATGTTATGGATTGGGAGATCTACTTAACTCATGAGGTAACAGTTGTATGTTATGGATTGGGAGATCTACTTAACACATGAGGTAACAGTTGAAGGAACATCCTCAGGCAGTCATTTAGGCAGAAGAACAACATGGAGGATGTGTAGAATCCACAGATTCTGCCAATGTAGCATCTCTCACTGCTCTCCCTTTTTACTGTGTCGATTCTGTTTTATTGTTTTCATTTTACTGACTACATGGTGTTTTATATGTGACCTGTTGTAAACATCACATTAGTCAGTGTTCAACACGATGACCTGTCTAAAATGAAACACAGCCCTAATTTCTCTGTTGCTATTTAAGCGAGTGTGATGCTTGCATATATTATACACTAGGGACTTTGTGAAGCATTGGACTCATTTGACTTTTCTTTCAATACTGGGTTAATCCAGAGCCACAACTGGGCGAACAAAAATGACTACAAATTTGATATGATAGGCCTTGACATGTAGCTATTTATTAGATTGTACATGAATTTTCATTACTGTGTAAATTCATTTCTGAACTGACACATTGGAATTTGGTGGTCTGCAATGAGCACTACAAATGTGGAACTAATTTAAATGTCAGTTAGGTGCATCATATTTCAACTTGCCCTAAAGAACTACATAATAGAGAGAGCTGTTGCCTAATAGATACCAATGAATGGAAGTATCCCTGAGCTTTTTTACCAAGTTTGTAAATATTGGTACTGTTTTTAACTACAGCTGAGCTATCCCACATTTAGGGGCTGCTTTTATGAAGATCTTACAAACACAGTACTTCAATAGAACACTATCAGGTCATTTTGATACCTTAAAGCAGTGTTTTGTGTTTGCTTTTTGTAAATAGATGTTTTAGTGAGAATCATTATGAATATAATTATTGTTTTTCAAGTACTTGTTTTTTTTAAAGAAAATATATAAACCTATGTAGATTTCAATAAATACTAAATACTATCAGCCACCTGTTGAAAATGGCCTTTTTGTCACAGTTTGTCATATTTAAGGTAATTCAGGATGGGTAGAGACTGTATCTGTATTGAATGGCGTAGTGTTATATTCAGTGCTGCTCTTACCCAGACCCTGAGTGCCTACTTTCCTTGTGAAGAGTTAATTTCTCTGGCTTGGAGGCCCTAATTATTTGCCTCCACTACCATTAAAGGACATCAGGGCTCCGAAAATGAGCTGTGAGTCCGTGACCAAAGGAGAATGGAGGCCAATCTGAGCGGGGTGACAAGGGCAGATAGAGATGAATGACGCAGGGGGTTCAAACCACACAACCAACACACACACACACACACCTGTATTGATTTAATGCAGTTTGTAAAGGAAATGAACATGCTCCTTCCTGTTCTCTGTTGCAATGGTAGACAAATATGAAATAGCCACAAGGGGAAGTGTTTTGGTGTATGTAATTTATGATTTCACACAGAGCTGCATGTTGCTGTGTAAAACGCACTTGGCAAAGCTAGGCTATAAATAGACGTGGGAAAGAAGCTTCTGCTCTCCCTGAGCTGTGAATGTGGGATAGTTCAGTTCAGTGTGAATAAGACATTTTGTTGCATTTGATCCAAACTCTTTGGGAACCATTTTTGTTTTTCAGATGCTTTCATTGTTTATTACATCGAGAAATCTCACTCTTGTCTTGAAGTATCTATTCAGCTAAATTTACAGGAGAAATTTCAGACACAGCTGTGTAGAAGCACTACATAAAGAAACACCAACACACTGTACCACTCTGATGCATGATTAAGTGGGTTGTACAAATACTTTGCCAAGGAACAGTTATGCAGTTATGCAAGCCACCTGTTGTAGGGATCTGTAAACAGTTGAAAGGCACAAGTTTTACAAATTTCAAAGAACAGCCGGCAGAAATTTTCAACCATTAATTAATCACAGAAACAAGATCAGTTAGGTCCAGAGCCATCGGGCAAGTTGACGTTAAGTAGGCACAAAATGTTTAAAAGTCATCAAGTGTTTCACTGAAGCTGTACAGGATTCACTAATGTCGACTCCGTTTCCATCCTTGACGCAAATATCACTGATGGTGAAGCTATGAACCAAATGCAAACACTTTTACATGGCCAAATGATATTCAGAGTGTTCATTAAGCACAGAATAACCCCCAGAAGCACTGTTTACCACATTTTCCCCACTGTAGTGTAATTATACGATGTGTTCATCCTTGTGAAATATGGCATTACATCAACAAAGCAGAAATTGAAACAACTTGTCATACCCTGGCCACAGCTTGCACAGAAAGTACAAGAGTACAATATCAAAATACTGAAGGAGTGAGTGAGGAAGAGCTTAAATACCAGCTGTTTGTTTGTTTGTTTGTTTATCATCTCCAGAAGAAAACAAAGCAGCACTAGGATGACTAAGCAAACCAAGATACCTTATGACCGATGCACGCCAAAACACCTGCCTCATCAAAGGAGGTCACTAATGACATCAGTTTAGCTCATATTAAAGCAAAAGAAGACAAAGGCCGAGAGAGAAGTTCATTCACTCATATTTCTGTTACTGAGGCATCCTTAAGTGGTTGGATTGTGTGTTGGATGCAGTGAGGCACACAGGGTCTGTCCATATTTGCATTGTTCCCACTGTGATGTAAACAATTTGTTTCTTTGTGATGTGTGTGTGACTTCAGAACTGTTGGCTTTTGTATCACTTCGCAGAGGTTTGTGTTTAGGGTGTGTGAAGGTTGTCGATGATGGAGACATTATCCTACTGTGTCGAGGTTTGTGTTTAGTGTGTAAAGGTTGTAGATGATGGGGGGGACATCATCGAGGTGTGTCTTAAGGGGGTGTAAAGATTGTGAATGATGGGGACATTATCCTCCTGCATCAAGGTTTGTGTTAAGGGTGTGTGAAGGTGGTGGATGATGGGGACATTATCCTCCTGTGTCGAGGTGTGTGTTAAGGGTGTGTGAAGGTGGTGGATGATGGGGACATTATCCTCCTGTGTCGAGTGTGTGTTAAGGGTGTGTGAAGGTGGTGGATGATGGGGACATTATCCTCCTGTGTCGAGGTGTGTGTTAAGGGTGTGTGAAGGTGGTGGATTATGGGGACATTATCCTCCTGTGTCGAGGTGTGTGTTAAGGGTGTGTGAAGGTGGTGGATGATGGGGACATTATCCTCCTGTGTCGAGGTTTAGGTTAAGGGTGTGTGAAGGTGGTGGATGATGGGGACATTATCCTCCTGTGTCGAGGTGTGTGTTAAGGGTGTGTGAAGGTGGTGGATGATGGGGACATTATCCTCCTGTGTCGAGGTGTGTGTTAAGGGTGTGTGAAGGTGGTGGATTATGGGGACATTATCCTCCTGTGCCGAGGTGTGTGTTAAGAGTGTGTGAAGGTGGTGGATGATGGGGACATTATCCTCCTGTGTCGAGGTTTAGATTAAGGGTGTGTGAAGGTGGTGGATGATGGGGACATTATCCTCCTGTGTCGAGGTGTGTGTTAAGGGTGTGTGAAGGTGGTGGATGATGGGGACATTATCCTCCTGTGTCGAGGTTTAGGTTAAGGGTGTGTGAAGGTGGTGGATGATGGGGACATTATCCTCCTGTGTCGAGGTTTAGGTTAAGGGTGTGTGAAGGTGGTGGATGATGGGGACATTATCCTCCTGTCGAGGTTTAGGTTAAGGGTGTGTGAAGGTGGTGGATGATGGGGACATTATCCTCCTGCGTTTCTGGGCCCATGGGTCCCCAGTGTGACCAGTTCAAGTCAACAGCCAGCTGTCTCCTCGCTAAAGCCCAGCTGCGCTGCGCCGGGGTGCTGCAGCGAGGCCAGAGGTCAGACGATGCGGTAGTCAAACGTGTCCTTCTCCATGTAGTCCGTCCAGGTGGAGGAGGGCATGCTGCTGTAGGGGTCCAGCAGGATGCGGAAGCAGCGCACGATCAGCAGTCCGAGGAAGATGAAGAGGAGAAGGACGAAGACGAAGGCCGCCCGCTGCTCCAGCGTCAGGAAGGTGGACATGTGCGGGCTCCCTCCGCCCGACGCCGACAGCGTGCTGCTGTGCAGGCTCTCGGCCATTTTGGGGTGAGCCGCCGTGTCTGCGTCTGTCCGGATCGATCACTCCACCAACACGGGCCCAGGGACCGCGGTCATCTCCGGGGGTTACGGGGGTAGCTGCTTGGGGCGACTGCACTCTAATGTACACTGTCGGTGTTGAATGGCTAAGTCCACTTAAGAGACGGTGTCACACGTTGTGAGTCATTATTCTCGGTGTCGCTGGAGCCCAGCCTGCGTGTTTACAATCAAGCGCAGACACACCGACCAACCAGCCACTCCTCCCGACTCTGAGGGAAAAGGCAGTGCCATCGGTTGAAGTGTGAAAAAGGCAGTGTGGCATCTCCCTCTCCCCGTTCACATTTCACCACAAATGAAAACCTTGCTGGGTTTATGTGAAAAAACTTCACTTCATAAGACCAGGGCTACAATACAGTATGCCATCTTCTACCCTTTCTTCTAGGTAGTGTGTTAAGCACATATAATTAGAATGATTAAAGTTACAATTATCTTCCTATCTTATTACTTTTAACAGAGACTGATGCATTGCATTGATACATTGATGGGCAATCATTTAAAATACTGTGCTCACACATCAATAGACGTGATCAAGGCGTTCCCTAAGCACCATACAAAACAGCCAGCATCCTCACGCATGTATACCAACAGCAACATATCATTAACACTGTACATGACCAGTTTGCTCTCTGCTCCTCACCGACTACAAAAATCTAAGAACTATTGTGCAGATCGCAAATTGAATGCGTCAAGTATTTGGCATGACCGGTACAAGAGTGCAAAGAAAGAGATCACCACACACTTACCTGTTGTGCTGCTGAGAGAGAGTGAGAGAGAGAGAGAGAGAGAGAGAGAGAGAGAGAGAGGGAAAGAAGCGCTGTGAGGGTGGCTACTGGCCACAAGCTGTGTCGTGCTCAGCTCAGTGAGGGTGGCTAGTGGACGCAAGCTGTGTCGTGGTCAACTCAGTGCCTGCGATGGCCACAAGCCTCAACTTTTCCCCTCCGCTTAGCTCTGTCATCAGGCGATCCAAATAGTCTTCCTTATAGCCACCCTTCCATCTCTTGCTTTTGTTGTCCAACTCCCTCCTCTCCCCTCCAGAGGAGGATGTAGTGGTGTCTCGTCACCCATAGCAACCAGTTGCCATAGCAATTTCCCCAAGTATGATCACTGAATGTTCAGCAAGTCTGAGTGTGTGTGTGTGTGTGTGTGTGTGTGTGTGTGTGTGTAAAAGAGGAAAAGACAGAGAAATAAAGGGAGAAAGAGAGAGGATGTGTAAATCGCTGTTTGTGCTTGATGAAGACGCAGTGAGAGCCATTTATGTGGAATCAGAGCACCTGCTAAACTCACACGAAAAATTACGTCTTTTTTTAGCCTCAAATAAATGATTGTTTGGCTTCAGGGTATTGCGTGAGCAATCAGGATCTGGAACGACAGTTAGGCGGTGGACACTGCCCTCAAAAAAAGAGCAGCTGAACAAAAAAAGAGTCAATTTCAGCACATTTGTGGCAATTACCTCTGTATTGTTCTCTGCCAAATGCTTTCAGTCAGTCAATGGAAGGTACATATGCATATCAAAGAGCTGATGCTCAAAAGACAGGAGGCTTGTGATGATGCCCCCATGTTGCCCATAAAACACAGGCAGAAAAGGCCTCTCTCCACTCATCTCACACGGAGGAGCCATTTGTATAATGCTCCTGTTTCACATTTTCATATCTTTCCAGTATTGGGTAAAAAGACATTACACACACACACACACACACACACACACACACACACTGAATTCTATTATGTGTGATATTAAAGGAAGAAACCCATGGCATAATGTAATGTATTTGCCGAACAAATGACCATGGGTTGCAGCACAGGGATATTATCACACAAATGATTTCACAAATGATATTGGATGTAGATGTGATGGTGATTGCTTCTCCATGCATGAACTCGAAAATGAATCAACAGGCACATTATATGAGCCAGGGCCCCTGCTGTAAAATGTTCAGACCCAAATGGTGTCTAGGACTGTGGACTGGAGTCGTTCCCCTGGGAAAGGTCATGCACATCGCCAGGGACAGCAACTGACACCTCAACGTCTCTGAATAGCTTCTCTTTGCCCAGAGGAAGCTGAACCGTCCATCTACAGTCCAGATGCAAGGGGGTATCAGTCCATATGAACACTAGGGTGGTTTGTTTTTGTCTTGGCAATACATACAAACCTGTTCTTAACCAGTTTACACCAGCAGCTGGCAGAGAATATTAAAGTGCAAATTTGGCTGGTAAATGCAACATGCTGCATTGCAAAGTGGTCTGATGTAGTGATGTAGGGATAAACAATATATATATATATATATATATATACATACTAAATAAAGATGACAATTTTCAGATTTAGGGATTAAAGATGGATCGATATGTAAATCATTTCTTCAAATGAATATAATCAGTCACATCCTCAATAATGTGTTATGTTGCAGATAATCCTGAAGCAATGTTTGTGTGAGAACACTGCGTTTCAGCGTGAACTCTGCCATGGTTCACCCCCTCCCCCTTCCCCCAAATCTGGCTAGGGTTGCAACATTTGCTTTGCAGTCTCTCTTCCAACATCTTCCAACATCAGTTCTTCTGACAGTATTACCAAGATGCCTATCCCCACGAGTGAACAGTATCAACACACTATGATGCTGCCACCCCCATACCTCACCAGAGAGAGATGGTGTTTCTCCAAGCATGCGAGCAGGTTCAGCACAGTGCAGATATGCATTTTAATGGTGGGTTCCCCTGAGTTTCAGCACAGTGAAGACATGCATTATGATGGTCCGTTCTCCTGAGTCTGGATTTACAGCCTTGGCAGCTATAGCTGGTACCTGGTACCACACTCTGCCAAGTGATGAACAGGCTAGAAGGTGCTGTAAAGCGCACGCAAAAAACTTCTACCCTGCTCTTGCCCACTCTGCTAAACTCTAAATTTACAGTTTGCTCTGAGACCATGGTCCATAAAACACTGAACAAAACAACATTAAAACATGTTTAATGATGTATGTATTTTGACACTCGGCAGAAAAAATGTGCTTTAACTCTCCTAAGCTCAAAAACAGGCGAGTCCCTGTAAAAATCTGTGAGTTTACTTTAAGATTTCTAGTTTCCTTGGGTGCATCATGTCCTGAGTTGAACCACTGCTCTGACTGTGGTGAAGTGTGGCCAACAGGAAACCTGCTGGAGAGCCAGTAGCCAGTGCCACAGGCTTGGTTTAGTCCGACATCAGCATGCCACAGATGTGATGACTCTCGAAGGGGCCTGCGGCTTAACTGCAGAATGAGAATCGGACCTGTTGACAGACAGTTCATTGCTCAACTGCAAGCTACCTCAGACATTGTACCCTTTTAGCACGACAGAGAACAGACCACAAACCTGGTCACCTGTCTACACCCCCCTGTCCTGTAATTTCTGACCTGTCACCCCCTGTAGTGCCAGGTCAAAAATAATTTTTCGATTTTTCACATAGACCTCTGTTTCTCGAGGTCATTGAGTACCGTCGGTACAAAAAAAAAAACCCTAAAACAATCAGTGCTACCTAGCTCGAGTTGCTACAGCCAACAGCTAGAGTCGCCATACGAAAGAGAAAAGCTACCGTGCTACACTCATGGGGGCATGTTCCTAAACCACATGTTCATGTCCACAGAGTGTAGTAGGGTGACAGTCGCAGGGGAAGCTTCCTCTGAACCTGCTGGTCCTCTGGAGAGACCTTTCAGTCTCCCAGAGGGGAGTGGGGTGAACAGTCTGTGGTTGGGGTAAGAACGGTATTTGACGATGCTATGTGCTTTACACAAGCATCACTTGCTTTGGATGGCGTCGATAGAGGGGAGTGAGGAACCGGTGATGCGTTGGGCAGTTTTCATCACCCTCTGCAGTGCTTTCCGGTCAGATGCAAAGCAGTTGCACCATACGGTTACACAGTGGTGAGGATGCACTTGGTAGAAGTTCACCAGGATCTGAGGGGACAGGTGGACCTTTTTTAGTCTCCTCAGGAAGAAGAGATGCTGGTGAGCCTTCTTGATCAGGGTAGAGGTGTTGAGGGTCCAAGAGAGGTCCTCAGGGATGTGGACACCCAGAAACTTAAAGCTGGTGACACGCCTCAGTCCCGTTGATGAGGATGGGGGTGTGTGTGCCAGCTTTAGACTTCATGTAGTCCACAATTAGCTCTTTGGTCTTCTTGGTGTTGAAAGCCAGGTTGTTAGGTGCTGGACCTCCTCCCTGTAGGTCGTCTCATCGTTGTTGCAGATGAGACCAATCACCATCGTCTGCAAACTTGGCAATGGTATTAGAGACATGTGCAGGTGTGCAGTCGTAGGTGAAGAGGGAGTAAAACATTATGTACTCTCACAGCACCCCTTTTGTGTGTGTGTGTGTGTGTGTGTGTGTGTGTGTGTGTGTGTGTGTGTGTGTGTGTATGCACTGGATTTTGTGTGCGTACTGAATTTGAGTACTGTATTTTATTTCATTTTGCATTGTATTTGTTTGTGTGATTTACATTTGAACACTAGATGGCGCATTAGAGCTTTCGTCCTAATGGAAGTTTTCAAATAGCATTACTAAGATCCTGCCACAGGGTGGGGATATTGATTCATGAAACCAGAAATGTCCTTTGTTTGCAGATAAACGAATGGCTGTATTTTGTTGTTGAAAAAAGATAATTCTTAAACATATGGACTTCCAAGACAGCCATGATAAAAACACCTATTCTCAGAAATCGGCCTCGACATCAACTGGCAGCTTGGCACAGGTAGGCTATACTCCGTTAAGTTGGATAAGACGTATGCAGGAAGTTGGACGTGTTTAATTTCCTGAGACTTGCTGTGAGGAGATCTGGGCATCACATATGGCACCTCACAACTCCCTGTGCACACACCCTGGTAAATACAATGATGGAGTTTGTAAATGGGAAAACTCACAGCTTGGTCTTCTAAAAACAAATAAAAAGAAAGGAAAACATCATAAAAAAAAACACCAGAGGCTGTTTCTGTCCCTGTCCAGAGTTAAAGTTTGTTATGAGAAGGCACGAGAATAACAATAAGAGTGGCTGACGGCTGTGTTATTTGAAAGGGTTAAAGCAATATCAGTGCTCTTTCGGTTAGAAATAAATTTTCCTCTAGAGAACCTACACTGGGATCCATTCCATAAATGACCACAAAACGGATAGTGATGGCCGTTAGCCATGTAGCTAACACTGTGCTAAAGTGCAATATTATGCAGTCTAATGCAGATGAAGAGTCTAAGTTCAACACTTTCATGTCATACAAATGCAAATATATTTTCATCAGTAGGAGATAACTATGTACTAGTATAACTAACTACTGTATTTTTTTCCCAGATTAAAATCTTTCTCAAGCATGCTATTTATCCACCTGCACTGTTTCCTGAGTTCAGTGCACCATACTTTGCTGGGTTCTTAAGCTGTAGTGTGTGAAAGTAGTGGGCCTATTCTTCTACAGCCCTTTTGACGGCTTGCTATGCTTTAATTATATCTACTAACATTGTTTTTTGAAAAATTATGGGTTGAGGGGAGGTGGTGCGAATCATTTTGCGGAAGAACATTGAATTGCTTTAAAACTGTCATCTCTTCACAATCATGCAGACAATAATGATCCTTGGTCTCTAAGCCTGTTAAATTCCAGGATGAGCAATTTAGGGTGGGAGGGAGGGAGAGAGAGAGAGAGAGAGAGAGGAGAATGTGGGGGAGAGACAGAAAGCTGGGAGGGAGAGTGGAGTGGAGAGCAAAGGGAAATTATTTCTCTGTGAAAGAGGTTCTGAATCATTAGGTACAAAGGAAGTGCTTCTGTTAAGGGACTAATTGAATGTCAACGTGAGCCATCGTCCACAATCTCAAAGCACAGCATCAGCAATACCAGGTGGGCGGCTGAACAGCACAAAGTTTGGGGAGATGAAGCGCTAGTCCAGACGCCGAGTAATCAACTCCGCTTAATAAGGGCTGGAGTGGCTGCTCCGAGCTGGGTGGGCGTCACAGGAGGTCGACACAGGCGAGAGAGAGAGAGAGAGAGAGAGAGAGAGAGAAGACAGAGAGAGAGAGCGAGAGAGACAGAGAGGGTGGGAGGGAAAGAGAGAGGGCCGGGAGTGGGGGTGGTCTCACTAGGGTTACACACACACTGGCAGAAGTTAAGTGACTCAATTAAAACAAATGAAGACACAGGCTAAAACATGAGCACAATGGCTCCTTAACAGCACCCCCAAATGCCCTATCCGCTTTCATAACAAGAAAGGAGAAGACATGATACAGCAAAATAGGGGTGTAAATCGGAGCCTTCATGACGATTCGATACGATATCGATTTCTTAAGCCAGCGATTTGATTATTTTCGATACTTCAGAATTCCCCACGATACGATTCGATACGATTTAATACTCGATATCTATTAAGTTTCAAATAAATCAACAAAAAATAAATAATTTGCCTTTTATTGAGAATACAAAATTATATTCACATGATGTAAATATTACAACATAGCTTGTGCTCAATGTACTGCAAATAGAACAGTTACTGCTACAGTTAAAAAGAGTAAAATAAAGTGCAAGTAGCTAAATTGTAATTAGAACAAAATAAAATAATAACGTCTAATGCTTACTCTGCAGGTCTAGTATGGCCAATTAGCCTATTCACTGTAGCCTGTGTTCTTCCTCGACAGTCGCCACTAATACCATAGCGTCTTTTCTGGCGGCAAAATAAACACATTGATCGATACTCTTGCGGACGATCGATGCATTGAATCGTCGGCTGCATAATCGATGCATCGATACGAATCGATTAATATTTACACCCCTACAGCAAAACTGCAACAACCAAAGAAATAAGCAATTTACTGGTACTGAACTTAATGCAGAGAATAGCAATAGAACTGAATTGTCCCCATAAATCCTTAGGCAACTCTGAGGCAACGGGCCATTTGCCTGTCAAGAGATTTGGTTTTAAATCTCCAACTCGGTCGTGTTCAGACAAGGACAGGCGGTAAGATGAAAGAGAGTTTTGGCGGGCTTTTTGTTGTTGTTTCTAGTCCACTCTCCATCTCTGCTTGACGGTTAAGTGTGTCCACAGCTGAGGGACTGTGAGGGAACAGGCTGCGGTGACAGCCACTAACAGCCCATGATGGGAACGCTCAACCCGCCACTTCTCATTTCGTCAGATCGCCGCTTTATTCATGTGCCACCTGCTAAAACAACGATGTAAGGGGCGCGATGGAGGAACAACAAACCCACGGTAAAAATAAACAAAAACATGCACAGATGACGCAAGCCCACGCCCACGCATCCCTGACTAGAACACTTCCAAGTAAGGAAAGTCTTTTAATTTGAACGCGAAAAAAGGCACATTTGGTGAGTTGAAATTAAGGTTGGGAATCAAGGCTGTCCTAAATATAGGCACAAAGGTGAAAGCTACGGGCCATTGCATACAGTATGACCCTTGAGGACCAGCTAGCGGGGGTTTGGACTGGTCTGAGGCTGGGGAAATTCCAAATGGCTTATGAGGTCCTGGCGTGGACAGTGCCCGTGGTTGGCAGGTTAATTGGGGCGTTATATGTACTAATGCCAGCCAGGACAGGTGCATGGTGAGCAGGTTGGGACAGGCAGGCACTTTCTCTGCCAGCTGGGAAGAGGGAGATGGGTGGTGGTGGTGTGTGTGCGTGTGTGTGTGTGTGTGGGGGGGTCGATAGGGGTGAGGAGGGTGGGGGCGTTGTGGGAGCTGAGCGGGAGTGTGCAGTGGGTGGAGAAAGTGTGTGGTGGGCGGAGGGTGTGTGAAAGACGGACAGCCACAGGTGTCCTCTTGTCTCTGGGTGAAAGTGTCAAAAGTGCTGAGCGAAGAGCGTCTGTTGCACCCACCCCCTCCACCCCCCTCAAAAAAACTGGACAGAACCGGTCATCTGTCCTGTCTGTCGACCCCAACATGCCCCCCCAGTCCTGTTCTTAGCGGGGGGGTTGTGCCACGTTCCAGGGGTGCCACTCATAGCAGAGATGCCAGCAGCGCTGCATAGTTCTCCACTGACATCAGAGCTTAGCAGAGCGCGGCGAAGACCAGCCCACTGTCAAACACCTGCAAAGCTGCATCATTTCATTGCTGCTGGGAGTGGTAAAAAACACACTGAATACACTGGACAAAAACTCACCCTCTTGCGAGGCAAAGCCAAAATTGACTGCCTTTGGAACTAAATAATCTCCAAAAAAGGACTTCATTGCTGACCATGGACACAAAACATTACTTAATTCTGTTTGAGAATCTGTAGCTGCAATATTATTGTTGTTGTTATTATTATTATTATTATTATTATTATTATTATTATTATTATTGCAGTAGTAGTAGAAGTATAGTAGTAGTAGTAGTAGTAGCAGTGATAGTAGTAGCAGCAGTAGTAATAGTAGTGGTATTAGTGATATTGTGTTGGTGGGTCTCCATATCTATCTGGTTCCAGTAGCCTAAATACCGACCAGTAAACAGATAGATGGCAGAACACGCAGTTTAGTTGGGAGTGGCTGCCCGTGAGTATTAGTTGGTTCCAGGAACACTTAACTTGCAATTTGGCACTTGTTAAGCCCTTTTAATGTGGACGGAATGATACATTACGGACAGGCGGGAAAGGTCAGTGTGACTGTGTGTGGGAAGCTGAGATGCGTCCAACAGAGCACAGCACGGCACAGCTCAAAGCCTAAAAACAGCACATTAAATTCATATTAGGAGCTCGGGTAGGGCCGTTTTGTTAATGAAGACGTTAAATTGGGGCATATGCAGTTGTTCCCACCGCCGTGTGGCTCAGGACCGATGTTGTAACACGACACTTCACTACGAGGAGAGTGCAGTGTAGTCGTCGAAGAGAAAGGGGGTCAACGCACTTATGGTAGAAAAGCTATGTGTTTCCTTTGAGGTTTATTACCCATTTAAAGGCATCCAAATGTTCTGTGGTTTGTGGCCCACTGGCCTGGGAGAGAGTCCAGCAAAGCATACTAGGCAGACTGTCAATGTATTTCTCCACAATGATGATTCAAATTCAACTCGGTTTTGGTTCTAGGTTTACCTAAACACACACACACACACTTTCTGGAATGCAAGTTTGTGGGAGCCTTTTTGAATGCTTTATGAATTTGCAAATGATTGCCCTACAATTTTGCGTTGAGCAAAATATAGAAATGCTGATTTTGTAAGTCTGAGGCCAAACTGCAAAAAAGAAAACAAATTTAAAAACAGCAGCAACAAGGGAACAATAATAGGCTTATTATGAGCCTGACATGGAAAAGTCTATCTACAACATATGGGCTCCTAGGCCTCGTATGGCTAGATGAGAATTACTTTTTCATTACATTTTTATGGAATATTACAACCCCAAATCAGAAAAAGTTGGGACATTGTGTAAAATGTGAATAAAAACAGAATGAAATAATCTGCAAATCTCTTAAACTCATATTTAGTTGCAAAAAGGACAACATATCAAATTTCTTTTCTCGGCCAAGTGTATTTGCGTATACAAGGAATTTGGTCTCTGCATTTATCCCATCTGTGAATTTGTGAACACACAGTGAGGCACACACTAACCTGGAGCAGTGAGCTGCCTTGCTACAGCGGCGCTCAGGGAGCAGAGAGGAGTTAGGTGCCTTGCTACAGCGGCGCTCAGGGAGCAGAGAAGAGTTAGGTGCCTTGCTACAGCTGCGCTCAGGGAGCAGAGAGGAGTTAGGTGCCTTGCTCAAGGCCACTTCAGTCGTTCCTACTGGTCGGGGATCAAACCGGCAACCCGCCAGTTACAAGCCCGAAGCCCTAACCAGTAGGCCATGACTGCCCCAGATGATGAAACAATGTAATTTTAATGCTTCTTACTATGATATTGTGAAGTATTTGGCGAGTATATTATCTATAGGACATAATATTATTAAAACATTCAGAGAATCCAGAGAAATCTTTGCAAACAAGGGAAAGAGCTGAAAAACAATATTGGATGGCTGTGGTCTTTTGGACCTCAGATGGCACTGCACCAAAACCAGACCTATTTCCAGACCTGTCATTGTATGGCCTGGGGAAAACCTCTGATGACTATTGTCTATGTGCACAGTTTGATACTCAATTCAAAAACTGCAGCCAAAATTGTAACAGGCAAAAATGTATTGAGATATGATACAGAAAATACCACTGTCTTATCTGGGTCTGAGCTTGTTTAAAATGGACTGAGGTAACATGGAAAAAGGTCCTGTGGTTAGACCAATCAAAATTTGCCATTCTTTTTGGAAATCATGGACTCATCTGGGCTAAAGAGGAGGGGGCCTATCCAAGTATCCAACCTATCCAACTTGTTTCAATACTTAGTTTGAAACCCAACATCTATGAAGGTGTGGAGATGCATTAGTGACAGATGGGCATCTTGCATATTTGGCAAAGCACAATCAATTCTGATTAATGTATACAGGTTTTGAGCAACATATACCTCCATCCAGGCAATGTCTTTTCCAAGGAAGACCTTGAATATTTCTGAAACAATGCCAAAATGAATTGTGCACATATTTAAACAGTATTTTTCCGTAGAGGAAAAGTCCAGGTGCTAAAATGGCCAAGTCAAATTAGATGCATAATGAAATGAAAAACATGAGTAGCCCATACTGTTGAGCAACTGCAATCCTATATTGGCGAGTAATGTGACAACATTTCATTCTCAAATCTCTAGCAGCTGGTCTCCTCAGTTCCATTTTACAGAATTGTGTTAAATGAAGAGGTGAAGCAGCACAGAAGCAGCACTGTCACTGTCCCAACTTTTTTTGAAACATGTTGCTGACATCAAATTCAAAATGAAGTTGTATTTTCCATGAAATAGTCCAAATTTTCATTTTCAACAATGTTGTCTATGTCCTTTTTGCTATTAAATATGGGTTTAAGAGACTTGTATATTATTACATTCTGTTTTTATTTGCATTTTACACAACGTCCCAACTTTTTCTGTTTTAGGGTTGTACCTGACCTTTTCATATATGCTGTGAATGATATATACAGACAGTATATAAACAGTGCTTCCATATTTTCCACAGGAGAAGATCTGTCAGAAAAGACCTTCCCTGGTTTGTCATGTGAAAGGGTATGAAGGAAGACAAAAAAGTAGTGCGTGATTCTCATCAACAGAACTAAACATCTGGCTTAACACACACACAAACACATTATTCTCCACAACATCTGGCTTAACACACACAAACACATTATTCCCCACAACATGTTCGTGCTGAAACAGGACTGACAGCTTAATCCAATCTTCCCATTTTCTACAAGCCCACATTTAAACCCGATGCCCCCGTCCCTGTTAAAAAAAGAGGGGTTTGAAGGTGGGCAGAGTGAGCATGTGCAAAGCTGGGTTTGAGTTTGAGCAAGGGATCAGGTGACAGTGGAGGAGAGAGAGAGTTTGAACAAGGGATCAGGTGACATTGGAGGAGAGAGAGAGACAGTGAGCGAGGCTGACAGAATAGAGACCCTATTTAGACAGGTGATTCATACTCTCTGGGCTCTGGTCAAAACGGATTATGGGAGATGCAAGAGCAAACAAAGTAATTGGAAAATATATTTCCTGTCAATCATAGGCAGAGCACCAGCAACTATCCCGCTGCCGTCCGTGACATATCTGCCCTAGGTGCTCCGTGAGGTCATATCCTGAGCAGCGTGGAGCCATAAGGTAATAATAACATGGAATAACACATTCTAGATAAATTAGGGCAAGCAGATATCATAACACCCTTTTCCCTAACCCTGGGCATGTACATTACTTATAATGCTTAGTGCTTAGACGTACTTATGCACCCTCATTAGCATTGCGAAAAGCTGCAGTCTGATGCAAATATAAACAAACTAATCTTTTAGTATTGATATGAATCTAGGTAAGTGAATATAATTTAACGTTTGAATAGACCTGGAGAGAATGATTAGCATAGGCCTACCCACTCATCGCAATGGCCAATGCTCAGCTTGCACATTTGGTCTAGGCAGTGAGCAGATACTAGTGCTGCTGCTGCTGCCATCCTGACTTCAAGGAGCAGCCAGGGTATAAAATTAGGAGCCAATCACCTGAGCCACAAACGTCAGATGACCCATCTGTGCACTATAAAACACTATAAAACACCTCAGGGGGAGGAACATTATGCTTATTTTACTTTGAAATACAAAGCAGCAAAATGCTGACTGTAGGCACTGTGACACAAATACGATGGCATACGAGGATTGATACTGAAATGCTATTTTGAAAATAGCTGCCATTGAACGGAAGCCTATAGGGGAAAATTTGGTTGCACTTTACTTGACGGTATCGACATAAGAGTGACATGACCATAAACATTATAAACAATTCATAACGTTTATGACATAACGCTTCTGTTGTTAAGTGTCATGACAAGTTAGGGTTAGAGGTTAGGATTAGGGTTAAGGTTCATTTGTCATGACAGTGTCATGTCACTCTTATGTAGATACCGTCAAGTAAAGTGTTACCGAAAATTCTTAGTTTGCCAGCATAATGAACCTTGGAGGCCTATGGCTTTAGTTGGCCAGCACAAAGGACCTTATGATCTTGACCAGCAGGAGATTATCTTAATTAGGCTCATCCACTAAAGACATGCCCCTGCTTTAGAAAATGTTTTGAAAATGCAACCTTGGCTTCAAAAGACTTGCATGTGGTATTGTACTGGCAATGGTTACTGGAACAGATGCTTGTGAAATTACATTATTTGACAGAATCCCCTGCAAAATGTTATTGTGTCTGTGTGTGATCATGGGCAACCAACTTGAAATGAGTGGTAACACAATCAACCCATCAAAGGAGGCAACGTAATGAAAAGGCTTTAAATTGGTCAACTAAACTACTACATAAACAGCAATCAAACACATGAATCTTAGATCAATTAAAAATAACACTGACACAATGAAAGCTCCAAATGACATTATTTTTATTTACACTGTGCAATAACAAGAAACCTCAATGTTTATAGCAATTAAAATTGACAAAGACTATTCCCTTTCCTTCATTAACCCCTATTTCTGTTCCAATAAGCTACTCTTTATCTCAACAACTAAACACAGTCCTCTTCTTGGTGTAAGGTCATACTGACATGACTATTGTCAGTAATAGGTGTTTCTTTTGTTCTCAATATATTTCTTTAACCATTGTTTTCCCAAATATTATAATTTTTATTTTACTTTGAATGCACATGTGTTATGACTGGCCATCTACAAGCCTGATGAGTATATATGAATGAGAAGTCAGCTTGTGGTGAATTCAAGTGCAGACGAACTGCAGTAATCCAGGCAGTTACAAATACACCATTTTGTTTCACATTTGTATGATAATCTTGAGAACATTTTAGTCAAGAGTACAGTTAAGAGCAATACTCAGAAATTGGTCTGAAAGTGCAATAGTGGAGCACCACATCAATAGGTATTCTTAAGAGCAGAGAACCGAGAAAGTGTGTATGTCTAAGAGAGAAAGATTGAGAGAGAGAGAAAAGAAAAATAGACAGGGGGGGAGAGAGAAAGAAAGAAAGAGAGATGCAGAGCAAGTATCACATTGAGTTCCACTGCAGGCAGTGTTGGAACACAAGATGTAATGAAACACCTTGATCAGCATTGGTTCCCCTATCAATAGTCTCAGCTGTTGTCTAAGAGCAGTGGAATAAAATAGAAGAAAAGTACAAACACAAACACTACTCTCTGAAGCGAATGCTCCACTACACTACTGGTGCTCTTTGTGTGCTCTACTGCACTACTGTAAAATATGTGTTTCAACTAAACCGGCAGATTTGAGATCTGGTGAACGCAATGTGAATGCGTGCGAAGGCATCAACAACCCACTCAATGAGAAGGAAAAGCACAGGAGTGGAGCCAAATAGATTAAAATAGAACCTGCAGTCTTAAGCTGGTAGTTGTTAAACCTATTCACACAGTTCAGGGGATATCAAAAAGGCCTAGATAGAAATATAAACCTATGGTACATGTGGCATACAGTATACTGACATTGAAATTGAAAAATAAAAAAGATAAAACACAAACTGTAGCATCTTCACTTTCATTCGTCACCCCCACCCTTTCCCAGAGCACATACCATATTAAATAAGGCACAATTTACACAATTAAACAATTAATATTCGGCTAGTTATTATTCCTATATTTACAACCAATGACTACAAAGTTAATTGCAAGTGATGCAGTCTTCACTAAATTAAACCCAAGGGAGTAATATTTGTTGTGAATGTATGTATGATCTCTGAATTGTTTGCTGATATACCTGTTTTTGCAAAGCTTCTGCTTGGACATACACACATACCAAACACACGTTAGTCCGGGGTAGTTTTAATACTGCATATATGGCCACAGAAGAACATTAGTGGTCTTCCCATGCCTACCTTTTTTGGTCACTGCCCAAATGTTACTAGAAATTGAGAATGCAATACAAATATCCTCAAAATGATGAAGCTTTGCGTAATTAAACGCTTAGACTTAATTTCATGCCATTTCAAGGGAGTTTGTGGTATGGTTATTGCTTATAAATCTCTTGCGTGGTCTTTTTTTTTAGATGGTGCAATATACTAGGGTTACTAGGGGAGGGGGGTTGTAAAAATGTAACAGTTTATTTTGTTCTCAAAATAAGGCAAATAAAGTGTTTCTTTTGAGAAGCTGTAACCCACAGTATAGACATGATACTGTGTTTGATCTGTGTATTGTATACATATATACTGTGTAGATATGAACACACATATATACACACACACACACACACATGCATATATATATACACGTTATTATAAGAAACAATCACTGATCATCACCTCTACGTCCAACAGAATAGCTGAGCAAAAGCAAAAAGATGAGCAGCATCACAATATGCCCAAAGCCGCTTGTGTCCAGCAGTTTCCGTGGTGATGCCAGCCCTTACTGTTCAGAGTTGCATTTAAAGCCACAATGAAGACAGTGGCAGCCTAAAAAACAAGGTGATCTTCTGGCAGATGCTATCCCCAGTTTTCCACCATCTAGAAGCGAATAGCTGAGCAATACCAATATGGTACAAATATATTCAATGGACATAGAGGACAGTGGGTCACGCTCAAGTGTAGAGGCAGCATCCCCGACTGCCAGTTCAAATCTCAATGCTCGTTTGAATATTCTTCTTTTCTTTTTAATTTTCATTTCCAGTCATGGGATTACACAGATATGTGTGTGCAGTCCTGTTTTTGTTGTTGGTGGTAAAACAAGCTGTCGTGGTTGACCTCAGTAGTTGAACTTGCCCTGCTGGTTGACGGGCGAGGTGGCGGGGATGAAGAGTGGCTTGGGGGGCACGTCGGGCTTGAGCGACGCCGTCCGGCGCACGTTGACGCCACGGTGGCACTCGGGCTGCTCGCTGTAGCTGTGCTGGCGCATCAGGTAGCTCCCGGGGATGAGTGGGTGGCGCACCTCGCAGCCGCCGCCACTGCCGCCGCCGATGCCGCTGCTGCTCCCAGCAGAGTTGATCCGCGCGAGCATGAGCGGGCGCCCGCCCTGGTGGTTGAAGCTGTGCTGGCGGGCCACCATCCCGCCACCGCCCCCGGCGGCCATCTTGGAGGCGGCGATGAGCGAGTGCCGGTGGCCGGGGTGGCGCGAGAGGCGCTCCAGCGTGGACTGCGACGGCGGAGGCAGTGGCATGTCGGGCGGCACGTCCATCCGCCGTGTCAGGCTGTCCCGTGGCAGCGTGGACGAGCTGTAGTACGGCGCCGTCTCCGTTTCGGGGATCTGCGGCTGGACGCGGTTGGCGAAGGCCATCTGGCCAGCGTGGGCCGACATGGACGAGGTCATGACCTTGCCGCCCCCGCCCATGCCCCCTGTGGTCACGTTGATCTCGTGGATGTGCTTCAGGAGCTCGTCCAGCGACGTGACGTCCACCACCTTGTGCGGGTAGCCGTGGTACGGCTGCTGGCTCATCATGCGCTCCGTGTTGTGGATCTTGCGCTCCTCCAGATGCATGGAGCCACCCAGGGCCTGGCCGTTGGACAGCCCGTGTGAGAAGGGGAACACCTGCTGCTGCAGCCCTGAGCTGGGCCTGGAGCCGGGCACGTTATGGGGCTTGGGCTCCTTGGCGTTGTTGCAGTTCTGGTTCTTTTCCCACTGGTTCTTGAAGGCCTTCATGCTCTTGATGGGCAGCTCCGGCGTCGAGTCGGGTGTCGGCAGCCCAGACAGCTCGGAGCCGTGGTGGTGGTGATGAGGGTGGATGAGGTCGGCCATTCCGTGGTGCCTCCGGGAGGGGTGCTCTTTCCCGTTGCCGAAGAACGAGTTGTAGACTTTGGGCGACGGCACGTCCAGCTTGTCCTCCTTGCTCTGACTCTCCAGCAGACCGTTGAGCTTGGCCAGGCTGCGGAGCGAGAGCGCGTGAGGGATGGACACCTCCGGGTCCTTGGGCAGCCTCTTGGTCTTGCTCGAGTTGTGGTTGCAGTAGCAAGAGACCAGGAAGCCGGACAGGAACGCGCCCAGGACGAACGCCACGAGCACGCAGGCGATGAGGAGGGTGTAGTGGACACTGTGGTTGGTCTTCTCCACCTCAGGAGGACGGCGCACACCTAGTGCAGAGGAGAACACAGGAGAGGGTTGACCAATGAGTGTAGCCAATGAACACAGACCCACACACACACAAAAAGAAAGACTTGACATGTTAAGCAGACTTTAATTAACACCGATCCGTAGACAGACTGCAGGCTCTAACCTAATGGCGGTCTTTCGACAGACACTGGTTCTGGATGCTTAAGCACAGTGCCGTGCAAAAACAACGTGGGCAGCTAAATGGCAGAGATGTTTGAAGTGGACAATTAGCTTCTTGGCTTAATAAATCAACAAATCCTTTTTGCCAGGAGCTTAGCCCCCTGTGTGATTCTGACTGAGGAGGGTGGTGTACGGGGAAGGGCTCCCATGTGAGTAATAAAGCTCTAATTGAGAGCAAGGCTTAAATATTAACAGTGGCACTAGTAGGCATTGGACATCCTTTCGGAAAGTGCCGCTTCTCATGCGTGACTCATGGCACTAGAGCATCTGGCTCTGTGTACTAGCTAACCAGACAGAGACCATTTGATTGTGACGAAAGAAAGAAACAAAAAAAAAACCTCCTATTCCTTGAACTTGAACGTCAAAGTTATTGTGAAATGTGTTGAAGTGTCGAGGCCTGAGTAGCAAGGATTCTGGGAAAGGGGAAGGAATGAACCGAAGAGACCTTGGAATATCAAACTATTTGCCTAATGGTATCCGTGCTGAGGAGAGATGTGATAAATGACACCTCTTGCAATCAGGGCTCATTTGCAAGTGTTTCAACCATCTGTAGTGTCAGGTCTCTCTCCTGCCTGCCTAGAAACATGACAGTACAGTCTCGGCGAGATGGATAAATAAGCTGGTGAAGGTAGAACAAATTGCAGGTGTTCCGAATGGGATAATTTCTGCCCATAATGGCAATGCAGGTGAAAGGGCCGCTGAGGGATGATGGGTAACTGTGCTAATGATGATGGCAATAAATGATGAAATGATGAAAGGAAGAGTGGGGAGCGAGCAGCACAAAAGCCTCTTGTCTCTTCGTCAGTTAAAGCTCAATGGGTCATTTGCATCTACAGGAACTCTACGCTGACTTTAAAATTCCATCCAAAATGCGCCAATCCGCTGATCCGAAATGTTTGTAAATGATGAAAGGTCGCGTTGTTTAAACCAATAGGAAGTGCGCTACGAAGAGACATATTTAGTCTCAGCAAATAGGTAGAGAGGGCCTAGAGAGCAGCAGTATGTGGGCGGAGTGCTGGGGTTGGGGGTGGCAATAGGGATTCTTTTACTGCAGCTGTAAGCAGAAACACAATTATGAATCCATAATAAGTCTATGTGTGCTGCCCAGAAACAATCTATCTCCAGGCATCAATATAAACACATAAGAGCCCACACAGAGCCCCGCACTTGACTGGTTTTCCAACTGTGGGATGGAGTGTGCTTTTGTTTCGCAATATTATTTTCTCTCTGACTGTTTATGTAAGCAGAGAGGGAGGGGATGGGGGGGGTAAAAATTAACATAAATCAAAGCATTTTTTACCCCCTTGAAGCTGTAGGGAGAGGGAGAAAATGACTAACAATTTGATGGAAAGATTTGTGTGTGTCACAAAGTTGCTGGCGGGAGCTATTCCCAGGGCCCACTGCATAACAAATGGTGCTGAGGGGTTACATGAAAAACCTAGGATATTCCATCTTTTTCACGCTGCCTTCGGTGGCGCTATGGAAATCAGACGGCTGTGTAGCGCTGAACTGCTGCGGGCGTGCTGAAGCTCACCTGAAGCAGATCTTTTGCTATGAGAGAAATGATGGGCATTTTTATTTTACAGCCTTGGAGGGGTGTCATGAAGACATATATGGAGACTGCACTAATAATGTCAGGTGAAGGGAACAGTTATGGATGCTGGTGGACAGAGTACAAATATAGGCAATCTCAGTCAGTCCTGTTCTGGGAACTGTCCCAGAGAATATATCACAGTATGCGTGTGCAATGCAACACTCTTCAAAAACTCACGGAGTTCAATCGCAGGGTAGAATGGACGAGTGGAACAACGCACATCCAAATGCCTGAATATGAGATTCATTTGCTGTCTTTGATCATGACAGAATAATGATAATCATGACATCATGACAGAATAATGATAATAAGTGAATGTTCTTCAATAGCATCACTCGTCTGATTGTGAACCTGTGAGCATCATAACTAACCTGTCAAAAACAGCCCTGAAAATCACCCACCACTTCATCACACATGTGTCCATGGTGCTGCATCTTTAATTGCTCACCATCTCCCCGCTCCTTGCAAACTCATTAGTCTGCCCACTGACAAGACGGCGGCCATGTTGATCATCACAATTGTTTTGTGTTGTGAGATGTGGCCATATCTGAGCTTTCAGGCGCCACAGTAAACAAATTAAAAATATGTGCTTAGCATGCAACTGCACACCGCTGTCACACCCAAATGAATCTGCGCGCCCTGGAAGCTGAAGTGAGATGGAACTGTGTGGTAGTCAGGGGTGGGGGTGGGACCAGACTAATCGCTGGCGAGGTGTGGGGGGGTGGGCACAGACTAATCACTGGCGAGGTGTGGGGGGGTGGGCACAGACTAATCGCTGGCGAGATGTGAGTGGCTGTTTTATGATGCCCCGAGTAAACATGAGTCACCAGCCTCTGTGTGAGGCCCCCAAACCTGGGTCACGGGGGAGTAAGGTGTGTGTGTGTGTGTGTGTGTGTGTGGGGTGACAGGGGGCTCACACATGGGATGAGTCAAAAGTGGGTGTCTTGGGGGGGTATCACAGAGGGGTGCCCCAACAGGAGGCTCACAAATCATCCCCTAGGACCTGTCAAAATATGTTTGTGCTTCTTGTAAATGACTGAACTGGCGCATGTGGGTGACATATGGTGCCGTGTCCACAGTGAAAACAATACCCACTGACACAGATGATGAATTTGTTCCTGTTTACGGTGAGCGCAAACAAAGCCAAATGTGTTTGATCCAGGCGAAATTAGCGTTGCCATGTGTCACTATGAAGAATTTAATAGGAAAAGGGGACTTCAGACAAGTCTGAGACTGTTTCAAATTATTGGAAGAATTACAATTCTGTGATTTTTAAGTCACATACAAAGCGAAACATCCTATGTGTGTCATTATATTACAAGTCATTATTATGTATTTAAACTATTTTCACCAACGGCTTATATAATGAAATTATTAACAATGTCACATAACATATTTTTTCAGTATGCTGTTTGTCTTTGTACAGTGTCTTATTATAGTCCAAATGTGTGAACATAACAGGGACAAACCAATTTGGACAT
>NC_063201.1:25336491-25601376 GCF_017589495.1 Alosa alosa
CATTCATTATTCACTCACAAGAATATAAGTAAGTAAAACTAAGGAATTGATTCAAATGTGCATAAAATGAATCCCGTTGAAGGGTAATGTGGGGGGTTACTTGCGCTGCAGTGGGGGGAGAGAACGAGAAGGCTACGTGGAAAAGCAATAGGAGGAAAGTGTATCCATTTTGAACCGGCATTTCTACTTCAGCACCACAGCGACAGCCTTGCACATGAAAATGAAGGGTGTAGGTACCGCAAGATACACTAGCCATAACCATTCGACGATGGCTACAGATCAAAAGGAAAATACAAAATGTGGTATACTCCTCTGTCATTTTCGACAAAAACGAGGGTATTTCATCAGAATCGGTGGACTTTTCCCAAGCCACAAGCGTGTGCACATATGAACATTGACAGGGGGGTCTGTAACGTCACTCAACATACTGAGCTGCATTACAACGACAGCATATTTAAATATCTATAAATGCTTCAGTTTCCCCCCTTCCTGGATCTGCAGACGCAATACCCGTCAGTGATTTGGATGCATTACCGTTGCTCTTGCCTTGAATTCCAAATGCACCCAACTGGATACGATGCATGGCTTTTAGGCATTATGTTCAAAAGATTTGCATGTCATGCAACACTGCAGTTTTGCAGTAATGTAACAGCCACTTATGGACACATTCGTATCGAACGAAGATATTGTGTTGATTATACTGCAACGTTATGCGATTCGAGGGATGGTAAAACACAAACTAAAGCCCATCACTGAAGAAGAAATCCTAGATGTGTTAAATCTTCCACAACCCACATCTAACATGATCATGGATACACGATTGCCTCTGCTAACGTTAGTTACCCATTTTTAAATATCAGCCTCATCTAGATCGATTTTTGATAAGATATGGCTTACGTTCATACTAATATGTCAATAATTGTGATGCTATTGACGAGAAATGACACACAATTACAATCCCGAGTATGTAATGATCAATATGCTTGTGAAATCCCCGCATTTGGCAGCACAGGTTTCTATCAGCCCAAATCACATCTTTTGACAGACAGTGTATCATTGAAGGCAATTACAGTAAAGATAACAGTTGATAAACTATTTAGTGTTACATTCTTAAAAGTACCTAGGTCTTGTGCATGCCCCGTTTAGTACCAAACCGCAAGCCGAATTTGCCCATCCATGTGTCTTTCCTCCCGCCTCGGTCCCCGGTACTGATGGCCTATACACTGGGCATAGAGCTCGCCACTGGAACATCACGTCTTGACGCTTGAGGGATAACGTTATAACGCTACAGACAATCCAGCAGGATCTTGGAAGAAATATATTGCTGTAGATGGATCTACTTATCATTTCTCACCAAAAATTGAGAGACACCCATATAAAACAATTATTAAACCACTGTGGTCTTACCTTAGGCAGCGGTCTGATGCCAGCTTCCCGGAGCAGCCATTATCAGTATTCCCTCTCCCTCCGTCCTAACCTCCACGACAGGTACCGGGCAGAATTAAAAACCGGTAACTGGTAAACCAAACCCCCCTCCCCCCTAATCGTCACCCCTCTGATGGGTGCGATCCTTTTCAGGGGTATAGTCACAATAATTTTCTTTTAAATCCTCTTCAAAACATCTGTCTCCAGGAAAGCTGAAAGGTTAGTCTCCAGAGCGCAACCCAGCAAATGTGCTCACGGTTAGTCCAGGTTTCAGCGTTCTTAGCCACGATAACGTTAGCACAACTAGTGCAAAAAGGCCACCACAGGTGACGAGTAAAAATCCACGCAGTTAGACATTACGATGTAATACTGGCAGAAACCGAAATCGTCCTTTTGCCCTCCTTCCCTCTCAGTTTCTCTCCGCGAGAAACCTTGTGGGTCTGAACGGCTAGTTTGCTAGGTAGCTAGCTGGCTAACGTTAGCTAGCACTGGTGGTTCCTAGCTGGCTAGCAGAGTGTTGCTTGTTGCGGTGCAGCAAGGGGGTGCACGAGAGGAGTATTAAAAATTGAAAAAGAAAACGAATAAAACAAAATTGGGGTGTGTTGTCGCACCGCTATGACTAGCGATGTACATTCGCTGGACACCCCCTCAGTACCCGATAATCTCGATCTCTCCAAGACTGCCTTTCGCTTGAGTAGGAGAGGGTCTTCATGAGAAGCGCGTGCCCGGCTCAAAGCCCGTTCCCGCTTGCTTTAGTGCAACGTTCAGTTGACTTTTCCCCACAAAATGGCCGCCAAAACAAATCTGCGGCTTGGAATAGGAGGTTTAAGTTCGCGTTACTATGCAGGTAGTCAGTTTGTAAGTTATAATACACTGTAAACTAATACATCGTCCTTTTATGGACTACAGTTTAGTAATATTATGTGTCCTCTTCAATCAAATATTTCAAAGTGATAATAAATGGACTAGCGACAGCTCGGTAGGTCTGCCAGCTAACTCAGCTAAGATCATTAGCATAGGGTAGTTAACATTTTAACGCTAACGCTAGTCGACTCTGGATTTTCACCCACAGTCGCACGGCTATGTAATATTGGTTAAGGTTAGATAGTCAATAATGTTACCGTTATACACTTTACAAAGGTGACGTAGCTAGCTATAGGGAAGGAATCGCATTGGTAACGTTAACTTATCAGTGCGTTACTTTGCTTAAGGTTAACATTAGCCGTTAACGTTGACAATAAGACACTGATAACACATTTCTAAATAACTTCTGCTAGCTAAATAACTGTTTAATAAGATACCTCGTCAGGGAACCCCAGCTTGGCATCATCAAACACTGACTAATGTCACACTGTTAACGTTAGCTGCTATCGTTAACGTCACACAAATGCAACACGATTTAAATGAAATATGTCCGTATGGAGAAGTTAATCTGACAAATGTTTATACGTGACAACGTTAAGGTCACTGTTAGCTGACTAGTGAAGAGAGAGAGGAGTGTAGTAGTAATTAGCACACTGAAAAAAAGGACAAAGTCTTCAGAAAGGAGTTTTTTTTCTCGGTTTGGGAAGTGATCGGTATGAAATGAATACAACTATTAAACGGAAACATGCAAGTTAATGTCCCCGACCGTGCATCACATCATGCCCCGTTATAATGTGTAAAATAATGACAGCGCTCAAATTGACAGATTATCCATCACCGTATCTTGTAGAGGACCTGCACGACAGGGTCATGCGACACCAGTCTTAAATTACATTGTTTACACTTGCATGTCTGGTTATAGAGCTCTTTTTTTTTTACTACCAAGAAAGTTTATTTGACTTTCCCGCCTCGGTAGCGCGTCTTCACCACTCGGAAGCCACGAGTCATTCTTCCTGCTCGTTCACTCTTAAAATGGCGGCGACCGTACTCAACACTGGAGATGCTTGGTCAGGTATACCACCAGAAGTATACTATATTATCGTTGTTCTAGTATCACTTAGATCATGTTGTTCCTAGTTGCTCACATCTTCTAACTTCTAATATCCGCTTTTTATTATAAGGAACCCACATCCCAACTTCCCGAAACGCCACTCCACTTCAGTGCACCACATGAAGTTCAATACCGCAGTATTACCACTTACACACACACACACACACACACACTGATCTTCGCACACTGATGCCGTTCATATTCCACATCCAAGCCGATTCCATTTATGTAGATAGCAGTCATAGACACAGAAGCATTAAAAAAAAAAAAGGCCATAAAACGTTCTACAAGCAATAAGTAAATGACTAGTTGTCATGAGAAATACATTCTGACGTTTTAATAAGAAAAAGACTACACTGGAAATCATACAAATGTTCTCACGCAATGGTACAGTCACCAACTTAAAATATAAAAGACTGATTCCACTTTCTCTTCTAACTGATGTTTTTTCATTTTTATACCGAAAGAAACAAAAAAAAAAAAAAAAAAAAAAAACTGATGCACAGGCAATCAAAGCACGTCGGCCTAAACTATAACGTCATTTCATTTCTGTCATCGACAATCACAGACGACAGGGCATACTTTTACAGATATACAAAAATGTAGCTGGAGGATACACATGGTGGAAATACTTTGAGTAGACCAGGGCAGCGCTGGGGCTGGATGGTTTAATACCCTAACTTAATTAGGGTCCTTGCATACTGTGTCCTTGCGGCCTCTTGTGGGCAAAGCTGTTACAACAGCAGTTGGAGAAAAGGGTCCATAAAATAAAATCAAATGTGAAGGTGATCAATTAAATCATTTCTTCTGCTTGGGGGGTGCCCTGTGAGAAATACAAAGAATGAATTACAATTTAAGAAATAACTGGCATTTCAAAACTTATAAATAAATAGATAAAATGTACATGGGTCTTGATCACTAGACGTCACAGAGTAGTCGATAGGAAAAAAAAATAAACGATGCTACCGAACTGGAGTAGCTGCAGCTAATTGCCACTGCTCCCAGTGAGCTACAATGTTAGGTCTGGAGGCATCATTTAAATGTGCTTTTTTGCCTGTTAAGACACAATGAGTCATTAAAAGTTCTGTGCAACAAGGACAGGGTCCTTTAGTGACAAAACGATTCATTTTCTACTCATTAATTGTGAAGAAACCGTTTGTACAGTCACATCTGCACACTACTCTTGTTTACTTTTTCCTGCCCTACATAGTTTACTAAAAAGAAAGATTTTTGACAACTCACTCCTTGCAAGATGGCAGCGAGCAGTTTCTTTTTGTAAACTCTGTGTGCACCAACAATGTTCTCAATGCTCGAGTTAATGTGTAGAGACACTGATGATACTTCGATCAAAGTTTTGTGTTGTGTCGAGCCTTCTTAGTTGTTTGAAAAATAGCGATTTGACATGATTGTATCAAAAAAGTAGTGGCCCTATAGGACTCTCATTCAAAAGGTCATTTTACCCGAAAACGACAACGCATACAAGCTTAAAAATGGCGCTTTGGACGTACTTATGCATTTATATGAAAGTTTGACTTGGGTACGTTCACAAAACACTATATGATGCATTTTGGCGAGAGTTACGCAGATGAAACGTGTGACTTTGCTGATAAGATGCACGCTTGCTTGTTATGGGCGTGATGCAGAGAAACTTCTCTGTATAACGAAACGCCGGTTGTTAGTAATTGGTTCAAAGCAGTTCAAAGAACTCCAATGATTTTAAACCTCAAACTGTGCCCTCCCACCCGGAAATAAAAGTTTGCCTATGGATTTAGACCAGACTGTCTGCGAAGTCAGAGAGCCTGGTTTCCCGTCTAGTATGTGACAGTACAAACTTTAAATTACAACGGTTTCTTCACAATTTATGAGTTGAAAATGCTTAATTTTGTCACATAAGGATCCTGTTCATGTTGCACAGAATTTTTAATGTCATTTTTCGTCTAGCGATTAAGATCCATGAGGAAAAAAAAAAAATAAATAGGCCGGATTTCTCCTTTAAAAGTTGTTAGGAAATGACCATGTCTGCTCTCACCTGTAAATCCCAACCACCACCGCATGGTCTCGCTCATAGGGTTCCAGTGTCAACTGCTCTTGGGGTTTCATGTTCTCTGCGCTCATTTTCTTCACTTCTGCTGCGAACACCGCTTCTGGTGCAGCCGTCGAATCAATGCAGTTTGCCTGGAGTACAAGAAATATGTTTATTTACCAGGTCATACAACTGCTCCTTGAGGTCACCAAAATACAAGGTTTGCATGTTTAACACACTTTAAGTCCAAGATTGATACAATAAAACAAGTCCATTCTGAATCAAAGACAAATGATCTTTAGAATGATGTCCTATCCCAACTTCTCAGTCCAGAAAGCAATGTTTAATGATCAATACGAGCTCAAAAATATAGTCAGACCGTATTCTTTGCATTTGTAAATCCACAAACTCCAGCCTGATACTAAATTATATAGTCCCAACACTAAGGCGTATTTGATTGACCCAGCTGGCATGGCAGTTCAGTCCAAATAGTCCCATTAGGGCTAGATACATTTCAGAATCTGCCATGTGACCAAACTCAATGAAGATAGAACATCTTGGGTAAAGATGAAGGCATCCTTATCCAAGGATAACAAGAGACATTTTATTTTAAAATGAGAATTTCTTTAGACATACACAACAGGTCACCAAATAGACAATCAATTTGGAAGACTACTTCACAAGATTCCTAATATTTCCTAAACTGCATCACCATGTCATTTTCTACACTGAGAGCTAAAGTAAACAAACATTCTACAATTGATCTGGTCATACATTAAGCCTAACAATCCATGTAGTCAAGATTCGTCTTAACTCTTACAGCTGTACTGTTGGACATCTAGACCATTTCTCCATTAAGTGTGCAGAAGAGACACTCTTAAGCAGTTGTGAGGTACTTTTTCTAAATTGCAATTTGGTAAATAAATATATAAATAAATAAAATAAATAAATGTAATGCAGAGGTACTCACCTTAATTGAAATAACAAAATGGCCACCATTTTTAAGGAAGTTGTGTGCATTGAGAGCCACAATTCTCGTCTGGTCAGGTTGGGCAACATCCGCAAATATAACATCCACCATGCCTGTAGAAAAGAAGTGTTTGAATAAGCAGAGGTCCTGAACGCTAAAGGGCATCACTTGATTTCAACACATGATAATCTGAATTTGGGAAGTGATCCATATACACAGGATTTCCCACAAAATGTATGCGTTACATCAAGAAATCTAACCACAACTTTCCTTAATTGTGAACCAGTAAGTAACCTATGAACTTGTTGCATCTATGTTTACTACAATAATTCTTAAAAATCAGAAAGGCAAAACTGTGCACTAAAACACACTTGTAAGTGACTGGCACAAGGACTGGTAACGGGTGAAAGGCAGGATAGCTATACGATTTCATTGAAGTAAACATTGCTAATACTGTACTAATCATTGCAAAGGTGTGTGCACATGTAATCATTTTGCAGTGAGAAATCTATTAAAAAAAATATTAATCTGTCAACTCCGTTCAGTTCTTTATCTATTAACTCCGCTTCAAAAGTATGCACTAGGAAGAAAAAATAAATAAAATGTCAGCTCTTGAACTAGAGCAGACAAATACAAGTCTTAAAAAAAAAGGAGGGGGAGACTAGAAGCACTTACCAACGAGCATGCGGTATTTGTGGGGATGCCTGGCATCCTCAATGATGGGAATAATATTGGTCCTCTTTTTAGCAACATTTAGCAGGTCTCTGCCCGATCTGTGAGAGAACTCCACTGCATATACCAGGCCATCCTACAAGCAGAAACATAAAGTAATCAATGGTCATCAACAGAATAATGCCTCATCAGTAGGAGCTTGCCTCATTCTCACAACACAATAAATCTAACGGAGGCTACACCGACTATGTGACTGAAGCGTTCCATTCACGTGTGTCTGCTGCAACAATTAGCCGTCACTCTAATCAATGGAACTGGCTACACCAGACTTGATGGCGGCACCTACCTTCAACAAAATTAAACCAGTCTTCTAAAACTATTTTTATGCTCAAAGTTAAGTGCTTCAGTTGCATTCACAGCCAGTGGGACTACTCCTCTTATGGAGGACAAAAGCAAAATAAATATTAATATCTTAATTTACAGTTCTGCCCATCCTAATTGATGGCATTTTTCTGTAGAGACTAGGGTATTACTTTAATGAGAAAAGGATTAGACAACGAGTAGTATGATATGCAAATCTAAGCAATTATACGTACCGGACCGACGATGTCGGACACGTGTGATACTGTTGTTCCTGATGCAGCTCCAAGATACATAACTTTCGCGCCAGGCTTGATGTGGATCTGGTCAATACCTCCCAAGATGGCAGCAGCCAACTTTGAGCGGAAGGGATTCCATGCTCTGTACTCAATCTTAGTTTCTCCCTCCTAGAATCAGAGCAAAGACTGCATCAGACTGGCAATTTGCACCTTGATATGAACACCGACATGCAAATAAATAAGTAAATAAATCAACTCCGCAATGTATTCCTTGTGAATTCCGAGTTCCTTATGCGGTCAACCTGTGGTCTCAAACTCCCGACCCATGGGCAAAATCCATAGTTGATCTAGATCCGTTATGAGATTCAGTCGGTGTATCAATTTCGTGCATCGCCTTCTATCCATTACCTTCATACGTTAGTCTGCAACTGCAGTACCAAAGCTAACACCAATAGACCTTTCTGACCTGTCAATCATACAGAATAAATACCAATCAGATTGTCCAATGTTCTGACTCTCCGCCTGCTGAGACACTACTCACGTTTGTCACAAACTAATCAAGTTACTGTGCTATTCGCGTTGGCTTTGATGTTGTGTACAGAGATATTAGTCGCAGGTGGGCTATAATTACAGTAAAAAACCTACAGCGGAATAAGTTAAGAAAAGGATGAATGAAACTTAAAGTGCCTGTTTTCTTGCTGTTGCCGATCTGCATAGGAATATCAACTCAAATCAAGACAATCTGGCATGAACTTATTCCTTAAATCTCCTGTTTTGTTAATGTTCACAGGTAGCCTGTAGACATGGCTCTAATAGAAAACAGCTATGTTGGGAGGTGGTCTAGTGGTCTAGTTGAGATTGGTCAATAGTTATAAACTTGAAGTGAAATTAACCTTGGGTTAGTGTGTAAAATACAACAGGAAATTGATCCTGGCAATAAACTGCTTCACTTCAATCACTCAACACTAATAACTTGACATTGCAAGGATCAATTTCTACTTCACACAGACAATAGAAACATGTTAACAATGCAATACTGCAATTCATAACATGGTTGAGCCGAGAGCACCATGTGATTTGTGTAGGATAGTTGTGGGATCACGCCTGGCAGTTTCCAGACAAATTTAGATATTATGCCCGAGTAATGTCAAAACAAGTAACCATAGTTTATCGTTAAACACTCGTTCTCCCTACATTAGGTTTAACCTTACCACTGCAAAACCATGTGGGACATTAGCAACAGTAACCAAGGCCAACTGCTTTGAGTTGGAAAGGTCTACTGCGTCGGTCAACGCTGCTATGGGTCAGCTGATGTTGGCTCAGAAGAGCCAACCTTTATGTAATGCCCTAAAGGACGAGTTGCTAATATTCATTCATTTGATAAAAGCATGGACATGAGCTACTGTAAAATGCCCCGCCAGTCCCCCATGACTGTGCTAGCTTGGAAACCAAATTGTGCCCTCTTGTGTAAAGTATATGGTAACTACAACCCCCAAGAAGAGCTGATTGTAGAGTTTAATGGCAGAGCACAAACTATGCAATGTTATGTCCTGAATTGACAAAGTTGTTAACAATAACAAAATGGAAACAACCTAGCTAACACCAAAAAAAAGGACTCAGGACTCCGCTAAGGGGACTTACTTCAACATTTATCCTTTTTTCACCATAAACAGAGTCTCCTATCACCATGTTTTTCGTGACCAGGGCATCTTCTTTGCCACGGCAAATAAACACACCTGGGGGAAAATACAGAAACGTTATTTTGTATTCAATCACAACCTCAATTGCCATTTGATAGGAGCATATTAGCCAGCCTTCTCACCTTCATGTCTGTGAGGCTCTACCATGACTTTCTTTCCCCCTCTGAAACCTCCACGTCCACCTCCTCTGCCTCTGGGTGCCCCTCGACCACCTCCACGTCCTCTGAAGCCTCCATCACCACCAGGTGACCTGAACCCACCACCTGCGTTAGAGTGACAGAAACAAATACACTGATATGAAACAATCTATTCCAAGACAAAGCAGATATGCAACATAAAAATCCAATCTGGTTTTTGAGACTATCCCTCTGCAAGATTACATGAACCTACATTGAGGAGTCAATAAGCCTATTTGGTGAAGTAACCCAACACCGAGAGTGTGTGTGCACACGTGCGCAAGAGACAGACGAGATGAGTGTGTGTAAGGACTTATTTGGTGTATTGCTCACTTGCAATTTAACATGAATTAATTTACTACTTAAATTTCCACAACGTACAGACTCGTACGTTCTAACTAGCGCCAGTACAATAAAGGCACTCTAAGCAATGTTGGGTAACGTGCTATTGACGTTCAAACAAAAGGGAGCTAGCTCGACCCTTCCCGTGCAACTGAAACTCTCCTGAACGCGCATCTCGTTGGTGAATGGCTGGAAAAGTTTATGTTGCATGGTCCAGACCTTTTTTGGAGCCTGGGCTGTCTCCAGAAAGCGCATTTGTTTTACAGTGTATTCGGTTGACAGGCAGCTAGCAGATTGTGAGAAGATGTTTGCTGTATGTGACAAAAAAAGTGCGACATCGCTTAGAGCACCTTTAAATCAGCTAACATCAATGTTTACGTTGCCTTGTGTCAGCTATGCTTGGTGAGCTGGTGTTAACAGCTGGATGCTTTTGGCTCAGATGTTGAATCATTTTGCAGTTGACACATTGCACTGTGTGTCTCCTAAGTTTGAAAACATTCTCTGCCTTTTACGGACGGTTTCTTGGCTCTCAATCACCACCCCAACTTAATACTGAATGTGGTGTACGCGTCAGCAATAACAGTCCGTGTGAAAGAATGATCCCTGAGCTGTGCAGGCCACTTAACGCGAGTGCAAAAAATTAAAACAAAGCGAATTAAGCAAATTGCCTTGATCATTTTTTGTAATTTAATTATTCAAGTTACCTCTTGCATGAGGAGTTTGCCCTCCTACCCTCAGGTAGACGCTTTAGAGTATTAAACTGCAGATTAAATAAATAGAAAAACACCTTTATTCCAACTGCCATAAAGATGCTCAATGATAGATAGCTGGCTACCTATATGTTATCCAGTGTGCAGCTCTGACTGAATTGTTTTTGTTGTAACTGTGGTGGTGTATGTCTAACAGTTTTTTAATTGCCTTATGCATGAGCCGTGTATGTCTGTGATGCAGTGATTGTGAAGCCCAAGACAAATTTCCTCTTGGGGACAATAAAGTATGCTTTACTTACTTTACTTGAGTAATCATTTCAGCCCTAGTTTCCAAAGTTTCAATTTACGAAACAATGGCTAGCAGCCTCTAATCATAGATATACATTCTTGATGGTATGACTGAAATGGCATAAGAAAGTGCGAGGGCTTGATAATGTGATATATAAGGTAGTTATAACTCTAGCAAACAAATAAAACTGAACCTTGAGTAAGACTAATGTAATTGTCAAAGATAGACACTGTTGCTTAACTGCATACAGGGTTTGGGAAAGGCCAATAAACCAGTCTGCATTGTTGGGGACAAGGGAAATATGCAATCACATTGTGGTCAGTAACATTTGGTTAAAAGCTGGTCACACCAGTTGTCTTTAGACTAGTCTTGAGTGAACGTAATTCAAACAAACAAACAGCTTGCATGTCTGCATCACCTTCACAAGGGTCAAGAGGATTAAGACGTCAGAAAAAAAGTGTGTAGAGAACCTTGCTGCACCATCATGTGTAAAGAGTGAGATTGTAGTGTGGCTAATTGGGACATCCACTCACCACCACCTCTTCCTCCACGGAATCCGCCTCTGCCACCTCGGTCTCCGAAGCCTCCTCTACCACCACCGCCTCCTCTACCACCTCGGTCTCCGAAGCCTCCTCTTCCGCCACGGCCCCCAAAACCACCTCCACCACGAGGACTGAACCCTGAAAATATTAAGAAAACAAGCATCTCTGTTAAACATGTAAGCGTCAACGAAGAGACACTCATAACGTTACATACCTTTTCGGGCATAACAGTTGAATCTCGCATTCATATTTACTATATTTGCGTTATACAAATATATTTCAACTAATTTTGTAAGTAACAGCTGTGTATTCATTTATTGCCTGGTCAGGACAGACAATTCATTTTTTTATTTCGTAGGGAAAAAAACAGTCGGGTGAAAGTCATTTATAAAAGTTTGTCTGAGTTTTAAAACACATGGTCAGTGCTAACTTTTGAATCGAAAACACATGGCATCCAGATTACTCAGGTTACCATCCATAACTGTCTATATGACGACTAACCAACTTTATTACGAAGCTGGTGTCAACCAATGTTCGACAAACCTTTATATTTATTTACCTCAATACATCTTTGTATAGTCATTTCACAGAAGTGCGCACGTGGGTAGCCAACCTAGCTTTGGGGCTAACCATCCGGCTTTGCTAGCCTGGATTACTTAGTTTAACACGTGCGATCAAAAGCGTATACGTAAACAAATAAGTCCACGACGACAATGCGACTAGATTAACACATTTGTCAACTGTATGGTGAACTAATACATGCATTGAACATATGTTGGAAGTATTCCGAATTAATTTGCTAACGTCGGCCCATATGAACACGGCTCGCTTGAAATTGAGGATTGACCATTTTACTTCGCACGGCGCAATTTATAGGCGAGAACACTTCTTTATGGGAAACACGAAATTCTACATATATTCTTAAACAAAACAAAAAAACACAAATGTCGTTTTTACCTGGCTTCATTTTTACTTAGACGCCTGGACCAGCTGTATCCGACTTCACTCCGTGCGTATTCGACTCGCGTGTGCAGCAATCTTACACATGCAGCCGCAAGAACATGGTCTTACCCATGATGCACCACGAGATGGTTGGTTATACAGGTTCACAGGTCACCGATAGTCCCATGTCGCCGCCTAGCTTGGAAGCATTGTAATAGCAGGAGTCTGGTAAAATAGCTGCAGCCAAGTTATTTTATTGGCACACAAACCATTTTTCTGTCAACAGTGGAGTTCTCCTTGTGAGGGAGCATTTGCAAAGGCTTCTTCTCAATTTTTTAGTTTGAACCATTGACTGTAGAATGTAGGTGTCTATGGTTTGAACACGTTACCCAATTCAGGCTGTTATTCAGGCTGCTCAGACGACCCACACTCATGTAAGTGAAGTTAAAGCCTAGGGCCAATCTCAATTCTCTGTTTTACCCCTTCCCCTTCCCCTATCCCTTCATCTTACCCCTAGCCCTTGTCCCTCGAAACCGAGTGGCAAGACATAGGGGTGAAGAATATTCCCCTTGGAAATGAGATACCACTAGCCAACCATAAGGGAGAGCTGGATGATTGAAACACTTGAATTAACGTAATTTACAGAGATCGTACCACACTGAAAGCTAATATTTTGTCACTAGCAACCTGTCTTCTGTCAAATAGGCTATAATTGCATTTTCAGCTCGGAATAAAACCGTTCAGGAATTATTTCAACAACAGCTGAACGTGCCTATGTTCGTTCGCAGCCTACCTTGGTCTGGGTGAATGAAACAGGCATGGGGGACAAAATAAACATGCAGTTTGCTATGTAAACATCCCACAACTCCTTTGATATTTCACAATAATATCCAAATGGTCGTTACTTGACATCAGAAGCAATCGCTACCTGTAATAGCCTATGTGAGGAGTCGGCAGCAGTAGGTCTATGCAGCATTCATATCAGACGAGCGGTAAAAAAGTTCAGCGAATTTAGCTGCTGTTGGACTTTACATTTCTGACATGGTATGCTGCCAATTCGCGGGGTAGACATGGAAATATGTAACATGCGAGACATTCGCGCAAATAATGATGCGCTGTTAACATTCACAAAACAGCGATAAGGGGGCTATATATATATAGCGATAAGGGGTAAAATAGAGAATTGAGATTGGCCCTAATAGTGCTCTAAAACAAAATTTGGTAGTGCTCTAAAACAAAATTTGGTATCCTCAACTTTTAGGTTGGACAGAGTCAGACCATTTATAGGATACTTGGGATGATCAATCTTTTATTAACATTGGTTCGAAAACACGCGATTTGAACAGTAGATGGCGCATTTCATCCATATTGAATCACTGCATCCATTGCCGAAGCGTAGGCCTCCATGAAGTGAGCATTATGTAGTCCTGTCATGTGTGAAATAGTCTACAAGCACACTCCCTCAAACATTCTGATTCAGTTAAGTTATAACATAGAAAGTAAATTAACTATGTATTGGCATCATGTTAAGGAATATCAGATCAATGACCCTATAACCATATGGTCAATATTTGTCCTTATGACATATTGTGCTGACTGATTTATTGTATTATCATTATTAATACGATTTTGGTAAACACAAAAGAATATGCTTCCAGAAATACAAACAACGTACAAATAGAACATGTTCCAAATATCATGCCAGTTACCTCACCTGGTCATCGGATTACTTTTCTACCAGGCTCATATGTTGGTTTATAAATTGACTCATTTTTCTTTTTGTATACAAAACGTAAAGCAAGGTTCAGTTATGGATTAACTGAGTAGTTGTGCCATTCCATTACCAAAAACACACAAGAGTAAATATAGTGCAGTATATGCTTACTTCTATAACCAAAGTACTTTTTGTGAGTTGGATAACTTGTCCAAATTGAACATAAACAATGGCCTATATGATAAGAGCCTTCATGATTGATGTCAAGAGAACTAAAGTTTAATTAATTTGAGTTAATTGACACATGATTCAGACAGTGTAAACAAGTGAGAAACAAGCTCATGTATGCCTTATTACATCCAAATGTTATAAGCCCTAGCTAACTACTCTCAGTTTAGCTAACTCAGTAACCCCAGGCTGGGAGAGCAGGAGGATGACGTAGATGTGATTAACACACACATACATATGTCATTCTAGTCCGCTGTCCGTTTTGTTCATGTCTCCATTGCTGACTGTCTCCCCGTCCGCCTCATTCTCATCCTCGCGTGGTCCAGGCCCTTCTGTGTCTCCTTCATCTGTGTGTGGCGCCACCTCCGGCCTCAACGTCTCCTCCACGGTGTCATGGGGGGAGAGAGGTGGTATGGGGATGCTCTCTCCCTTCTTGGCCAGCTCGGCTAGCTGGTGGGCAGAGCAGGGGGGGGTCGGGGTCGGGTAGGTGTGGTGGAAGGTGTCGTAGTCCACCTCATAAAAGCCCTCCTCCAGGGAGAGGACAGGGGTGAAACGCTCACCCCACACCACCTCTGCGTCCAGATAAGAGCTCCGGGCTTGACAGGTCATCCCTACAGCGAGACAGAGAGACAGAGCAGAGAGACAGAGCATCCCAATCTATAAGTATCTCAATTTTTACACTGACATCAACAAATTGTAATAAGGAGTATGAAAAACATGCCCAGCATTAATAAATGGAACTATTAAATAGCCTTAATAAGTATAGCGAAAGCCTGAGAACCCATAATATTGATTCAGCAAGTTCCTCTGATGTGTAGAAAACATACTGTGTCCGCACACACATAAGTAGGAAGGGATAACGCTGCTTCAGAGATTTTTTCTGGGAAGAATTTAGCTCTGCTTGAAAGGTTGCTGTAGCCTATTATTCTCTAAATCTAGAATATAAATGGGTTTGGCTGGAGATGTTTTAAATGCTCTGATAAAAGATTCAAGTGATTTTTTCTTGTTGGAGTTCACTGTGTCAAAAGGCTGTACCTCTGTTATTGTGTGAGCTTATAAAAAATCATGCGCAAGAAAACAGATGACTGGATGTAAAAAGCACCGTAAAATGGTAGTATCTTAGCAAACAATAACCGTTTATTCTCTTTATAGTCTTTAAACAAACCCTTACCTCACATACAGTGTTGAATATGTATGTGTGTGGATTGCCTATAAATAGCATATGTGCCTCCTCCCATCTTCTGCTCAACTGAACCTTGAAGAGCCATGTCAATTACTCTACGTATTACCCCCGTAAACAGACAAACCCCGAAGATTACAGAGGCATAAAAAACCTCAGAATGAGTAAAAAAAACCACATAGGCACATATGTGCACACAGACACATAATGCAAATTGCCCAGAATGCATGTCAATCTAGATGTGCTGGCTTATTCAGATGTGCTGTTGCTCCTGAGGCGGTGTAAACTCATTGAATAGCTCATCTTTACTGCCTTCAGATGGTATTCATTGTGCTTGTACTAATACTTATTCAAAAAAGCATGATGTTCTTTAGAGGATTTGTTTCCCTTAAGAAAGGCGAACACTGTCTCTGTCAGTTAATTTCAGGAGAAAATCCCACTTTATGAAATGTCAAGAATAACAGACATTCAGTTTAATTTATTCCAGGGCCCTGGCAGATTGACAGACAATAAAAAGAGCTATATTATTACACACACAGAGAAATCATTGATGGGTTATGGTGATGGTGATGTTTGAAAGAGATTTCATGCATTTTAGTCAACAGTTAGAACAATAGCGAACATATCATGGCTTCTCTCAGTAGAGGCACTGATGGGAGCTATTTTCATAACAAGCTGACTGATTCCTGCGGTATATGGATCCAAATTTGACTTAACAAATAGAGCAGTGCAAAACCCCATTTATAGTATGCCATGTTTAGTTTTTGGTTACAATTGCTAAATTGGGTTTAAAACAAAACAATGCTCCTGATTCATAGTCCAAGGCTAAATAAAAAGTTTTTTTCCTCTAAAGGGATAAAGCTTCTTCTGCAAATTAAAAGAGCAGAGCAGAGAAGCGGAAAGATAGAATGAGGCTTATCTATGCCACCCACTCTTGACTATGAATCAGTGAGGGGAGACAGTGAAAGAGATGAGAGGAGAGAAGGGCATGGCTATTCGATCATGAATCACATTAGGCCTTCCCTCACCCCAGCCTCAGCTTTTTAATTTCCCTCAGGCAGGCCTATTAACAAATCTTGGATTTCCTTCCGCAAACAAACATCTCAAGGGCCCTTGGCCCCTTACAGTCAAGCAGTACTCACTGATGGCACATATTGGCACCAATGACAATAGCAAAAGCAATTAGTAAGGTGTACTTGGAGCCTATGTCAAGTGTAGTCACAATTCAGACTAATTAGTAATTTGCAGAGAGATTGCTGCTGCAGTAGTAGGTTCCCACCGGGGAATGTGCCTATAAGGGCAATCTTGCAAACACAAGAAATTATGGCCATTAATTTATTGCGAGTTGTCATGGTCAACTCAACTATGAAACATGGAAATGGAGTAAGGGAGAGAATTTGTCATCCACCTTCCCCTCCAATGCCAATGTTTGTGCTGAGAGTATCACAATACCATCAACTTACACTGATTTACCAATTGATGGTTACAGTGTCGTCGGATCTCAACCTCCTACATCATCCTTCAGTGTTACACCTGGTATTTCTAGGAACATCTGTTGTTATAACTAAAAGATGTCAAGCTTTGCAGGGACAATGTGTGCTGTGTGCTGTGATAACAGGGACTAAACAGTAATCAAGGCAATCCTTGCTCCAACCCACTCCAAGTCACAGGACACACACACACACACACACACACACACACACACACACACACATATTATTATTATTATATTATTATACAAAACAGGGCTAAGGGAATAATCTGCTGCAAATTATAAGGAGGGGTCTGAATAAGAGTAAGATGATAACATAAACAAAACGACAGCTAGCTCTTACAGTGTATCAAATTATAATTAAAGATGGCTTGTTTCTTCATGGAGGATGAGAGGTTGTTGATATGTCGACTTCACTACACTGAACTAATAGGTTCATATATTTATTAACAACACACCCACTGCTCTGACTCTTGTCTTCTGCTGCTTGTGGACTGATGGGTTTTTAAACATGGCGCTTAATGACATCGTGCATCACCTCCTGCCCGCCCATCGCTTTATCGGGACCGCACTGAAGTACCTACACCAAGGTTTGACCCCGTAGACGTTCCCAGAACGTTGCGTTACGGGGCCGTTCGTCTGTAGGAAACACGCACAAACGTTCCCGTTCCCGTAAAATCAAGTTCCAGGTCCGGTAGTGGAAACGGGCCTATTATTTCATCACTGACATGGAAAAGGTTTTTACAAATGTTTTTGCAGCTACGATGCAAACCAGTACCATACATGCACAACATCAAGATGATAATGTGGTATGATGACACCAGACCATTTAAAAGCTGTTGTTTAAAGTTATTTTGGGAAAACAGCAATAAAATACAATAAAATAAAATGTTTCATTTGTTATAAGAGTTCAGAATATGTTTAAAGACATGTTTATATACATGTTTATATAATTATGTTTATAGACATGCCTTCAGATAATTTACCTCTGCTCTATTGTGGCCTCACACCAGTTGTCTTGGATTCACTTTGACCACAGTATGATAAACCATACTTTAGCACACAAAAATAGAGTTTCCAACAGGTCATGTGAATGTATTTTTCATTGCTAATGACTAATTTGGTGACTGATCATAACAGTATTGACATGGAAGCATTTTAATAGTTGAAACACTTACTAATAGGAAGCACTATTTGATCAGATCTATCTCTGTGCTTTGTTTCAGGTTGCAATCAGTGGTCAAAACAGGAACTATTCCTGTAGGATATTTGCCTTAACTAATAACGCATCATCCTATAGACGATTACAGATTGCATCACATGGTATTTTTCAGTGTCTGTACTTACTCCTCTTTTCTTTTGTCTATTGTTTTGTTATTTTTTTTTCCATCAGTGTTCCTCTGTGGCATGTAAACTTGTATTTACACCCTGTGAGAAATCAAGAGTCAGGACCACGTTTATGCATGTGAGGTAACCATGGAGCTTTATTTGATTAACTTCCTTCACTGGGTTCTATTTTAGAATTGTTAAGAGACATTTCTTGTGTGTTTTGGTTTTATTTTCATCTTGGTCTAGGAATTAGACAAAATTGCTGTATTACTCTCAGTTAATTAGTAGACTCATTCTGACCCAGTTAGAATATGCTATTGTTAGGGGTCTTGAAAGTATTTGATTCAGAACTTATGATTTTTGTATTCATGAGTAACTTATGTCCTGATGTTTCTGTTGTATGTTCTTCCACATATTAGATGACTGTTTTTATTTCATTCTGTTCCTGTACTGTTCCTGTGTGTATCTGTGTGTGACTATGTGTTTAGAGATACGAGGGAATATTATGATTTTGCAAGGATTCATGGTTCTGCATGGCTGCGCCAGTAGCTATCTGCTCCAGATTGCCAGGTTGGCACTAATCAGAGTCTGATTCAGTGTAGTCCATGTGAGATGGGATGACCAACGCCAGCTCCCGTCAGCGTGGAAGGATACTTAAACCCTAACTATTTCCTTGTCTAGTTAGAGCAGCTGATGGATCTTTAGGTGAATTCATGCTGTCTCTCCTTTGATGAACATCATTGTAAATAAAACAGATTTGTCCTACCATTGGTCTGACTGAGTCTTCATTCATCTGTGGTATCAAAATTACCATCAGTGCTGTGGACCGTATGTTTATTGAGATGTCACATGCCAATCTCCATCATTGTATGCACACGGTCATACTTTCATGTCACTAAAACCTGCACACCTGCATGAATATGGATCTCAACCTATAGTCAAATAAAGCACAAATTCTCTCCAGTGGCTACTCACCAGTGGCCTCTACCATGCCCTCTAGGATGACCACGATCTCAAACTCGTCCCGTTCCAGCTGCTCTTTGGAGATGTCCCAGAAGGGGCTGGAGGAATTGATCTCGTGGCAGATGATGAGCGGTGACACCAGGAACAGGCGGTCGTCCCCTGTTTCTAAGCCCACGTTGATGTCCGTCTGGTTCAGCGGGATGAACTCCCCTTCCTTGGTCTGTTTGGAACGGATCAGCTTGGCCCGGATGGAGGCCTCCACGATGTGCGAGTTCCGCAGGTCCCCGACACGGAACATCAGGCACAGCTTGTTGTCGCGCATGGAGATGACGGCTGTGTGGGAGAACATGAGCGTCTCGGCGCGCTTGTTGGGCTGTGAGATCTTGACAAACATGCAGCCCACCATGAAGGCGTTAACGATGGTCCCAAGAATGGCCTGCACCAGCAGTAGGATGATACCTTCCGGGCACTTGTCGGTGATGACCCGGTAGCCATAACCAATTGTGGTCTCCGTCTCGATGGAGAACAGAAACGCAGAGACAAAACCGTTGAGGTTGTTGACGCAAGGTGTCCAATCATTGTCATCGGTGTGGTCCAAGTCACCTCGGATGTAGGCGATGAGCCACCAGATAAGGCCGAAGAACACCCAGGTTGTGGTGTACACCATGGTAAAAACAAGAAGGTTGAGGCGCCATTTCAGGTCCACTAGCGTCGTAAAGATGTCTGTTAGGTACCGGTAGGTTTCCCGCACGTTGCCATGGTGCACATTGCACTTGCCATCCTTCTCTACGTAGCGCTGACGACGCTTCTTCACCACTCTTGGGGGGTCTGGATCTCCTCCCCCCCCCCTTAACACCATGGTACGATCTGTGGGCACCTGTTAGTGTAATCATACAAAGACGGAGAATTCAGCTTAAACGTGTTTGTCAATTTTCAAGTTTGTAAAAGACGGTATTATTTCCCAAATGAAAAACAGTAACTATAGTGAATATGAAAGTAAAGAGTTAAGATTTGGTCTCTCAAAAAAGAGACGGAACATCTTTTGTCATGGTGCGAGGAGATAAATGGAAGGAAAAATCTTGACAGCAAGTTGACATGACAGCTCATTACAGATGAATCATCATAGGATTGTGCAGATAGAAAAGAGTACATTAGTTCCATTAGATACAGGAGTAATGATAGAGCACATAGTGCCTGTCTCAGGCAAGAGCTTTTCCTGATGCTGAAAGGCATCACCTTGTCTTTGAGGTCAGCCCATTTCTTTGGCAACTTGATACCCTGTTTCTCCACATCCTGTCCTGAGTGGCCCTTGAAATTGCTCATGGCCTGGTAGCCTTGGGGCCACAGTGGTGGTGGCTAACCTAATAGAGCAGCAGGAACAGTCACACTGAAAAGAAAGGGGAAAATACATTAAAAGAAGCATGGTCAAGCAAACATCCTCATCCTGATTCCAACAACTGTACACATATTCTGACAGAACCCTTCATGATATGGAGCACTGGGTTTATTCATTTTAATTAAGACATTTCTTGAGATATTCTAGGCCTAACCCCATACAGCACTAGTATTGATTGATGACCTGCTTCTCCCTCTGGTATGCCTTGCCTTATGCTTCCCTCTGAGTGCTGGTTGAGTTTAATCGAATGTGCTGATCTTTAGATATCTCCAGTGTTTAAGGCCAGCACAGAGTGCTAAATCAGTCAGCATGGTTTATTTAAGGAGGCAGCGGAAGCCTCCGTCTAGGTCAGTAGTTCACTATTTTATCGGCCTGAGCATCCATCTTATTCCCAGGACATTGTAAAGGTCTCGCCAGTGTTTGGCCAGACTGCCCACAGAAGAGAGCCAGGACAGCAAGTCCCATGGTTCATTGCAGCCGGGCCAGAATTTCTGTTTTAATTGCACAATCTGTCACAGCTCTGGCACACCTTGTTATGGCTCCCTGTTTGACGCTGGGTTGTCTTGTGGTGCACTGCACTTGAAATCCACTCAAGTGGTGCATTTTTATGCTATTGATCAGGTTCCGTGCCTTAAGGCTTCAATGTAAACATGTGCTATTTATCAATGCCAGCTATGGGTTTATTCCCCTGTGGGTGGTAACAAGACACATACACACTTCAGCCCAATCTATTTCACAGTCACACACCCCCACCTTCAAGATCTCTGGTTTGTACATTCGAGAATGGGTAGTGCTTTGATCATGGCCTTTGGATTGGATTACCTGGAATCAGCTACATTTCTTCTGCGTAGAACACTTTAATGATCTGCATTCTCAGATTGAAGCGGCACACACACACTGCACTTCTTATGAATAGATCAATTCCTGAATTGTGAATTACTTTTTCTGTGCTTTCTTTTGCATCAGCTGCTTTCTTTTGCATCAGTTGCGGACTGCGGGTTCATTATGCCGCTAACTGCTCTCATGTTTTCTCCTGTAGCTTGTTACGATGGAGTGATACTATCCTGAGGATTCAGGATGGAGTAATGGAAGCAATATTATTTAACAAGACATCCTGTAGTTCTCCCCAGTGTCTTGCATGATCCTGGGGAGTTCTTCATACACACTGCCCTCCTCCTCCCTCCCACCAACCAGTGCCTTTAGTCAGTAGATGCAGTTAAAGGGATACCAGGAGTCAGTCATTCATTAACCCACCCACACACAGAGGTGTTATTAACCAGGGCTCTGTTGGGGGCAGGCAAGGAGGGGGCAGAGAGAGACAGACGGAGGCAGAAGGCACACGCCGGGACACCACAGCTATGCCACAGACTCACAGAGATGACCTCATGAGCCCTACGGAGGAGAAGGTGGACAGACAACCTTGAGGATAAACCACAAAGAGAGGCTGAGGAGAGAGAGACTGCAAGACAGACAAAGTGAGAGGGAGAGAGAAAGACAGAGAAAGAGAGCGAGAGAAAGAATGGTTCGACTGAGAACGCTTTTGTATGATAGGGCAAGACCTTGTGGCCTTCTGGCTTTGTTGTCATTTACAAGCAATTTAATGAGCTGCCAGTCCAGCAAATGGTTCTCTGAGCAACAGAGCAAATATATTATTATTAGGACAATTTTTGAAAGAAATGGAAACGTTGCAATTTTGTCATTGTTACTCATACTATTATCAAATCATATGTAGCTACTGGATTACTGCGACCAATGAAGATAAATAATGAAACATTATGAAACTTGATTTTCTGCCCCATCATGATCGTGTTGCATTGCTTTTGGAAAATAAAAACAAGTGTCGAGCTCCAGCAAGTTGTCCAACTGTGATGCCACGTTGGGCTCCAGAAGGCAGGCTGTAGCCCACAGTGACCAAGCGCTGAGGCCAGTGCAGGGGAAGGGATGGCAGGACAGGCAGTAGGGATGGGAAGCACAGGGGTCACTGCAAAATGTCACCAACTGGAGCAGACAGACGATGCTCGTCCACCCAGCTGCCTCCTCACAAGAGCCTCTTCAGAAGAGCCACCAGGTCATTGGGAAGTGCGTTGTAGAGGTCCACACTAGTGACTGACTCACTGCTCGTCTTTTATGGATTCTGCGTATTTCTCTGCCTCACAACATCCTTGGTTCCTACTTCTTTCGGTTTGCTCATTTTTATTTCTTCATTCAATACTGATGTGCAGCCTAGCGGAAATAATGACGGCAAGGTGACACAGCTGTCCATATGGGGGAATGACTGAGCGAGGTGGGGAGTGTAATGCAATGGCCGGGCATTTTGTTCTGTGAATAACACAGAGGAGGATACTTCAGCTCCCACTCCACAATCTCTTCTGCCATGCGGGACAGCAGCAGAGCAGGAGACAGGAGAGCTTATTCACTCTCAAGAGTTTAGGGTCGAGTCTATGGCGAGGACTCCGCGTTTGATGCAGCTTTACGTAAAATAATTATCCCAAAACCACCTCCGAGTGTTGCAAAGCAGACTGCTGGTTCTATTTCTGCCAAAAATAACTTACATAACTACTTTTTTCAGCTGCTCGTACAAGAGACGATGACTATGTAGAATGATATGGGTCACTAATGCACTGGCCTCAAGGTCAGCTTTCAGTTGTGGTAAACTGTCCTCACTGATGCACATTGACATAATGCCTCGTGGACAAATTGTTCGAGGATTTCACAGCATGTGCTGCATAAGGAATTCCTCCCCAAAGACCGTTTGAACTCCAGACTGATGCATTTACAGACTTTGACGCTGGAACAGGTCCGGAACATTCAGAAAGGTCATTTATTAATGAATGGGCTTCTGCTGCCACTGACCAGTTGAAATAGGCAAAAGGGATTGCAAGGCTGTTCCCATGGCCACAACAGAATTGTTTAAGAAGACCTGTGGCCAGCTTGGTTATGTCTTCCTCAGGCGCAGTATGTGGCAAGTAAAATTATATTCACAGAGTACAGGAAATCCATATGTGTTTTTTTTCTCCCTAATGACAAATTTGCAGTATGTGAGGACCAATAAGACTGTACAAACTAATAAATGAGCTTATATCCCCACATTCGATGTTTGTATGTGTTACATGTTTATGTGTACGATGAACATGCTATTTTATGTCATACCAAAATGTGTTTATATTTTGACTGATGCAGAAAATAATATACATTTCAGTGATAAGGTGATAGAAATGTTGTGTTATGGCAACCAGCCTCTATATTTGGTGTAAAATGGAGCTCTGAGAGAATGAGAGCTCATTAAATTCAAGAGCATTTGGGCAAAAGATTTTATTTACAACAGAGTGCACCCTCAAATCGCCCACTTAAATTACGGAGTCCTCTCTTTAGTAATTTTACCCATCAATGTCTCTGCCCTCAAATTAGGTAACAGCTACACACAGAGAAGGAGCGGACTGGGAGAGCCGCGCAGGCACAGAAATAGACCTGTTTCCAAGCCTTTGGTTTGCCCATGTTCTTCCATTAGACTGCACACACAAAGCAGGTGGGAGTGAGGAGAGCATCTCCCACATAAACACTTGTTGAGGTTTCTGGCAGTCAAACTCCTCACATACAAAGCCAGAGACATTTTTTACTCTTTGAAAAGGGCAGAGGCTCATTTAGGAGTTTAGGTCTCTCTTAAGTATCACTGTCCCTTTGGGAAAAAAGTGGCCTCCAGAGAGCTTTAGCATATTCCCACTGTTCTCTTTATGTATGGGGTTGGGGGTGGTAATTGCTGCCTAGGGTCATGTTCTTGTTCTGTCTTACTTTTTTTGTTCCTTTTTTGCATTCTCGTCTTCTCTCCTGTTTCTTGAGGCTTTACGGAAGTTTCATGAGCCTCTAATTGGAGTTGCTGAATAACAAGCCAAGGATCCTGGAAAATGCACACTGGGAGACAAGGCCTTGCCATGCAATTGGGCTATTACCAACTAATAGCCACCAGTGATCAGAAAGGTTTTTCCTTGAGTTATGGGTCACCTATTTCTCATGGTGTCATTATTACAGGCAGTTTAATGAACTGTGGATAGGAGACACACAACCAATTCCACTGTGTACTACTCTGGATGTTTGTTTCTGCATAAGCTTATGGGGACACTATTCCATTGATTGCTGTATCTATTTGATGCTACTTTGTGTTTGACCTTGATCTAATTTGCAGCTTGACCCAGTATTGCTTCAATTGGACTCACATCACCCGTTGTGTATCCACATTTCCTTCATTAGCAAAAGGATGACCTCCGCTGTTAACACTACCATGTATCCATTTCCTTCCTCCATCACACCCCCTGCCACTCTATTCATCCATACGCCATTATCAAGGCTCTCTTATGCTAAATGAAATCTCTCTTATCTATTTTATTTGCTGCCGTAAAACCAGATCATGTATCTCTGGCAAGATTACTTATAAGCAAAGGAAATAATAAGCAACTAATAAGGTATTGTATGTCAGTTGGATATGTAGATAACCAGTTAGAATGCTGTGCTGAGATGTGCATGGAATGACAATGTGAATAAACTTTCATTGCAATAATGTCAATGTTTCCTGTCTAGGTAGTTAGAAAAGATGCTACATCGGGCTGCATTTTATCAGACATTATGTTGATGAAGTCGTCATAATGTAGTATAGACAGTATAGGAAGCCACAGTCTAATGTGTAAAGGATGCAAAGCCTCAACTCCCTATACTTTACTTTACTGATGGTATCTACCAAGCATTGCTTACAAGCATTGAACTCACTGTTTATTTGTGAACTATAAGATGATACAAAGCCAATATAACTTGGATCAATGCACACTAGTTACACGGAGCAGGCTGGTAGTTCACCGCTGCCACTGGGCTGCAGCAGCATCATAGAACACCGTCCTAGAACCAGAAAACCACCAGGTGCACTCAAATAATTCTGGGACAAGCAGATCAGACACAGTGTTGTGCAAGATACCAAACAGGGCATTTGCTGACAAACTGTTGCACAAATGTGCCTTTTTCAGAAATCATTCATTTCAAAACCCCTTTGTGCCTCATAGAGCCGGTTTGGGTTTAAATCACACTATGAATGAAGTACATTTTTGATTCTAAAGTGGAGGGCAAGGTAACCTATAATAAAACAACAATTTCCAAAGACATAACAAATGTTTCCTCCTTGTATGAGTATGTCATTGTGCTATGAAGGGGAACAAATAATTTTTGCCTTACGTGGCTGTCACATAGAGAAATTGAGGACAAATGATAACACCTCTTTTGACATGAGATTGGGACATAGCACGCGTGTCTGATAATTGGGTCAGCGCATGTGCGTGAGGCACTAAAAGTGTTTTTCAAAATGACACAAATATTCATGAAGGATGTCCGTCTCTCCACTTGACCTCTGACCCCTGGCCCACATTTGCACTCCCGCTCCCACCAGGGACTCTGATTTCTACGCTGATTGCACTTCAGTGCAGCTGAAGAGGGTACGGAATCTAGCAAAATGCACGGTTACACACCAGTCAACATTTACTGGGGTTTGGAAAACCAACTGGCTTTTGCATACTGAGCTTCATCAGGACTAGGCTGAATGTTTTTGGTATAGAATTCAACCACATCCCACAATATCTACACAAGATTTAATTTATGATAAACTGAACAAATAAACACTATACTCGAACATGTCTGCCTGTTGATTCTCATATGGTTTCATCATATATTCCGTCAGTTTTAATGTTACTCTTTTACGGTTTTTCCTACATTTACCATTAGAATCAGCTTCATATTAGACTTTGTTTAGTGTAGTCTATTATAACAATAGCTTAACAAATAAAACAGGCCTACAGTCATTAATATTGGTTGTATAATATATAAAGACACATAACAAATAACATTAATTGTAAAAATGAGTTTGTGCTTATTGTGCAGACCATTCAGCAAGTCTATCTTCATGTATATTGTGTAATGATTGCGCCCCATATTATATGTCTTTACCACACAGAGCTGTGAGATATTTGCAAGTAGGACTATTACTTTTAGTTAAAAAAGCTCTAAAAACCCTCTGCAGAACATTACAGGGTGCATGGACATTACCGAGTAAACCACTCATTTCATAAGATTATTCTTAGGTTACCCAAATGAGTGTTTCCCCTGGCATTCCCTAAAAATGCATTCCCTTACACCAAGCACAAAGGGAGCCTAATTCAGGCCCTGCCTTGAGACCCTTTCAAGAATTCAGATGTAAGCTATGCCCAACAGACAAGACTAGAAAATTGAATGACTCAATTATTCATAACCAGTGGACAGCCTCTATACCATTTGCCCTGAGTTCTATTTGTCATTCTATTTCACTATGGTGCCAGTGGACTTTCAAGAATGAGGCTTAAATAGATCAGGGTATAAAATTAATCTAATGACAGAGAAGCAATGATAATGCATTTCTCCTTTCTTAGATCTTCGAATATTTCAAGTAGATTACTATACATAACAGAATTTGAATTCAGATGAAGTCATACATAATTGTATTTGACACTTTCGGATTTCCCTTTGTCTTCAGTTGCAGACCCCTGCTTAGGCTAGTGCCCAACAGTTTCACATAACTACAGTGCTCTCTCCTTTCAATGAACACGGGACGTCTGTTCTCCATCTTATGTAGTGCTGTTATTTAGGGATCTAAGAACGAGAGTTTTTTCAAAATATTACTCAGCTCTTCCGAAGGATCCTTGCATCTTTATCCCATGATCTGTGAATCTAAAATGTTAAAATGCTTATCATCTTGACATAGTTGTCGGGGCGAGTGGAGATGGCCCGCATCGTAGCTATCATTGAAATGGGTAACAGTACGTCTTCTGGACACGCTGCCCCGAGGCACAGACGCTGCCGCCTGTCAGTTCCGGAATTATGAATTTACTCAACTCTATAAGAGACAAAGACTGCCTTGGCGCATTCCTATCTGGCACAGCAGCGAATATCCTCTTCTGGATTATGTAACAATTACTATTTGAGAAATATGTCAAGGATGCACACCCCTCTATTATAAAGAGCAGAGCGTGTACTGTTATGGGACTGTGATTGAATTGTTTACAACTATTGCATCGATGTGCAAAATGAGAATATGATCTAAATGCAGACATCCCAACATAAGCAATTGTTTTCTGTGGGTTACCACACTCAACCATGGGATCCATTCATGATGCAATTTGCTGACAGATAAACTCGTAGGTGATAACATTAAAATAAACTTGCTGAGAAATAAAACCAGGATAAGACTGTAAGCTACACTACAAAAGAGCACACAAGAAATAACGACGCATCAGTCATAAACACTTGTTATTATGCGTATGGCATTTTCGATATACGCACACACACAACCTTGGAATGAAAGGTTGACTATCCACTCAGAAAGCGGCAGCTTGATATCACACCACCAACGACGACTGTTACAACAAAACATCGTGTCAGTGTGCAAAAGTTTATGAGGCTACAACAGCCCTACAGACCATTCTCCCAAACCTTGAGATAACCTAAACGTATCTTAAAATGTTAACTAATCTGAACTAATAACCAGTTCTAATATCCCTACAAGCAATTGCAGTGTTCCGTTAGGTAAATATCTGGGTTTCATATGCCTTACATGAATGAATAAACGACATGCAACCTGGAAATATAAACAATGTGAGTTAATAAAAACATACATGGTTTTACTCCCAGTTCATCATAAATCATAAAACGGAACTGCATCCCATAGAGAGTTGTCTCATTCAGCGAGAAGAAAACATAATACTGAAGCGGCTGGTCACCTGCACAGAAGAAGTGTGTTTACTCCTCGCCCGGACCGGAGCTCCTGGTAGGTCTCCAAATGTCATCTGAGTCCGCGCGCGCCAGCGGGACGTGTCCGTAGATTAAAACATGATTTTCTTCCTAACTGCTGTGATGGCTCTTACAGTAACTTTGACTTGTTATAAATTAATACCTTTGAATATCGATACAGTCATGCCACGTCTTGATAGATAACCCAACTGGACGGTCAATGAGTCGCGATGTTGTTCTGTTAGGAGCGAGCCTACCTCTCTCCAAACTGAGCCAGATTCAATAACAGGAAATCACTAAACTGGATGTTTTAAAACATAAATGAACAAGGAAATATAAGCACATGGTTCATTGTGTACATTTCAGACCGATCTACGCTGATATGGTTGAGACGGAGACGGGCGCAATGGCACAAGAGCTAGCGCGTAATGCAAATATCCCCTCCCCCTTTGCTGCCGATTCGCGGACTGTGGTAGCATTTATGTTCTGGATGTTGAGGGCAGACACGTACGCGCGCAGCACTGGCATTGTCATATTTCATAGTATCGCCGCTAATTTCTTTTAATGCAATAGTTCCTAGATGCCCCCATGCATGAAACTGCAAAAGATTTCAGTAGAACGTCAATGCAATTAAGAGTCAGATCAGGTGAGTGAAAAAGAGCTGGGCTATCAGGTGTATATTAGGCCAATTCTGTTGGCTAAGCATGTCCATGTACCATGAGCGATGTAATACTAATGTATCTACAGCACATATAAAATCTGTGTGTGTGTGTGTGTGAGTGAATCACCTGTTAAAAGACCTTAACATGTCTATGCTAACTAATTTTACACAAATAAACATTTCCTTGATGTCTTATGGAAACATTGCAACTTGATTGAGGAACCTCAATAAACCAATACACACACAGACACACACACACACAGGCATCATAAGGATGGAGAGGTCAGTGGCATGATGGTCTGTGTCTATCTGTGCCTGACTGAGTGTTGATCTTAGTGAGCCACATTTCAGCAGGAGCCAGAGCAGAGAACAGCGTAGCAGACATAATAAGGCATGCAAGGCCCCACCTGTTGCCAGGTACTGAAGGGATTATCACAGTTCTTATCATTGCTTCTCTGTCAGGACAGCCTCTCTCCAAGGCCACTCTGACACCAGGCCAAACGGTGACCGCAATCTCCAGTGTCGCATATAGTTCTCTCTCAACATAAATGCCCAGTTGTCATCCCTTGGAAACGCGCGCAAACACACTTTCGCCCGCCGCTAACTCTCAATGCACGTTTTCGTCTCTGCAAACCTGTGCCTTCTGCCAAGTCTCTTATTTTCATCTCAAATATCTCTTTGGGAGTCTTCTCTTTCTCTCTGTAGTGCTTCACTGCTATTCCTATTCCTACTTTCTCTCTCTCTCTCTCGTAAAGGTCCATCATTTGGTTTAGTCAGATTTTTTTTCTTTTTCGCATGTCCAAATTTCCGTCAAGGATTCCCGGGACACTGAAAGACCGGGGTAGACGAAACTTGGTGGGCATGTAACCCCATATGGATAGCATGGAACCATCGTTTTTAGTTTTGATCTGTAGCCCCCCCGCTGGACTGCACCCCCCCAAAGGAGGGTAGGGCAGACACAGTTTTCTGTGAATATCTCGAGAACCGTGGGTTTAGGAGGACCATTTTTTTGTATGTTGATCTCAAGGGGCCATGTCAACCCATTCCATAACCACTCATTTCATGTATAAGCCACCTAGTTAAACACAAAAAAAAGTAAAAATGAGGTGTTGTAATCGCAGGTATCTGTGACCTAACATAGTCAAAACTGCACGGAATTGGAAGTGTAGGATCATTATGACACCCTCTGAATGCACGCCAAGTTTAGTGGAATTCCATTCATGGGGGCCACACAATAAATTAATTTATGTTACTATACACCAACTGGCCTGTAGGTGGCGGGAGACAGTTTTCTGTGAATATCTCGAGAACCGTAGGGCCTAGGAGGTCCACCTTTTTTTTGTACGTTGGTCTTAAGGGGCATGTCAACCCATCCCATTACCACTTATTTCATGTACAGAAGCGCCACCTAGTTAAAAATTAAAAGCAAAAAAATTAGGTGTTTTCATCACAATATCTCTGGCTGACATGGTCAAAACTGCAATTTAAATTGAAAGTGTAGGATCATTATGACACCCATCGAATGCATGCCAAGTTTTGTGAACTTTCGTTCATGGGGGGCCTTACAATAAAATAATTTATGTGTACATTTAGTGACCGTACACCAACAAGGATTCCCGGGACACTGAAAGACCGGGGTACACGAAACTCGGTGGGCATGTAACCCCACATGGATAGCATGGAACCATCGTTTTTTGTTTTGATCTGTAGCCCCCCCGCTGTACTGGACCCCCCGAAAGGAGGGTAGGCAAGACACAGTTTTCTGTGAATATCTTGAGAACCGTAGGGCCTAGGATAACCAATTTTTTCCGTATGTTTGCCTCCAGGGGTCATGTTAACCCATTCCATGTGCATAAACAGATACACACGCACACACATACATTCACAGTAATCATACGTATGACACATACTCACACAGTAGACATATGTACGCATGCATGCACATGCACAAACACACATACGCAGGCAAACACACAAGCACGCACACACACACACACCTACACACATAAACATGTACACGCACACATGCACACAATTCAAGAATTTCTCAGAATTATGAAAAAGCAAGATGGGGGTGGGGTTGTATAAAATGAACTTTACATGTGAAATCTATGAACTAATCATGTTTTGGTACTTGTTGTCTAGCAGATACCAGTGAGAATTGAGTGTGGATAATGCAATTTAGTGAGACAGAATCATATAGGCCTTTCAGCGTGATTTATTTTTGTGGAAAAAATGTTTTGTACTGGGTGGCGGTCATATTTTGTACCGCTCTGCGGTACATCTAGTTTGTTTTGAATTTTGTATTGTATTGACTAATTTCCATGCAAGTCAGACAGGCGCTTGGACAAATCAGAGATCAACAGATAATGAGAGCACTGTGAGGTAATGTCTGATCAGAGTCGTAGACATCTCCTTGTGATGTGAATTCCCTTCACCTGTCATATTTATAATACAAAGACCATGGAATGCGGGTTGCGGTGCTGTGTTTTTTCTCTTCATATTTATAGATGAGGACAAATGTGCGCGTGAGTTAGCAGATTCACTGGGAAATAAACAATGCTTTGAAGGAGGAGAACAGCCCAAGGTCTGCTAGAGCTGTGACAAATGAGGGCAGCTTTTGATGACATCAGCAGTAGAGATCCCACATCTCACCGTCTGAAGAATTCCCAGAGCCAGCATGGGGTCAGCCACAAACTGACCTCACTAGACGACGATGCTGCTGCCACAATCTTTCATAAACTAATTCTCAGGAGACCATAAAACATTGTCTTTTTTTGTGCAACAACACACGCACATGTTATTCATGTGAGCAGCTAGGAATAAATATTGTCTCTGATTCATAAATACACAGAAGCATCATCCGGTGAGCTGTCGTCTCACAGTAATATCAATGTATCATACTTTATGAAGGCAGTAAATATCCTTGCGGGAACAGGAGAATCCGTTGTCAGTGGATCATCCCTAATGGGAGAAAAGGGGTTAAATGTCGGGAGCTGAGGCTGGAGAGGAGGGGGGAAGGGGAGGATAGAGGAAGTGACATGCCCATCTCCTTTCCCCTCTTTCAAATACGCCCCCTCATTACGAGGGCTGAGGGGTTCTTCTGGGTGGCACATTAAGGTTTCAACGTGGCCATCTCCGAGGCCAGTGTGCACTCCGGGGGAGAGGCGAGGGTATGGATGAGAAAAAGAGACAGAGAGAGAAAGAAAGAGAGACAACGATTGAGAGAGAGAGAGAGAGACAGAGAACGATAGAGAGAGAGCATTTTATGTGAGGTCAGGAGGATGGACGGCATGGTCACTTTCCGCTCACACTACAATCACCTCAAACAACATCTAAAATGGAGCAATATTTGCCTTTACGCACCATCGCTGTATTATATATATATATATATATATATATATATATATATATATATATATAAATGGAGCAATATTTGCCTTCATGCATCATTGCTGTATTAGAACCATTTTGACTCAGGAATGACCAGCAGTCCTAGACAGCCTGCAATAATACCCATGCTCCTTAGGAAATTAATGCAAAAAGAAGGCTGAGAGAGAGAAAGAGAAAGAGAAAGAGAAAGAGAGAAAGAGAAAGAGAAAGAGAAAGAGAAAGAGAAAGAGAAAGAGAGAGAGAGCTTGTGATGGAGGCACACAACAGAATTTGGGGTGACATTGCCCTAGGTAGCAACACTCTTCATCACAATGAAATGTGAGCCCTTCTGGGTGTGCCCATGTCTTCCAAATCACCCCCTAAATAACCCGCTGCCACGACTGTACATGCCTAAATGGCAGAAATGAGCCTATTACAGTCCCAGCCTTCAGGGGGTGCCTGTAAATTATTTGAAGCGTTTTTGTTTTTTTTCAGCACCACAGTCGCAGGGAGACGTATTAGCCATGATGAAGACAGGAGCAGAGATAGAGAGAGAGAGAGAAAGGGCATGGAGACGGGGGCATGAAAGAGAAAAGAGAGAGAGAGAAGACCTGAGATGGGGGGGGGGTTAAAGAGAGAGGACCTGAGATGGGGTTAAAGAGAGAGAGAGAAGATGGGAGACGGGGGTTAAAGAGTGAGAGAGAGAAAAGACCTGAGACCGGGGGTTAAAGAGAGGAGAGAGAGAGAGACCTGAGGCAGGGGGGTTAAAGAGAGAGAAGAGAGACCAGAGGGAGAGGGGGGGGGTTAAAGAGAGAAGATGAGATGGGAGGCATGAAGAGTCTGAAGCAGGGCAGATGGCTACACACAACAGCTGTGAGCAATGACTTTCATTTCCAAAAATCATTATAATGTTGTAATTGCAACAATGACCATTCACACAAGACATTTTTATTACAAAGGAATCAGATCTGGACGATCACTTTTCCTAGATCGCATGATTATTATTATTATGCTGGTTACTTTTTTGATAATTTTCATGCTGGATGATTATCTCTCAAAACTGCTGTGAGATGAACCCATAACAAAAACAAGCGGACATTAAGGCTGACCATATTGACCATATGCTGAGCAACACTGGGGCCTTTTCTCCCTTTGTTTATCCACATCACCAAGCTTATAAAAAGGCTCCCGTTACTGTGAGATGTACACTGGATGAACACCCTGGTGCCCTCAACTGCTAGCTCTACTTGCACAGAGTAGTCTGCTTTTTTTTTTCCTTGGGAGATGGTCAAAAATGATTCATGCATTAGCGACTGGGCAAAGTGTTGCGCCTCAAAGCAGGGGGAAACACTGCTCAGACAGCAAAGGTTAATGAATGAGGAGATGACTTGTCAGCATTGCCGTGTGTGTGTGTGTGTGTGTGTGTGTGTCTCTCTCATACACACACAAACACACACAGACAGACAGACAGACAGACACACACATACACACACACACACTTGAAAAACACTTACAGAATGCAGTGTTTGCACACATCCAGGACTCTAGACAGATACACACACACACACACACTTGAAAAACACTTACAGAATGCAGTGTTTACACACATCCAGGACTCTAGACAGATACACAGATACACACACACACACACACACACACGCACAAAACCAATTACAGGAGGGGGACAGCAAGATGAAAAATGGCCTCTTGTATATCGCTGCTTTAGTGCCAGCCAGTGATGGGCTCATTAAATATGATATGTTACAGTTACCAGGTCACAACCCTCCGTCCATGTTTTCACTGCTAGCCACTACATTAGAGGCCATTAGTTGTGTACTGCCGCCTATGACAATAACAAAATTGGCATTTTTAACAAAAGTGCATTAAGACCAACCCGAGCTTCAACCAGACTAGCTGTGATGTGCAGTGTGTCTGTGTTTCACTGTCAAAGCCCCTAAACTTCATATTTCTTCCTCCATCTCTCTCTGCCACACAGAATCAAACACACAGAAATGCAAACATACACACATGTACACACACATGTACAACTCCACATCAGAAAAAATTGGGACATTGTATAAAATGTGAATAAAAACAGAATGTAATAATCTGCAAATCATAAACTCATATTTAGTTGCCAAAAGATATCAAACATATATCTTATTGGACTATATACATATCAAATCGGACTATTTCATTGAAAATATATGTTCATTTACAAGCTGATCAGGGTCCATCAGGGTTCTCTCAGCATAGTATACTAGCCTATAATATACAAACCATAACTCATAAGAAACGCTTAAGTGCATGCTGATCAGATAGGCTATGCCTATAGACCCCTCTTAAAAGACCCAAAACTATAATTTTACACAGTGTAGCCTAGTGCCAGTCAGATACCTTAAGTCTCACATTTTTAAAGTCTCAATGTATCCATTAGTTTACACAGAATTTACTAGAAGTCATTATTTAAGGGGTTATTTTTCCAAATCTTCTGCCGAGGGGGCATGCCCCCCAGACCCCACTAGCCTTCCTGTGACACTGGGCTAAGCCCCCAATGTTTCAAATGTCTAGCTCCGCCCCTGCTTAGAAGTAAAGATGTAGGGGTATTCATGGACAAATGATGAAACAATGTAATTTTAATGCTTCTTAACATGAAATTGTGAAGTATTTGGGGGACTTCATTATCTACAGTACATAATATCATTAAAATATTCAGAGAATTCAGAGAAATCTGTACAAACTATGGATAGAGCTGAAAAACAATATTGGATGGCTGTGGTCTTTTGGACCTCAGATGGCACTGCATTAAAACCAGACCTGTTTCTATAAAGAAAATCATTTCATGGGCTCTGATAACCATTGTCTATGAGCACAGTTTGATACTCAATTCAGAAAGGCTAGTGCAAACATTACCATGCAACAGCCAAAATTGCATTTAGACATGATACAGAAATACCACGGTCTTATCTGGGCCTGAACTTGTTTAAAATGGACTGAGGTAACGTGGAAAAAGGGCAGGAATGGGACAACATTTAATTCTCAAAACTCTAGCAACTGGTCTTTAGCCTGACGAGCCAGACCCACATCAAGATGTTGGGTCTGGGAACTCACAATTGGCAGTGCTCAATCCAAGGGGTAGGATCTTTCAAATTCCCTCTGCACGCAATAGGATAGCGCTACAACCCATGAGTCCCATGCGTTTTCCCACCAGTTAAAAAAAGCTTAACTTGAGTTGCGGCCAAAGCCGATTCAAAGACTGCTGTTCGTTCGTGTCTTTGTTTTCAAGTAGCAGGGAATTCACGTGGAACTGTCGCAACTCTGCCGTCATTACGTTAAGCCCGCCCACCGATTCTATACACGATGTGATTGGCTTGACTAGAGTTTGCGAGCCAACGGAGAGTTGCTAGGCGACCCTGGCTGCAAATTACATTTCCTGCCGCTAGGGTGCGTCTAGATTTCAAGGCTAACTGGTCTTTTCAGTTCCTAAATATTTACAGCACAGTGGTAAACATTTTTTGAAAGATGTTGCTGGCATTAAATTCAAAATAATCATACATTTTCCATGAAATGGTCAAAATGTTCATTTCCAACATTTGATATGTTGTCTATGTCCTTTTTGCTGCTAAAAATGGGTTTAAGACTTGTATATTATCACATTGTGTTTTATTTGAATTTTACTCATGTCCCAACGATTTCTGATTTGGGGTTATACACACACTCACACACAGAGCACTCTCTGACACAGCACTCTCTCACACACACACACACACACCTGTGCACACTCAGATACTTTGGGCCCAGCCGATTCAAGGCATGAATATAGGCCATATTCAAAAGTGAAAACAAAAAACGTTGTCACCCATGACTCACTGGCGGAAACTCATCTCCCTCTCAGCATTTCCTAAGCGATCCCAGAACACATACAAAAAAGCAACATATGGGGGAGAATGGCCTTAGAAGGGCCTGTTTGCCTGTTTGTGCATTCACAGCAAGAACACCCCCGCCACCGCCCGCCCCAAACGCTGCAAACACCCCTCCACCGCCTCTGCCACCCCTCCACTCCGTCATCAGCGGGCACTCAGCGGCCAACAAGGACTCGGCGAAAATGACACACATCTGCTGCCGCTCCTCTGAATCAGTGTGATTCTACACTTTCAAAACATTCTCCCGCTGGAATGCGGTGGTGAGGCCACTGATTTGAAAGGCAAACTGTCCATTACGAGGCGGTCGGCTGCCTGGTGTTCCGCTGCGCCCCAGCTGGTCTTTTTCCAGCTTCTGTATGCAAATGTATCCTGAGAATTTCACATGCTCATACACACACGTGGGTTGTAGTGTGTTTGCATATCCACCGCAAGCTTTAAGTAGCTAGTGCTGTCAGAGTGATGGTCATGTCTGTGGCCCCATTCTGTGTGCAGCTGTGTTTGTCTCTACGGCCTGTCTGTGTGTGTGTGTCAGTGTGTGTTTGTCTCTACGGCCTGTCTGTGTGTGTGTGTCTGTGTGTTTTTGTCTCTACGGCCTGTATGTGTGTGTGTGTGTGAGTTAGTCTCTGTATGCACTCTAAAGACAACACAACGGGTAAGTGAATCATGGGATGTCTGTCTGAAAAGTACCAAATTTGCACATTTGCATTATTTAGTTGCCTTCATCTTTTGCTTCCCGGAGTGCTGGAGCACTCGAGTCCTTACCGCACGACCGTCCCCCTGTCCGCCCATCCCCTGTCCCCTCACGCTACCGCATGTCCCTGTTTGTACCTTCTCCAACCCCCCCAGCCTCACTCTCCCAGAACACCTCTAAACAGACCATTCCTTTGACCCTGCGGTGCTCACTGGATGAACACAGACGTACACAGTTATAACACTCCAACCCTCAGGGTTGAGATGAGGTTTGTACTCTGCATGACTGCAGGATTATGGAATTTGGGTTTGGTAATCTATGTTCATTCAATAATGATGCATTTCTATGTTTGCTCTATCTTCCTGACTAGAAGGCATAACTATATGCATGTTATAGGTGTATATTCATGCATATACCGTATGTATGTATGTCTATGGATGCAAAGCTATTTAACGTAAACTACTGAATGATCAGTAGTCAAGTAACCTTTACGTATGACTTGATGACTTCAGTGAAACTTGAACTTTCTGATACACAGAGGTTTGTACACACACACAAACACACACACAAACAAACAAACAAACACACACACACACAATCAAAATGCATGGCAGCAGCAGTAGCTACAATCAATATCTTGCCAAAGCTCTACAGCTGACTATTAGCTTGGGTAGCTAATGATGGTTACATAAATTCCAAGTTGCGGCCAAAAAACAAGATTTGGACTCACAGAGGCAGCATACAGACAGGCATGCAGGAAGCTGCACAAAGCCAGAGTGGATATTCTGAAGTCTGGAGGTATCACTATCCCGATAGACTCCAGAGAGATTTGTATGCAGGACAGCCTAGAGGGATCACTGCCGTCCCTGTTACAACTCTATCAATACTATCAGGTATTCAGAGTGGAGGCCTGCAAGCCACCTTCAGCTATTTTCAATCCAGGGGACCAGACAGGATAACACTGAGTGTGTGTGAGTGTGTATGGATGAGTGAGTGAGCAAGCGATGATGAATGTGTTTACAGGTGTGTGTTTTGTTTGGGTTTGGGATCTGAAGACTTGGGGTTTGCCTTGTGTGCTGTGACTGGCGGAGCAGGGATTACGTCGACAGTGCATTTGGTTTCTGTGGGAAGGACAAGCTATGGAGGAGAATACACATAATAGGCTGGTACAGCCTTCACAGTCAACCCTCACTGCATGCACAGGCCGAGAACAAGAGGCGGCCTGAACTGACTTTTTGAAGAAGGCAGGAAGGAAGTATAGGAAGGACTCTAAAATGCTGCCAATAGTAAACAGTGAATTACTTTGAATGAAGGCAATGAAGAGTCATCGAGAGTGCAGACACGATGGTTGCTCCAAGGAAACACAACTGCGTCCTTAAATGCACAGCTGTTGAAAAATGTGGAATATGCAAATATCCAACTGGAACCAGGTCAATGTTCTTGGAGCAGATTTCCATTCCACTCTGGTGTGCTATCCTGCAGGGCTTGCCTCTAGCCCTCTCATCATGTCTGCTGCGTGTGCATGGTCACTCTCTATCTCTTTCTGTGTGTGTGTGTTTTTAAGAGACATAGAGAGAAAGCTAGAGAGATTGAGAACTAGACAGGGACAGAAAGTGGGAGACAGAAATTATACAGACACAGCGAGTCTGGTGGGAGAAAAACAGACAGCGGATGCAAGCAAAGTAAGAATGGTTTACACCTTTTGAGGAAAAGGCAATAACTGCTCTTATATCACAGTAATCACTCAGTTTCACTTGAGTGACACTAGATAGATAGATAGATAGATAGATAGATAGATAGATACTTTATTGAACCCCAGGGGAAATTCAAGGGGAAACTAAGGCTTTCAGAAGCTGATAAACAATATTCACAGTGTGGCTTTGGCTCAGAGATCAATAAACACATACCAGCGAGTCAATCTGATACACCTCTCATTTTTTTGTATTCACATCCCCCCGACCACTTGCACCCTCCTCAATGGACTCCCAATGTGAGCAGCAAGCCGTGAGCATTTTCCGAGCGTCTTGTTTAATGCCAGACACATCCGAGTCACCAGAGGAAGCATCGGTTAAGTGTAAATGCCAGCAAACGGGTGATTGCAGTCACAATTACAAGGTGGAGAGAGCTGGTATTTATTTGTGCCATCTCCAAATGTTAAACCTCGCTATTACAGTGGCGAGATTAAAACCGTTTTTACATTTCCCTAGGAGGCACCTGGTTTCATGATGTGCTTTGTTATTCATATTAAGATAGGTGATATAATGATTAAATTGCACTCATGGGTGGATCAAGAACATTCTCTATTACTATAATGCAGAGATTTTGTAATGAATGGCACTGGGGTTTCATTTTAATTTCAGTGGGTTACTTGACTGGTGGTTTTGAAAGTATATTATTTGCTTGGACGAGCGGTTTAATCCACTAATGAATGCATAATGCTGGGGATTCAGTGAAATGTAGGAGAGACAAATGATCTCCACGACCACCCTTGAGTGCTGCTTAAGAGAGCAGAGGAGGGCTTTTCCACAAGAATGGCTACCCAAGGATGTGGAACATGGGAAGATATTTTTTTCATCACTGGGATCTTGTTTCGTATGACAGAGCCTCCAGGACAAACCCCATCCCAGTTTTAAACATCCAGGGAATTGTGTTCTAGTACATTACATCGGAATAGACTCTCATTTTGTCCCTTTTCATACATGATTGTAATATTCCGGTAATTTATTTTTAGAGAGAATTACAGTGTTTTCTAAAATCTAGGTTCAGCCAATGAAGCTTTTTTTGGGTTCTTCTCAGAAAAAAAAAAAAAAACTTCATCAGGTCAATATAATTAGGAAGAAACAAAGGTACATTACCCAAATACAGACAGTATGGTATACATATATATACACATGCTGTTTTTCCCAAGCCTGCAAGCCTAGCATGAAAACACAATAAGACGATGTTACGTAAAACCATCGGGCCGCCATGAATTTCACTCACAGAAGAAGCAAAATCCCCAGTCGAAATCAGGGCTACTTAAAAAGATTAAGAACAGCAATCTCCAACTTCCAAACCAAAGACGGATTGAAGTCCTGGTGCAGCTTAGGGGAGGAAGGGTTTCCTGGCATTCCGCTGATAAAAAACTTTGCGCTTAGGGAGCAAGAGTCAAACACTCTAGGACAGATAGGGAGTGTCTCATCAGGGCCGAGAGAGGCTGGGCAGGTGGTTGTGGCTGAGGTGTGTGTGTCCACAAAGTCTTCTTCTCATAAGACTTAAAAGCATCTCTCTGCTTTACGTGGATAAAAGTCCTGCGGCTTTCCTGACCAGTTGTTGCAGGTACGCAAGACTTGGGGGGGATTATCCGCAGTCTTGGCTTTTAATTTTTAATTACGTTGGGGCAAAAAAAGAAAAAAGCAAGAAAGAAAAGAAAGAAAGGGGAAAGCAATTAAAGAACATTCTCTGTGTTCTTAAACAAGACACAAAGTGGGAGATAGTATTGATCTTTATAAGCAATGTATAAAAATTCAGTATTGTAAAGTAGCAGGGGGTTCATGTATGTGTTGAATGCTTCCAGTCCAGATTTTCCAGTCTGCTGTGTGGCTAAGCCAAGTAAGTACCAAAGGACTACCATAAATAAAAGCCTTATCTCAGCTCACCTGCAGGGTAAGTAACTAAACACACACACCATACCAGCGTACAGGAAGGAGAGTTGTATCCATCACCCATCCTCCAGGTTCTCCGCTCATCCGTGTGATTCATAATGAACACCACACCACCTTCTTAATGTGGCAGTCTCTCAAGGGCCAGATTTAGCTGATGCTGACAGACAGGATAACGCATTAAAGATGTGTGATGTGGAAGAATACACAAGAATGTAACAGCCCTCACTCACTCTGCGTGGTTGGTGAGGAAGTCTTCGATAAGGCAGCGCTTGCATAGAGACAGGAGATTTGAAGCCAACAAACATGACAGGCAGGTGCTGTACTATGTGTCCTCCTTGTGCAGACCTAAGATTATTAGCTGTACCAACAGTGCACTGTATTTCTATGAGGGAATGTTTACTGCATGATGGGCTGGGAATAGCACCGAAAGGATTCACATGAACATTGCTCCCTGCAGAGACTAAACCAATGCAAATATACTCCCCAGGAAGACTTGATACGCGCCTATCTCCCTCCAAAGCCCTGCGAAAGGTGTTAGGGAGACATGCTCCTTATGACCGACGAGATGAGCGTTGTAGTGTCTAATTGGAAGAACTAACACCCCCAACATGTCTCTGGTACTCAGGCGGATGTGCTCACCTCCAGTTAAATCACCGTGCTCCAGTCTACAGCAGACTTGCAGGGCCCCCTTTAAGATAGATATCTGAAGAGATGAGAAGGAGCCGGAGAGGAGGGGAGAAAAAGAAGCGCAAAGATTATGGGCCATTAGTTATGCGTAAAAAATTCATCTCGCCAGAGGAAGAAACGGGCAACGGGAGGGTTGTCGTCGAAGATAACGCATTCATTAAAGAAATGTTAAAACCACGTGCCGCGACTACGAGTCCCCATTAATATTGCAGCTGGCAGGCAGCGCGGCACGAAGTGCGGGGGCACGAGGGCCGAGAAATATCTGCTGTCAAAGCTGGACCTGACGGCCACCTCCTCTATCCTGGCAATGTAATTTGCTGATTAATTAAACTCAAGTAGGGTAGTATTTATAAAGAGGATGGCCACGTAGCCCACTTAATGGTGTGGTTTAATGGTCTGAACAGCCTGGCGGATAATTGCATGCAGAAGCAATAAGTCTGTATTAATATGATTGGGAACATGAAAGGAAAACACTAGAAAGATGACACTTCAGTACGGGGCCCATTAAGGCACAGGGCCGTGAGCCACTGCAAATTCAAAAGAGCGGAGACAATCCTGCTATATTAACAATAGTTATGACATAATATTGGCTGATAAGCCCTGGCTGGGAAATAAAAACCTCTTGAGAGTATGACTGTGACAGAACACATTTCAGTCACTGTTCTCATTTCTCTTCTAATACTACAGCCATTTTTGCCCCTCAGAAAGAAATTCTTGTCTTCCCCCTCAGAGTAATCAAGCTTGGCAGTTGGCATTATTCCCCCTATATTTTTCATCATCTGTTGCTAATGAGGCATCAAGGGACGATCGTTCTTTCTTCCTGTCCACCATGAGGTCCAGTCGGGTCTCGTCTGATAGAGGAAGGTCACACGCTGCTAGTTTGACTGACTTCTGCAGGCAAAACAGCTCTGTGTGGAGGCAGGCAGACGGACAGACAGACAGACAGACATAAGCAATCACGCAACACGTTGTAACAGACTGCCTGGGATAGTCCTGCGTCTGTGTCCCACGCATCCATCACGTCATCAACGCAAAATGTGGGGGTGTCATGTACCTCTCAACAATTATGCACGTCTTCAGAACATGCAAATGTGTGCGGAGGAGCATACCACTTCCTTTACGGCTTAAGGATTCTATTCCAGTACCAATAAACTATGAGAATGAGAATATGATTTTAACCCATTTACTCCTAAAATGCCTGCTAAAAATGCCTATAGAATCCTATGGCATTCTAGACTATATAACCTTATTTTCTGAGGGTTTTCTGAAAACATACTAAAAATTGTCAACGTCTACCAAAATGTAATAATATCTAAGCCTCTGTTGCACCTAAAAACATGAAATAAAAAGCATGCTGTGCTACGCAGCATCCAGCGGGAGGGTCAATGTTGCGCTACGCAGCATCCAGCGGGAGGGTCAATGTCGCGTCATGCAGCATCCAGCGCGAATGAGTTAAACAAGACACTACATTTTAAGAACAAAAACAGAAATGATCATTTCGGTGCAAGAAGAAAAGTGGTTTGATTTCACTTAAAGGTTAATTGCTGTTTACTGATCCAGCTGCCAGTAGGAACCATGCTGTGTGCATTGGTGAAACATGTACCCACACGTCTGTGTGTTTCCAATGCTCCCCTCTGTGTTTGTTCAGGTTTGTTTCCCACCATAGCAGGTGGTAATAGCATTGATGTGTCCATCACGATGACAATAACAAGCTTTTCTTTGGCGCTGCTGCTTATGTGGGGGTGGCGCGCCACCAGCGCCAGCCCCAACTGTGTGGACACATGACAATCCAAACACAGCAGCTATCAATCCCAGCACCGCTCATCAAAAGCATCACTACACTACACAGCACAGCGTGCAATATCAACGAAGCCTACTTCCTCTGAACGAGACAGAAGACTGGTTGTGGATGGGGAGAAAGCGCAACAGCAGCTTGTTGTTTGATTAGGAAATTACTGAGAAGGAACGCAGAAGGCAGCGTTTTAGAAAATGTAGGAGCTGCAGATTTGTTTTATTATTACACCTATTTAAAACTTAGTCCATCAGCTGGAAACCTTGAAGCACGCCAAAAAATGATCTTTAGTTTGTCTAGAGCTTATAGAAAACCAAATGAAGCCTTAAGCCATTTTAATGAGGCAAGTTGAGTAAGCAACTCGTCAACTTGACAGTTGAAGGCGTGCAGAACGACTGACGGAACCAGATGGAAATCTCTGCCATCAGAGCAAAAGCTTTGAGGTCTGCCAGGAAAATGAGACAAGAGAAATGCTGATTATTGTATTTCCACAGTGTGTGTGTGTGTGTGTGTGTGTGTGTGTGTGTGTGTGTGCTGCAAAGGGTCATTAAAAAAAGCTGGCTATTTTCAAGTGTTACATAGTGCCGACTTCAGGTAGGCTACTGAGAATACACATGACTGTACCATAGCATACAAAACATGACAGTGTCATGGGGCCTTGAATATATACAGCAGGAAAGTGACAATCTGAATTTATTATCCTAATAAAATAAAGATGCTGTAATCTCTGCCTCATGTAATGTCATTCACCGATGTATGCAGAGGATGGTAAGTAATGTCATATCGCAGGGTAGCCTCCAATAAAATAACAACAGCAGCACAACAGCTAATTTTCATATTTCGAATGTGGGCGAGGCATTAGAAAGGGGAAAAGAACGATTAACCCCATATTTTAGCTGACGGCTCCTGCCTGCCTCTGGCTCTCCCTGATGCCAGTGTGAGTAACAGCAGGGTGGGGACAAAGGCAATGACAGTGTCAGTAATCTTCAGACACAAGGAAGGGAAGAAAAATGGAGCTTCTTTTCAGAGGGCCGAAAACAAGCAGCAACAAAGGCCCAAGGGGATAAGAATCCTAGACATGTATAACATTAGTATAACGTCTGTATGGTGAGGCAATGCATCAGGTGTCACTTTCTGCCAAGAGAAAGTATAGAAGCCAGGAAGGCCAAGCAGGGCTTGGACAGAGCAAACAGAAATATGGTGGGGGTGGATGGCGGCTGCATGTGTTATTATCTTTTTAGGTGCCACGTTGTACACACACACATATTGGAATGCTTTTAATTGGATGTTAGCACGGGAAGAATTTACAAATCCAAATATTTATATATTTGTTGCAGGTTTAGACACACACACACACACACAGCGCCTCACTCCTGTCTCCGATTCACCAAGACCACAGACACCTGCTCACAAGGAGCTCTGAGCATGGCAGTTTGTCTCCTTGGTGTCAATACGAGGCCCAAGAGGATAGCCAAGGCCCTCCGGAGGAAACAAAACCCTCCAGGACACATGAACACGGAAGACTGCTGCTCATTGCTCTTCCTCTTTCCTCAGACTGCGTGCCAAGAGGGATTTTAATTACAATCAGCGTTGTCAGGAGTCCAGCAGAGGAGAGGAAACTGCCAACAGATCCTGGTGGAATTTTAGGAGGTTTCATTGCACATGAAATGACTCTTGAATAATGCCTGTCTCATTCCTTTTAAAGCTCGTCCACGTGCAATCCAGCCACATGGCCATATGCCGTGTTCTCACAGCAAAGTGGACGTGACCATATGCTCATATATTTCATTTCAAAACTGTGAGAAACAGGCATTAATTATGCTACTGACAACAGTGTCATTGACCTGTGGGGAAACTCCTGCATTATTCACTCGGTCATTTTCCATTCATCAAAACAACTAGGCCCACATTTCAGTTATCGTCACTGCCCGCAGGAATTCATCAGTTCTTTAGAAATCAGGTAGCTGGCACGAAACCATATTTCAGAAGCGCACAAAACAAAGCAAAAAAAAAAAAAAAGAGAAACAATCGCATTCAATCAGATTTGGAATTCAGGAAGACTGCAGCAATACGTAGGAGCCTTCTCCATTGTGAGACTGAGCACAGCCTCGCACAAAATCAATTAACACAGAAGAGGGGAAAAAAAGAAAACATTCCAAATCAGCACAGCTGAGGTAGACAAATCACCAGAGCGATGTTGACAGGCTGATCTCCATTTTCCTCCTTTGATGTGCTAAAACGGAAGGCTCACCCGACCCTCAGACAGGCTCTCCTCTGCACAGCTGCACATTTTAAAGGTGAACATGATGGGACTCTTCTGTAACCTAATTTCGAAAATTGAGAGTTCAATGTTTTGTCTGACCAGAATTGCGCTTTCTGTTTGAAGCCGTACCGTAAAATTGTCTCAGTTACATCACCAAAACTACTGCCAATGAGTATTTGATATTGGTAATCCTAAACACGACTTATCACGACTCAGGCACAAGACAAGAATGACATATTCCTTTAATTCTCCTGCCCGAACCATCACACCACAAGAATGACATTTCCTTTAATTCTCCTGCTCGAACCATCACAAATATAAAAACAGATTTACTGTCACAGAGCACAACGGCATAGCAAAACCATTTATTAATTTCTCAGCTTGCCAAAACAAAGATCTATGTAAAAAAATACATAATTATGATCAAATTGTATTGAATAAATAAAGATGTAATTTCTCCATAAACTCTAAATATGGTCACATTTGAATGATTGCTAAGCACACTCTCAGGAAGACTACTGTTCTACCTGAACCAGTCTCTTCATACGGGCGGTCAGCACTCACAGTGAGGGAGGCTTAGGGACAGCCAGGCTTCAAAGGGCTGCTGTTCTAGCTGCCGGCTTGGACAAGCTCGGAGCGAATGGGCCACCTTGGCGGCGATGCCCCCGCATGGAGCATGAACGCCACCAGATGCCAAATGCCACATTCAGTAAGCAATGTCACATTCACAACTGTAGAAAGGCACACTCAAACACATTCACAGCCATACTCATGAATGTTACTTTGCTAAATGCAAAGTGTGTTTCTGATCCATTATCACAAGGAACAGGGACAACAATGGGAAATACAGACATAAAGAATTTTATATTGATAGTGTGCTTAAACTTGAACAAAATTAGTTCAGTGGTGATTAAAAAGGGAGAGACAAACTTGTTATTTTTCACACTCTAATAAATCAAATGAAAAGCTGATAACGATTTGTTGAAAACTGAAGGCAAAATGTAAGATTTCCATTATTTATGCTATGGAGATTTAAAATTGTCAACATTGTCATCTTCCTGTATAGCATTAAATTATATATTTTTTAAATTGTCATAGCAAAAAACAAATGTAAACTAAGCAAAAAAAAGCTTAAGTAAAAAAGCAAACTTAAATCATAAATGCACAAAGGCGCTCTTACACACTTATACTACCCCCACCAGACTCTCTGCTGCTGTTTGTCCACTGAAGATGACGTCATTGACTGAGACTCCGTCATACGAGGCCCCTGCCAGCGTCAGAGGGAGGTTGTGGTCACTGATGTACGTCCTCATGGTCTCTGCAACACATCCAAATCTATTAAACATCCACATATGCATCGCAGGTTAGAAGGACTTCACAACATATCCAGAACACATCCACATCGCATGTTAGAAGAATTTTATACAGCACATGTTCTCAGGGTCTTGTCAGACTGCATTAGACTAAGGGTATGTTTGTTGTTTGCATTGGTGCCCTATGGGGGTTGACTCATATTCCATACAATGTGTTGTGCACAGAACACCACAGAATATAAATTGTGTGATTGTACCAACATGTTTTAGGTCTCACCTAGTCGCTTCCAATGTCCAAGATGATATTGAGGAATGCAGTCCTAAAAAAAAAAATATATCGTTAAGAAAAAAAAAAAAATCCAAACACACAGTGTTGAAGAAAGCTTTTGCCCATCATTGGACCAACTTTTTTTTCAATGTGTGCGAGTACCACACCTCTAACACCATGGTCAAAAACTCCTCACTCGGACTGAACCTGATGGCAGCAGCGACTCAAATGACTGCACAAATGCACACAGACAGTCTATCAGTCCGCTCCCTTTGTCTTGTGTTTTTGGAATATTATGTTCTCTGTCAGCGGGTGACTAGTGAGTACAGCTAGCAGCCTTGAGCTCCCTCCCAGAGCACAAAGCAAATGACAATAACAATTCTTGAGGGCAACAAGGGACCAAGAATTAGGCTTGAATTTGAACAAAGAAGTATGGTGCTCTGAATACCGATGGCAGAACGCCGTGGCATGTGTGCATTTCTTTTACGCAAATGCAATTTTAAAGAGGTTCGGTTTTTTTTACGCTGACATTTTTACAACCACAGACTGCATACATGTGTGCTGAAGGCTGTAAACCATAAGAATGAGTACCTCAGTATTCACCATAAGAATGAGTACCTCAGTATACGGAGTGTGTGTGCTGCATAACAATTCAGTCCAGATCTGCATGAGCAGCAAATGGAGATTATACGTGCCATGAGTGTGAGTGGGCATGAATGGAGCATTAAATCCATAACCATATGTCGTTGACTGAAGCACTTATGCAGAGCTTATGCTTCAGTTAGTGTGTGGGTGTGCCCGGGCAACATGCAACTGATCTGGAGGTTAGGGTGCGAGCATATAGATATAGGTATAGGTGTGTGTGTGTGTGTGTGTACCAGCCTGCGTATAAAAATTCAGAGTTGGAATGGATGGAACTAGGGGTGAACGATTTTGGAAAAAAAAAAATCTAATTGCGATTTTTCTCACCAATATTGCGATTGCGACACCTCCTCTGTAGGCTACTTGCACGTGAATCGGAACAAACTAGGCTACTGTAGATTGTTGCAGTGCGCAAATAAATGCGGCCAAATGACCGTTCCGCTTGGTGTTAACTAAAGCAGTGTTTCCCATACATTGACTTATCTGTGGCGGCCCACCACAATATCAACATTGACCACCACACAATGATTTTCCAGGTTGTTCTAAATTGTGCTTAAATCTAGTTAGCATCATAACCACGCTGCACTACTTTGTTAAAAACTTAATTCTGCAAACCTACCACCACAAATAAAATTTAATTCTGTGGGAAACACTGTAAAGGTTAGCATCAACACTGCAGCGCAATATGCATGCATGCAAATTAACTCGTTTGTTCATATCACAACAAAGCCAATCGGAGACATACCTGTGAGATGAAATGTTTGTGCCGCCAATCCCCTTGGATATAGCAAATGCCCCCACGGTCACTGTACTCCAGTAAACAAAGTCCCCAGTGCACAGGTGAATGGCTGCTGTGCAGCCTAAACAGTCATGAAGTTTTAATCGTCAGCTGGACAAGTGAACGAAGTTACCAGCCAGAGTAGCAGCACAGGGGAATTATGAACTAGAGCCAAGGACATGGCAGGTTCGAGCAAAATGTAATGAAGAGGTTTATTTTTAACCAAAGTAGCTCTACCGATCAGACCCTTCTTGACACTGTTAGTTGGTCCTCTTGTTTACGTTTTTTGCTTCTTCAGTGGTCGGTGTGAAGAGTCGGTGGCGCATCGGCAAGCTCAAGTATAAATGCGTTTTGGTGACGTCACATATTACAAAGCGTAATCGCAGCCTTTGTGGTTTGAAAATCGCGTTTCATCATATCGCGATATTATCGCAAATGCAATAAATCGTTCAGCCCTAGATGGAACACCCCCACCCCCCCCAGAAGTCCAAGGATGCCATTCTTATCCATTCCATGAGTAAGTCTTCCCCCCCCCTCTCTCCAACTCCCCACACATACACGCTTTCCTTCTATACATACGGTGAAGACCATTCCCAAGGTGACATCTACCAAGCTGAAGGCTTGGAGAACATACAAATATAGACTATGGGCATATAAATAATGAAATAGGCATCCATCTGCTGAGATATTTATTAGCGACAGGTTCAGTCTGGATCCGTGGGGGGATGCCACTAAATAGACTAACATCATTAAGCACCGCCGTGACTGAGGAGAGGTTCTGCAGGACATGCACAGCTAGTAGAGGCTGTCACTCAAAAACACAGAGGAGACACACCGAGGACCTCTGGTGGCGAGAGAGGGGCTATGACAGTTAGACAGTCGGCGCAGTGGAGGAGGAGCACTAGTCCCCCGGCGGCGTTCTGGCAGAGTAAGATGCTGTCAGACAGGGAGCAGTGCAATATGATGCCGACCACTAATCTAATCTTTGAAGATGGTTGGCTTAATTTGCAATAGTTTAATCTGAGGCTTCATTTTAGCATTCAGATGCAGGCAGTAAAAAAGTTGTATGAATACAATACAACTGTTCATTTCAACAAATAGGCTTGAAAAACAAAACTCGACACAAAGCGTCTGAAGAAAAATATATGCAAGACTGTTTTTTTCAGGGAAAAAGGATGGAAAAGAGCATAATTATGCCAAAAGAGGAGACAGAGACGCTCCAGCGTGTGGCATGCACATCTTTACACCTCTTAAAAAGCACATGCACACCAGCACCTTGGTATTAATTCAACAGCCTGGACAGGAAGAAAACACCAGAAATGGAGCGGGCTAATTGGGAGGGAATGCCTGCATCTGGGAAACCCAGTACTGCTGCTTGATAACGGATGTTTGATAACAAAGATAACGGAATAGATAACGAAAACAGGTAATAGAGGATCGCCGGAGCAACGCAGATGTTTACTTAATACTACGTTTTAATGCATAGGTGCACAGCAATAAATTACTAATGTTTTGATGTTTACTACATCTTCGTCAGAGTCCATCATGGACTGTCCCTTCCCGTAGACGCACCAGATGTCCTCAGAAGCGCTGAGGAATTACTCTTTCTACAACTAAAACGGTGTTAGTCATGACCACTGTGCTGCCCAACCTCCCCTGACCTCCCCTCTCTGAGCCCCTCTCTGAGCCCGGCCGCTCGCGGTCCTACACACGGGAGTCCCGAGGGATCCTCACCTTAAGCAGAGCCACAAGACTCCAGATAGGGACCGCCGTGACCCCAAGGTGAGCGGTCACAGCCTGGGTCGCTCTCTCCAGCAGCCTCTCTTTCGACACGCTCTCGGGGTCGCCGAACACTTCGTGGAACCATGCTCCTCCCATCATCACCTGAGAAACCAGAAAGGAAAATAGGAGCAAGAGGATCAAAAGAATGCTCTGAAAGTTCTCCTGATAGTGAATTACAGTCCCAGAGCTCGGGCCAAGCTCCCGAGCAATTCCCCATCACACATGCTCGTCATTGGGGTGAACTAATGAGGATCCAAAATTTGACAGCAAAACCCTGAACCTCTAACACACATCTAACACACTGACAATGTCTTCAATTCCCCTCTGCCCCTTTAGCCTCTCCCTCGCTCCCTCCCTCCCTCCCTTGCTCTCTGCCTCGCTCCCAAATGAGACATTAGGGAAAGAAATAACACCAAGAGTTCATGTGTTCTTCAGAATGACTTCTGCTACTTTTTGCCAATCAGTTCAACGGGGCTGGTTGAAGAGAAGCAGCCATTGTCACTCCCGGTAAGCCTCTCTGCACTGCATATGAATGAGTTGGTTGTGGTATGAACCCCTAGTGGTTAACACTCATCTTGTCTGCCATACCACCATGTCCATGTTGCAGCCATCTGCATGGTTAATAAATGATGACTAAAGAATGGGAAGGAAGTGAATTATTCAATGGCATTTTGTGCCGCGGAAAAGCCACATAGCACTGGAGGCTATTTATACGGTTTGGTAGGGCAGACCAGTGTATTCCAGTTAGGAGTTCTGGGATATTTCTGTCCCACGGTTACGTCAGCCATTGGCTTTCCTTCATGAGTCCTGAGCAGTGTGCCCTGGCAGAGGGGCTGGGGGAGCCAATAGAGATCTGCATGTAGACATAAAAGATTCAGACTTGTGCTTAGCCTCGTGCCTCCAAGCCAGGAAACACACTCACACTATAGGGCCTGTATATTACACTATAGATGTGGTGCGTCCTGGCAGTCTTAAAAGGTGGCACATTCATTCTATCACTCACTCTCACTCTGTACGTATGTTTGTGACTGTGTGTGTGTGTTGCAAGTTACCGTGAGTCTGGTGGATGGGACTCCAGAGCGGTTATGTTGTGGGAAGGGAACGGAGTCGTACACCACCCCCAACAGCCCACGGTCCTCTGAGGAAGGGACCAAGTGCCCAAAGCCCTACACATTCCCCATAAAGCACACACACGCACACACACAAAATTTAAAAACACCAACAATGACTGTTGCACAAAACTTTGACAGATACCCAATGGGAAAACAGTATCTAATTAACCAAAACATATTAACAAAGCAGAATTATGAAAGTCTGTTTAATCTTTTTTAATTATACATTTTTAACAGCCTCTATTTAAGAGGCCATCTCAAACCAACAACTTAACTCTAATCTATCCAAACCTCACCGTGACTGGCAGGACGGAACCCTCATACTCCAGATTCACCACGGCCACTGTCACCGAGGAGATCCCTTGTAGCTGTTGTGACAGGGGTTGAGCAGCAGGGGGAAGTATCGAGGCCAGGGCTGTGTTTCATCAAGGGAAGGGTGGAAGGGGTAATGTTTAATAACAAGACTGTATTGATGAATTGAGGATTTAGGCTTTATTAAAATTTTATATACGATTTTTAAGGACACGTTTAAGAAAATTTTAATTAGAGTAAAGCTTCTAAGGTAGAGGTGCGCACATCCAAAACGCAGGTGCAGGACAAAAGGGTCAGACAATCAAAAAAACAAAATTGAATGTCCACACACTTGCTCCCGTTTTGGTGAAATAAAAGATAAAGCAAAACGGGAGCAAGTGTGTGGACATTCAATTTTGTTTTTTTGATAATCAGAGTAAAGCTTACAATTGGCAGGCAATGCTGAAATGACATGATCAGCCTTCACAGTGGCTCCATCTTCAAGCTTAATCTGAAACACAGGCGGCATATTAAACAGATATGGCATTTTAAGGCTAAGTATAAAGGTCACATGAAAGGAATCATGAAAATGTCACTTTGTCAATGCTTTTACATATTGATTTTGACCTTTTATCATTTGATAGCTACCAATGCAAAACCACCAAAATATGGTCTGCCTATATCTGGATACATGATCCAGTGAGATGAGAATGATCAATTCAGAACTTTTCCAATTTGACCCATCTAAACCAAGTCTTTGCTCACAGCTGAAGTGAGCAAGTTTGCTTTTATCATGCAAGCTGGATAACTGTTATCAAAATAGGTTTGTAAAGGAACCAGCATACAAAGGGTGAAATATGTAACCTTTAACTAAAGTTCGATCCTAATGATGTTTTGTAGCAAGACAGCACTAGTGGGATGCCGTGTAACTTGAATCAGTGTACAGAGAGTCATGCTATTCCTATGCCCCCCTCACCTCCCAGCCAGTGCCAGTAGCATTCAGTGTCTGCACCGACTGTGTCTGTGCAATTCCACATTGTCTTTCCTCTTCAGGAAATCTTCAAGAGCTTCCGGAAGCATCTGCATGCCTCTTCGCAAAGACCACTGAGCCCATGACTCCTTGGCGGACCGCGTCGCCAGGTCGGATGGGGTCACTGTTGGGCCAACTCCTAGGACGGTAGAAATGGCAGATGTGTTAATGGAATCATGCTGTGGTGCAACAGCTTTGAAAAGAAAAGGTCATTCTAATCCATTCCATTACCCTTTCGCACCACCCGTTTCATAAAGCACCACCCCTACCTGAGAGATTTACATGTAGACATGAAAGACTGTAGGGCCGTTCACACCAGGAATGATAACTAGAATGCTAACTGTAACTATAACATGAAAGTAAACACTGACCAACAATAAGGAAAATCTCTTCTTCTCGTGTTGATGAGTGTGATTGATAAAAAGCTGACAGCCAATTAGAATCTTTCAAAATAGTTCTGAAAGTAACCCCAGATGATAATGTTCATGTCGGTATTGTTATAGTTTCTATGTAAACAGACCTGCCAACCTTGAAGAATTTTTTTTGAGTAGCACCTCGAGCCGAGAAAACAAAAATTGCTCACGTCGGCCTTCATGCATGCAGCCAAAAACAGACATAGCCATACTCGCAAGACACATTTTGGATAGCGACCCATCTTTAATGTTGAATATCTATCTAAACGGGATTCAATGTGTTCCTGAAAGTGCAAACTGAATCTTTTACAGTAGCTCTATAATGTTGACAATCTGTTTTAGATTGTAACAATCCTGACCTATGAAAAACACTTGTGTTGATAGGCACTGATGTGGGTATTGTTCATTTTCTTTTATGTGGGCCCTATTCGATCATGCCTGGTATTATACCTCTTTTCAATCCATTAATATTAAAGATTTATTTTGTAAAGAAATACATCTATCGTCCATGTTATGCCAACATATCTAATTTACCTGGATGTAGGCTACAGTAGATATAGGCTTATGGACATCTGCTGTTGTCAGTGTGTAGTCTATCCCTTTACTCACAATAACCTACATGTTTTGTTTATTTGTAAAAAAAAACAAAATACACTCATTGTTCAAGGTTCAAGTATTACCTGCTGACTAATGCAAACTACTGATTGCTTTTAAAGAATTTCACTTGCACGTGCACTCAAGTTTCTTTCAGATTGTGGTGTCTTTCTGCCATTTGTGAGGCTGCAATGATTAGGCCTACATTATCCCAACTACAGTGATAGGCTTATAGACTGAGATCGCGCACCTATCATTTGTTCTCACTTGTTTTCACTCTAATAATCATGAAGAAGGATCCATATGCTCCAAAGAAAAACACAAATTGAACACTCATTAATGAGCAGCTCAAAATATTTCGCCTTGGTCCACTTTCAGACTCGTTGTTAATGGCTGTATTTTCCCTCGGAAAGGTCCGCGCTCCATTTAGGCGGGTCAATATATGAAAAAAAAAAAAAACCCACCTAATCTCAAAAAAATTGAAACAAAAGGTTTTTCAACTGATTATGATACCTTTAGATGTACTTAATAACATATTAAAAATCTAGTAAAATCGGACCCCAGTAAAGGGGTCATTTTCAAGATGGCGTCCAAGATGGCCACCAGAAGCTAATTTGGGATATCTAAAGCATTAATCAGCCTAGGAAAGTGTTTTTCGTGTTTCATCAGATTTAGAGGTCACTGATTCATATATGTCACACTAAAGTATCAGTTCATAATTTTCAAAGACTTATAATTTTCAAGATGGCGTCCAAGATGGCCACAGGAAGCTAATTTTGGCTATATCTGACGCATTATTCAGCCTAGGAAAGTGTTTGTCGTGTTTGATCAGATTTAAAGGTCACTGATTCATATATGTCAGACTAAAGCATCAGTTCATCATTTTCAAAGACTTGTCATTTTCAAGATGGCGTCCAAGATGGCCACCAGAGGCTAATTTTGGCTATATCTGAAGCATTATTCAGCCTAGGAAAGTGTTTTTCATGTTTTATCAGATTAAGAGGTCACTGATGACTTCATCTCCACCTTTTTTAGTGTTCTTATAGTAGGACCTGAGGGATGCATGATGTTTTTTCTCTCAGTGTCACCATGCCTTCAAAACCTTTCCTTCTGTGAAACATGTCATTCCCGCATCACGCTACCTCAGTTTAGTTTTCAGATACTGATTACCTAATGGAATGGAATCAACCTCAATCAAATACTCTTTCATGTTAGATCCAAGTACAGAGACAGTCAACTGTTCTTAATTGTGTGCATTTCTGCAAGACACTCCGCTGTTCGTGTAGAAGATATGGATTACCTTGCACTGCTGCCTGTGGAACGTGTCAAAATGAACAATGTGACAATCCACACAAGTTCCTTTCAGGTGAGTCATGATATAATAATTATTGTAATGATATAATAATTATTTCTGATCTACTTATGCATATAGTTTAAGATTCAGTTTAATTAGCTTCCCCCCTAATGATAGATGCCAACAATTATTGATCTACACAAATATACAATGCATGCCTATACAGTACATGGGTCATGGTTCATTAAAGTCATAAAACAGCCACTTACTCGCAAACACTACTCTACATATTGTAAAAGCATATACCCTGTACATGAAATATAACATCAACAAAATAACATTTCCATCTTCCTCCACACCAAGCATAATACATACTCTATTCTGTATAGGCAAATATAGTGTAAAGGGGATACATTTTAGCCTATATTGTCCAGGCAAAACAGATTAAACACCCCAAACCATATATTTTCTAAAAGCATATAACCTCTAGATGAGATATAACACCAGTTAAGACATGTCTTATCTTCCTCCATGCCATGGAGATGGTTAATAATCCTGTATTGCATTTGCTCTGTATTAAAACGCATTGATTTTAATTTATGGCTGAAAAAGGTAGAGTATTGAAACATTTTCAATTTTAACATTTAAAATCCTATTATTGTTTAATTTGACTATCATTTGATATCAATTTCACCCCTGTAGGCTGAATAGTAATTGAGATATAGCCATTCTAACCTGTGGACAGCCATTTTGGTGGCCATTTTGAAAATGACCCCTTTCCCAAGGTCAGATTTTACTAGATTTTTAGTATGTTATTTAGCGTGTCCAACAGTACCAGAATCCATAAAAAAACTTTGTATCATTTTTTTTTACGTTGAACCCTATATTGACCCGCCTAATTAGTGCCTTAGTTATGAAAACTTTAACCATCAGCGACACATTGAAAATATGCTAACTGAAACAACTGAAACATATGCTCGTGAACAAGTAATAACTTTCCAAGACGCAGTCAAACTATTAGGCCTAGGTGAATTTAAAATCGCACTCAGTGAAATATTTTTAGTTTCACAGCAAAACGGCAGCTAGGGGAACGCGAATTTGCGAGTGAACACTTGTTAAACTCACCTCATCAAGTCTTTCATGTTATCCACCGTTGGCGGAAAAAAAATAAAACATAAAGAGAGGACACTATGCTTTGCCTATCATTCTCACTTCTCACTTTCTCTCTGTATCTCATCCTCGCATGAATTAGCGGGAGATTCACATGCTCAAGGAGCTTTCCAGAGAAGTTGGAGGTCTGCTCGTTTTGCGTAGTTTTAAGTAAAAAATCGTAGCGGCGTATTTTGATCTGAAAATGCGTCGTTGCTACGCAAAATTCGTAGAGGTTGGCAGGTCTGCACTGTGAATGTAGTCATTTATATTATATATACACATTTATATTTATATTCCATCCTCCCCAACCCAGCCGCACTCTTCTCACCAGAGAGAAAGAGAAAGAGAAAGAGAAAGAGAAAGAGAAAGAGAAAGAGAAAGAGAAAGAGAAAGAGAAAGAGAAAGAGAAAGAGAAAGAGAAAGAGAAAGAGAAAGAGAAAGAGAAAGAGAAAGAGAAAGAGAAAGAGAAAGAGAAAGAGAAAGAGAAAGAGAAAGAGAAAGAGAAAGAGAAAGAGAAAGAGAAAGAGAAAGAGAAAGAGAAAGAGAAAGAGAAAGAGAAAGAGAAAGAGAAAGAGAAAGAGAAAGAGAAAGAGAAAGAGAAAGAGAAAGAGAAAGAGAAAGAGAAAGAGAAAGAGAAAGAGAAAGAGAAAGAGAAAGAGAAAGAGAAAGAGAAAGAGAAAGAGAAAGAGAAAGAGAAAGAGAAAGAGAAAGAGAAAGAGAAAGAGAAAGAGAAAGAGAAAGAGAAAGAGAAAGAGAAAGAGAAAGAGAAAGAGAAAGAGAAAGAGAAAGAGAAAGAGAAAGAGAAAGAGAAAGAGAAAGAGAAAGAGAAAGAGGAGAGAGAGAGAGAGAGAGAGAGAGAGAGAGAGAGAGAGAGAGAGAGAAAGAGAGAGAATAGAACGACTGAGACAGCAACAGAGATGTAACTTATTTCCATTCTTGCAGAGGCCTCTTCTGACACATGAATTATACAGGCAGATGAGACCAACCCTGCGGAGGTTAGGGACTGGAATTATTCACCAGCTCCACTCCAGAGCGCTCCTCACCCCAGACTAGATGGCATCTTGTGGAGCTGTCCCCCCACATAGAGGTAGCGGTTTTTGGAGGCCACATGGTCGTAAGTGACAGGGAGCACTTCGCTCTCTAGTCCCAGCTCAGACACCTGCAAGGAGGACGCAAAGAGACCCATGGTTACAATCACATGAAATTGGCCTGGAAATATCTTTTAAAATGGCTTGATCATCGGTACATGGTGAGTGATAATGGTGGCAATTAAAATATTATGAAAGATACGTCTGAAGAGTTTTTAGTAGCTTCAGTTTGCACAGAAGCACCACAACACTAGTGACAGAATCACAAGTTATGGTTTGCAGGATAAACATCAATAGAAATGCACATCAATGGTGCTATACATCCTTCTCTTTAATATATCATGGGTAAGGCGCAAGCGCATAATGAAGGCAGGTTGGCAGGCAGTCCCTCACTCACACACACACAAACAAACAAACAAAACAAAAAGTGCACCAACACTGCAGTACCATGTTGAGTGTATTCTTCCCCACTGCTCCTGCAGGGCGGACCGCTCGCGGCCCCTGCTCAAACACTGCCCCATCCTCTCTGCGCGTGGAGCTTAGCCAGCCTCCACAACGTCCACTGCCCTCCAACAGCACAACCTACACAGCAGTCAGACAGACAGAACGAAAGTAAACAAGGATAAACGATACTGTGACAGGAAATAAAGTAAAAGTTACAGACAGAAAGAAGAAACCAAAACCAAGCCATAGGACGGAGTAAGTGTGTGTGGCTAACCTTGGAGACCTGGGGACTCTTACTGAGGTGATAGCAGGCAGACAGGCCCCCTATCCCTCCCCCTAGGACAGCAACTGTCTTCTGCATTCAAGCCCAACTCCCACGCCTGAGTGGACACAACTGGAGACATTTAGGACCTCGAGTGCAAGTGTAACACATACAGAGCATACAGAGAGTATTCACAGCGCTTCACTTTTTTCACATTTTGCTATTTGCTTATTCCAAAATGGATTCAATTTTTTTTCTTCAAAATTCTACACACAATACCCCATAATGACTATATGAAAAAAAGTTTTTTTTTTTTTTAAATGTTTGCAAATGTATTAGAAATAAAAGAACAAAAATATAATATGTACATAAGTATTTGCTCAATACTTTGTTATGGCACCTTTGGCAGCAATTACAGTCTTTTGGAATATGAAGTCACAAGCTTGGCACACCTATCTTTGGCCAGTTTCGCCCATTCCTCTTTACAGAACCTCTCGAGCGCCATCAGGTTGGATGGGGAGCGTTGGTGCACAGCCATTTTCAGATCCCTCCAGAGATGTTCAATGGGATTCAAGTCTGGGCTCTGGCTGGGCCACTCTAGGACATTCACAGAGTTGTCCTGAAGCCACTCCTTCGATATCTTGGCTGTGTGCTTAGGGTTGTCGTCCTGTTGAAAGATGAACAGTCGCCCCAGTCTGAGGTCTTTCCCTCAATCCTGACTAGTCGCCCAGTTCCTGCTGCTGAAAAACATCCCCACAGCACGATGCTGCCACCACCATGCTCCACTGTAGGGATGGTATTGGTGATGAGTGGTGCCTGGTGTTTTCCAAACATAACGCTTGGCATTCACGCCAAAGAGTTCGATCTTTGACTACGTTTACACGAAGCAGGGTATTTTCCTAAACGAATATCTGGCCATCTACGTTTGCAAATAAAACTGCATTTACACGAGACCGCTTTTTTTTTTTTTTAAAATGTGTTTACACGAACCGCGTACATACATGCTGTCATGAGCACGCCAAACCACAGTGGCAGTCTAACGATAAGCTCAAGCTCACATTAACCAATCAGAACCCTGAAAAGTCGCGACGCGGAGAACATGTAAATGTAAACATTGGTCGCACATTTGGTGTACTTCTGTCGCATACTGTGACGTTGGCTGCCCAAAACTCCGTTTACCACAGTTTACAACCAAACGCATAAACAAAGTTTAAAAAAAAAAAAAAAAAAAAAAAACACTTTGGCCAGAGTTTTTGGATAACCGCTTTACGGGGCTGAATTCTCGTTTTATGCCTAAAATGAAAGGCTCAAACGTAGGGAAATGTCTTCGTTTATAAAAATACACATGCTCATGTTCGGGGTCTTTGTCTCATCAGACCGGAGGATTTTGTTTCTCATGGTCTGAGAGACCATGTGAAACAAACTCCAGGCAGGCTGCCATGTGCCTTTTACAAAGGAGTAGCTTCCGTCTGGCCACTCTACCATACAGGCCTGATTGGTGGAGTGCTGCAGCGATGGTCGTCCTACTGGAAGGTTCTGCTCTCTCCACAGAGGAACCCTGGAGCTCTGTCAGAGTGACCATCAAGTTATTACTAAACTAAATAGCTAAACTAACTAAAGCCCTTCTCCCACGATCACTCAGTTTAGAGGGACGGCCAACTCTAGGAAGAGTCCTGGTGGTTCCAAACTTCTTCCATTTACGGATGATGGAGGCCACTGTGCTCATTGGGACCTTTGAAGCAGCAGAAATTGTTCTGCACCCCTCCCCAGATCTGTGCCTCGAGTCTCGAAGGTCTACAGACAATTCCTTTGACTTCATGCTTGTTTTGTGATCTGACATGCACTGTTAAGTGTGGGACTATATAGACCGGTGTGTGCCTTTCCAAATCATGTCCAATCAACTGAATTTACCACAGGTGGACTCCAATTAAGCTGTAGAAAAATCTCAAGGATGACCAGTGGAAACAGAATGCACCTGAGCTCAATTTTGAGCTTGATCGCAAAGGTTGTGAATACTTATGTACAAGTAATTTTTTTTACTTTTAATATATTTGCAAAAATCTCAAACAAGCTTTTTTGTCATTATGGGGTATCATGTGTAGAATTTTGAGAAAAAAAATAAATGTAATCCATTTTGGAATAAGGCTGTAACATAACAAAATGTAGAAAAAGTGAAACGCACTGTATTGCATTGATACCGGTATGTATTTCAACTTGTTTCACAAAGTCATAACACATAGAAGATAAAAACTGGACTGACATGACCTTCTGGGTACACGGAAATGCTAATGCTTGTTCAGCTGACTTGTCTGACCACAATTCTACCATGAATTCCCATTGAAAGAGGTTTGCACTAGTAACACCACTAACATGAGTCATCAATTCTGTGGTCTGGTCTTATCAAGTTTTACTTGACAGAAGTGTGCCAAATTCATTTTTTGCTTCACCTTACAGAGAGGAACAGTTCACGAGACTACTACAAGAGACATTATAAGACATGATTGCAACAAGTGCTTTCAAATAAAGCCTCACCCGTGACAATGCTAGCAGGCCTTCAAAAAATCGGATCAAGTCGTTGTCGAGTCCAATCCAAACAATATTATTTCCTGGTGAGGTAGGTTATATTTTGTATTGAACTGTTATATCAAACTGTTCAATACAAAATAACGTAGGTATCTTAGTGGGATCACACATTCTCAACGTCTTCCCACCGAGGAGGCGGGTGGACGTATACTAGGGGTAGCTAGGCCTACAGTGCTGGAAGGTGATAAACTGTCTTTGTTATCACTGACAGACAGACACTCGCAAGAGCAACGACAGAAGTCAGTGGTTGGAGGCATCTGATCTCGACATTTGTCCAAGGAATGGACTTTAGGTTAAAAAGGTGCACTGTTTTGTGCAATGGGCGATCATTTGCTTTGCTTTAATGCCTTCATTTATACAATTATTCCAATTGAGAAGATAAGACATAAACAAACGTTATACTTGAAAGTCCACTCTCTTCTCTTCTGCTTGGATGTCAACTACTGTCGACTTGACATTCGCTAAATCGTTAAATAACATAATTTGCTAGCATCAACATAACAGAGGGGGACCCATTTAGATGCATTTATCGCCCTATTATCGCCTTTTACACACATTTCGTAACGTTAACAGATACATAAGAGAGTTATACAAGTCGCAAAGAGGACCCCTGAAGTTGTTTATTAGCAGTGTGTTTACCTGTAGGCTAGTCTTTCAATTTTGTCGAGCTCTAACCTTCAGATCAGATGAAACGTTTGGAAGAAGCACTAATATACCAATATTTTGACACATAGCTTGTGTCCATAGACAGTTGTGTCCTACGTTGAACTCTTCTTCTATTACTAAGATGAAATGAACGTAGACGTATTATATACCTGCAGTGCCATCTAGTGAGCTGGGTGAGGAAAGGCAGACTAAACTGCTGGCCTAAGTGCTTACATAATATTTAGCCTAGGCTATTCGCCTTTTGAACTTGAATATGCTCCAAGCCCCCTCCTCCTCCATCTCTTGGGACTAACCCATCCCCCCTAACACTCCTTTCTGTCCTGTTCTTTCTTTGTCTGTCCTATATCTGTCTTATATGTTGTGTTATGTCTTATATGTCACTATGCCTGCATAGAGAAAATTGCCCCTCGGGGATAAATAAAGTTTTTTTTAATTGAATTTAATTAGCCTACATCATACATTTACATACATGCCTATATGTTGTCAGTAACCTAATTGTGATGCCAATAAATACATTCTACAATTAATTTCATGGTTTCTGAGGGCTTTTTCTTTTTTGGGGTGTGGTTCTCCTGAGATGTGGACACAAGGACATTGTGTTTACTTGGGCAGTGTTCTAAATCAGCAGAGGCAGAGAGCATTTCAGGCAGTGTGTTAAGTAGGCTACTTGTCATCAGGTTATCAAAAGGATGTATTTAGAACATTAATGTAGCACAACTGAAACAATAAAATGAACCACTAGGAAGATGCTTGAAAGATTTCCATATTTAAATGTAACAAAACATTTCTTTAAATACAATTTGGTGAGACTTATACATGACATTGCAATTGGGAATAATTATAAATTATTACATTGTTTTACAGAGCTCTGTTTTCTTGTTAAAGATTTCCTTCTCTGATAATTGTTTCTTTTTTGGGGTGTGGTTCTCCTGAGATGTGGACACAAGGACATTGTGTTTACTTGGGCAGTGTTCTAAATCAGCAGAGGCAGAGAGCATTTCAGGCAGTGTGTTAAGTAGGCTACTTGTCATCAGGTTATCAAAAGGATGTATTTAGAACATTAATGTAGCACAACTGAAACAATAAAATGAACCACTAGGAAGATGCTTGAAAGATTTCCATATTTAAATGTAACAAAACATTTCTTTAAATACAATTTGGTGAGACTTATACATGACATTGCAATTGGGAATAATTATAAATTATTACATTGTTTTACAGAGCTCTGTTTTCTTGTTAAAGATTTCCTTCTCTGATAATTGTTTCTTTTTTTTTGGGTGTGGTTCTCCTGAGATGTGGACACAAGGACATTGTGTTTACTTGGGCAGTGTTCTAAATCAGCAGAGGCAGAGAGCATTTCAGGCAGTGTGTTAAGTAGGCTACTTGTCATCAGGTTATCAAAAGGATGTATTTAGAACATTAATGTAGCACAACTGAAACAATAAAATGAACCACTAGGAAGATGCTTGAAAGATTTCCATATTTAAATGTAACAAAACATTTCTTTAAATACAATTTGGTGAGACTTGTACATGACATCGCAATTGGGAATAATTATAAATGATTACATTGTTTTACAGAGCTCTGTTTTCTTGTTAAAGATTTCCTTCTCTAATAATTGTGCAACATGCTGGGCCATGGCCTTCCTCTTGTGACAGGATATGGAGAGATGTAGTGTCTCTGTCAGTTTACAAAAGTCCATCCTCTCTGGCTGCAGTGCACAGACGGCATAAACCATCAGCTGGTAACCCAACTTTGACAAAACCTCTTCACTCCACCTCTTTACTTCACTAACTCTCTCCTCATCAACCTGATCAGCCTTGGACAGGACCAGGTAGCACTGTGTTCCTGTGGCTGAGATATGGTGCAGCAAGCTCACACAGTCCATGCTGAGTCGGACAGGACACAGAAGGACGTAGACATCACAGGAGGGACGCAGCGCAGTGGTCAGGGGATCAGCCTCACTGGGCTTCAGATGAAAGGGGGAGTTGAACCCACCAACCCTGCCCATCCCTGGGAGGTCCCAGAGGACCACGTTGGGGAATTGTGGGTATTGGTATGCCACAGGCTCGAGGGTGGTTTCAGTGACACCTGTTGGTGCTGCTCCCTCATCTCCGCTCTTCAGCCCTAGGAGGGCATTGATGAAGCTGGAGCTTCCACAGCCGGTGGTGCCCAGGACTCCCACATCCAGACGGATGTCCTCCATGGCATTCAGGATACTCAGAAGCCTGGCAGGATGGTTGGTCAGAGCCTTGGACGGCAGAAATGCAGAGATCTGTTCTATTTCCTCCTTCTTTACCTTCCCTGTATCAAGGGCAGGTAAGATTGTAGACCTGAGGAATGGGAGTGATACATGTCGTAAATCTCCCAAATTATAGAAATCTTACTAGCTATCAATATTCCCATCTGTACAAACATTACATGTCAAAAATATTTATCAGAAATACTTACTTAGCATTATTTCTCAGTATTTTTGGCACTCTGAGTTCTTTGGAAGCATCTAGTATAAACTGACAAAAAGCCTGCTTCCTCATGTCTGGAAGCACGGAGAGGAGAAGCTCACCAATCTCCGTCATGCCTACTAGCCTGTTTGGTTCTTGGCTGACCTGTGTCCCTGTCGCCTCTCTTTCCTTCCTCCTGCGCTGCATTTCTAATTTACGCTCTCTCATGCGCTCCCAAGCGCAGGTCTTGCACGGCCCTTTAAGCTCCTCGCTGACCAGGTCCGTAGCCTCCTCTGCTCTAACTAGGTACAGTGGCTGGTCCCTCTCACGCAGCTCCATGAGAGACGCCATGTGGTCCTCCTGGTGCAGCTCTGAGGTGAGGACCACCAGCAGGTCATAGAGTGAGCCAGCATTGGGAGGGCTAGCAGAGTATGGTGCAGAGGGCCCATTTAAGATCCATATGCGAACATTGGGGATATAAGGATAAGACAACACTGGGAGGCCATTCTCTGCTCTCCACACGTTCTTGCTAACTTCTTTACGTTCTGTGTCTACATCCGACATCTCTCTCTGGTCTAGTTCTTCCTCTGCCTCATCACTTTCGTCTTCCTCTTCATCATCTTCCTCCTCCTCCTCCTCGTCTATGAGGCAGTCCTCTTCGTTCTGTAGTCCACAGACAACTCTGGCTAGGCGTGCGTTGGCCTCAGGTGTGCCTCCAGTGATGGCGACGTCCAGTGGGAAGTGCTCGTACAGCTCCAGTACTGCGAGCAGCTGGTCCTGCAGTCCAGCCACCTGTGGAGCCGTTCTCCATGCCCCAAGCACATGCTTAATGTGCTCCTCACTCAGTTTCCCCTGCATAGCGCTATGCAAAATAATATAAGGTACTATTTATTATTAAAGATAGGCCTACATGAAATGGTAAGTGCACTCTGTACGAATCCATAAAAACAATAAACATCTTATGTCTATGGTATTTTTGTTTACAAAAAATAGCTGCATTTCTTCAAGATTAGAGTATCAAAACTCCAGTTTCAGAGGAATTATTTGCAGTTCGTATGTAAGTTCCATATTTTGGACACAACAAATGACATACTGTAGTACTGTATTTTACCATGTCTATGGTATGTTATGCCTTTCCAGAGACTCACATGTGATGAAAATAATCATTACCAGAGGACTATTAGCCTACTGTCCTGTAAACACAAAGACTATTGCATTACAATGGACAGGCTTTAATGTTAGTCACAGAACAATGGTCAATTTCTATACATTACTTTTTAAAGGGTAAGGCAAAATACTCACATCAACCAAATGATCCTGTCAGTAACTTCCAAAGTCCAATGTGTGCTATTGTGTCAGACTGACTGAACTGAAATGATAATTCTAATGTCCTGTATTGCACTGTCAAGTCAAGGATCAGGTGTGTTTGCCAAGTGAGTCACCAGTGTCAACATCAGTGTTAACCCAACAGCAGTCTGAGTAAGTACCAAGAAATCATTCCTGAGGTGTAAAAGCATTTAAGCCAACATCAGTATTTCTAGAATATTGTTAGACACATAGGGTTACACATCTCATATTCATAGGCCAACAGAAAATGAAATAAAATGATAGTGCTTGTCTCAGTTCCAAACCTGAGTAGGCTACTAAACAATATTAGCCTACATTAGCCTGGTTATAACGCAGACCTATTACATGCCATTTTCAACAAAACCAAAACCGTCCAGCAGATGTCATGATTAGACTCTATGCCGTATGGCCCCAATATACAGCTCCATGAAAAAGAGCGTCTAATCATAGGGCTACTTATTCCGTAGGTCTAGCTTACATATTGGCACCACACTCGCAAACTAATGTGTGTTCCATGCAGGAGCGTGCGGTCCATATGGGCAGGTGGGGCAGCGAACTACCTGAAGCATCCTCCACAAAAAATAGTTCCTCAGTAAATCATTGCTCCAAGTCTACTTTTAATAATGTGATTGTCACATTAATTATCTATAGTTTCTGTAGGCTTTCCAACTATTTTTGGTCTATTGACATCAACTTTTGGATGATGGTGGCGATTCTCGTTGAGTTTAATCTGTCATGCAATGTTGGGGCAGGGCACCTCGACGATCGCATTCCTCAATAAATTATCGCATAACCCTGGCGGCTTCAATAAGGATTGCAATCCGCGCTAAAAGACGCCTGTATGGTCGTAAAGTAGTCTGCCCCATGGTCATATTCTAGAACTAGCCTACTCAAATTATTCCGCCAGTTATAAATTAGGCCTATCGTTTCATTTCAAGATGCAGAAATGGCGAGTAGTGTTGCACCTGTTAACCGTGTTGAGTTTCTGTTTAAAAAAACTATTTGAGAGGTTGAAATTAGAAGATACGTTAGCTAACCCTGGTGTCTTCCTTGGTTTAGTAGCTAGCTTGTAGTGGATTTAATAGCATCTTTTGACAGCGCAAAAACCAGAAGGCAACGGTGTTCAAAGGTATGGCATAGGCTGCTGCATTCAGAATGAGCTATCAATATAGCCTAGTTTCTACAGCGAGTGGTCAGACAATTATCCATAACACCCAACTGTCTTGAGTTGCAGTTATAAAACCCAACTACTTAAAATATTAGATAGTTAGCAGACCAGACAGAACACACAAAAAAAAATAGTTTTGTTTACCCATATTATGCTTCGCTGGTTTAACGTGATGAGAATGGTGCAAACTTAACTGATGGGTTACTGATCTACTCACACGGCGGCCATTTTAGTAGCCATGAGACCGTTTCACGTGGATATACTATTGAATTTTGAGCTCTAGGTAACGTAGCTTCTAAGTGTTATCGTTAGCCTTAAACTGCCGACAGATTCAAGATGTAAACTTCTTGTATCACAGTAGAATACTCTGTTAGCCCGGTCAGGCTGTCTTCCCTAACCAAACTAGGCTATAGTTTATGTTTTTTGTGTGCAACCCACGCCGTAGCTTATTTATCTCCCTGTTTATCCTTTCATTTTATTGGCTTATTTTCAAGGGAGATTTAACAAAGTCAAAGTTGTCTACTAATGCAAGTTATGTTCTGCTTTCAGTCAGGGTTAAGGAGGGTGGGACTAATGCCAATATTGTCAGGGTCAGGGCGAAGGCATACCCCAGTATGTTTAAAAATGAGCCAGCTTACAGGGTACAGGCTAATGATGTCAAATTAGCATACTATATATTTTTTCCCAAGATGAACTTAACACTTTGTGTGTGGTCTTAGCAACAGGCTTTGCATAAATACTTAACCATGAACTAGTTTTAAATATATATAATTTTTTTTTCAGGTTGAATTGATCAGTGGATTCAACAAACCAGCTGTGCCTGTGAAGCACGTCTCAGGCACTGCTCACACCTTGTTGGCCTCCTGTATACTCTTGCTCATTACTCTAAATTAGGATACAAATCAGTCCCCCTAACCAAATGTAAGACCTCCTTACCCCAAACTTGGCACATCCTTTCTTGAGAATTAGGCCTAGGGCCCAAACCTGTCACTCTTAAAAATTAACAAGGTCAAATCCAACAAGACTTAGTTGTCACACTTAAGTAAAAAAAGATTATGGCCATGGCCTACTTGAAATCAAATGCCCAAACCAAGAGTCAAACTGCTCATACCTGAGAAGAACAGTGGATAGAACATTTTCCTTCAAGCATGACCATGAATATCACTCACAAGTCATGGGACAGATGGCTCTTACAGGAGCAAAATGGTTTAATTTTTTTTTGTAATGTGCCAGGAGGATTACTATCTGGAGAGAGTGCACTTTGATGCTGTCTGAAGTGGCCACATCCCCATTGTTATGTACACAAACTTTATCATTAAAAATGTATTTCTTCATCTGTAGCTACTGTGTTCACCTTATTGATGTCCATGTTGTAAGCTAATGTAGCATCAACATTAAAGCCAAAGTTTAAATGCGTTACAAGTAAAATAACTACATTGTGTTGCTTTATAATCTATTCAGTTTATTTAATTTCCAGTTAAGAATGTGAAATGTCATGACTGACATAACTCCATGCCTAAAAGATGCAAAAAAACATGCCCTCTGCCATTGGCTGAAGGGACAAGAACAATGATCTGTGTCTCAGTCCTATAAAATATATATATATATATATATAAGTATAGAATAGAAGAAAATAGAAAATCGACACCTTTTATTTTTTACTGTACAATACAGAGATCAGCACAATGTTATTGCACAAGGAAAATAAATTCCTGTATGAGTGTGTCCAAAGTATTGCTAATACTGTAGAAAGTACTATAGTAACACTGTAGAAAAAGACTTCATGTTGGATAATTATTCACCCGAAATCCAGTGTAGAATGTCAAGAACTTTTAATCATTTTTGCTTCAAGCTGAAACAGGATGCCTTGAGGATGGTATTCTCCTGCGTAAGGCGGGCAATCTCCTTCCGTGCTGCTTCTAGCTGCTCTTCCAGTGACCGAGAGTTCAGCATAGTCATGGTCAGAGTGGGGTGCTGGCTTAACAACTTGGTCTGCACTATAGGAGACAATAACAAATCAAAAACGTTCAGTTCCAACTGCATGTGTATCACGCAAGTTGTATAGTATACCATGTAACCTACTACAGTGAATTTGTTTCATTAATGGAGATTACATGTTATACCCTGCTGCTACACATAGCCTATGTCTTATGCAGCAGCTGTGTGATATTTTGCAAGCTGGACATATAAAGTATTTCCTAAGTGTCTTACCCAGCGTCAACTCCAGCCAGGTCTAAGCTTACACTGGCATCTTCTGTCTCTCCAGCAGGTTCATTGCTGTGTATGTAATAATAAAACATTAGTTCTTGCACAACTGAATAAATCAACTCTTTGTGACAGACCTAGGTTAAACATGACATTAGGAGACGTGTGAAACAATTTTCACTAACTGACACCTCTCCCTCTATTTCGCATTGGTCTTTTATGAGTCGTTTTTGTCCAAGCGAACAGGACACTTCCTGGCAGGAGGCACGTTTTTCCAGCCTCATCATGGTGCACAAAACACTGCTCAGTGAAATGTTTGGCACAAACTTTTGTGTTGGACGTAACGTTAATCTCCACGAACAACAAACAGCCTGCCCGTTAGCTGCAGTTAGCCTACATACAGTGACCAGGGCTTTCCCTGAAGTCAGCAAAAGACAAGCTTACTGCTTGAGACGTGGCATTTCTATCAAGGCATCATCGTAACGTTACCATACATAAATAAAACGACATCATGTTTGCGTTTGATTTAACAAGTAGCATGATAACGTTACACAGTGGCTATCTTTATAACTAACATTAGGCTGGGGTTAAGCTAACCGGTTGGCTTGCTAGATAATTATGCACTTACCTGGGAAAATGTACCGATGCCTCTTCTAATTTTTGAAATCCATTCTCCCTTCAATCTGGTGTCTGTCAGGAACCGGTGGAACGAACGTGTTTTGTCTTTTTCCCGTCTTTTGTAATAGGAATTACCAGACATGTGGACTCGAGTCACATGACTTGGACTCGAGTCAGACTCGAGTCATGATTTTAATGACTTCAGACTTGACTTGATAAAATTCGGCATGACTTGCGACTCGACTTGGACTTGAATACTATTCACTCGAGACTTGACTCGGACTTTGCCTCTTTGACTTGTGACGACTTGACATGTCTCGAGTCAAAAACTTAATTTCCTGATCGTGGACCAGTCACCCCAGAGATGTTTTCCCTCCGCGACTAAAAAAAAAAAAAAAAAAATAGCGGAGACAAGCGGCCAGTCCAGAGCACAGTTCAGTGCTGCCGCTACCCCCACATGCGTTACGCACTGTGTGTAGGGCACCAAGAGACAGAGAAACGACCAACATTTAGCTAATAACTAGTAGCTTTACTGCAAACTGATTTGCACTCTTGTTAGAGAACGTTTACAATGTCAAAACGCACCAACAGCATGTTACATAAAGATGATACTTTTCGAGTCCTCTCCATTAAGATCCAACTTGAACTTATGCTAGCCTACTCCATTTAATTGAGAACCCCATCTAAGCACGCACGAGAGGGAGAGAAAACGAGTGGCAGGTTCCAGCTGGCTTGTCATTGTTGATGATGATTGATATTTTCTTTTAAATATAAGAAACGTATAAAAGGAAATCATGAAGGCAACAAATACGAGATTAGGGGAAATTGCGGATTTATCCGGTTCTCACTACTGTTATAAACTATGAGATCCAGGTCACTATGACATAGGCTGCACTCACTGTGATTTGGAAAGTGGACAAGAATATGAAGAGTTGTCTTTGCCTTTGTTTAATGGAAATGGTGAGTCTTGAAGTAGGCCTATTCAATAATTTGTTTACATGAAGCACATTGATATGCCGATTGAAACGCATTCCACTCAGCTAGCTAGGTGGCTACTGGCTACCAGGCTCATAATTCACATTTAATTGCAAACAGAAAATGTCAAGCAAGCATCATGTCATACATGCATCTATTTCCAAAGGAATGAAAGCTGTTTGTGCCAACTTAATATAATGCTTATCATTGTTAATATTGTGCTATTCATGTGGCACAAACAATGTTTGAGTTTGTGGACTAGCCATAGGAATGGAGCTGGTAAAAAAGATCATTATGAGAATGTGTGGACAGTGGCACACAATGGGCTTAAAGTGACAGTGCACCATTTACAAATGAGATAAACAGCATCACATGTGCAGTATTTCTTAAGAAATGAATACTTTAAAACAAAATTACTGTGTCATTATTATCTTTTAAATGATATAAAAGTGTTGACCTTGGCTTCCCTTATGAGTCGCCACTGGCAGACAGCCTAATAAATTGTTTGCAGGCAAATCTGTGGCCTAGCGCAGTGAAATGCCATCAGTCAAATTATTACTCATCCTTACAGTGGGCTCCGAAATTTGGAAAAACAATATTTTTATTTGTCATGTAGCTATCCGTTTTGTACAGATTATTTAGGTATGCACATGTGTATATTGTATGCGCATGCATATATCGTAAAAGATTTCAAGACAGAAACATTGAACATATTTTAATCTGTATTTATAAAAAATCTGTGGATTAGATGGAAGTGTTAAAATTATGATCGATAGTCTAATAATGCCATTATTAAGTGAAGAGTACCTGATGACTTGTTCAGGACTTGAAAAAGATTGGGACTTGGACTTGGACTCGACTTGGCTTTGATGAGACTTGGACTTGGACTCGACTTGCCCTTCTCTGTATTTACTTGGGACTTGACTTGGACTTGAGTGCTAAGACTTGGGACTTACTTGTGACTTGCCAAACAGTGACTTGGTCCCACCTCTGGGAATTACACCCAGGCACACAGCAGACATATTCGTAACTGATACAATCCACAACACACACAACCGTACAGAACTCGAACTTCCCACCCTGAGTATGACGTCAAAACAAGATGGCCGCCGTGTGAATATGGTGAATTCTGACTGTGACGTGATTTAAGCATACCGCAAAGTCCTGTAAAATATGTAATTTTAATGTAGCCCAAAATGATAGGCTATTAAAAAAAGTCAGACTTTCTGCCCTACCAAAATGTATGGTCACCGCACGCTACTGGTTCCATGATTAATATCAGACTGCAGTGTGGTTGTCATGAAGATCCAAATTGACGGCTTCATTAGCTTAAGGACTGTTTCTTCTTTCAGATTTTTTAAAAGTAGATCATCACAACAATCACATGATCAATGGCTAAGCTATTTAAATGTACTATTCATTTGACAATTTGTTGTTAAAAAAGGCCACTATGCATACTTTTGTCGATATTCTTTTTTCCCTCTGACTGAAAGGATGGGGACACTGACGTCACCACAGCTTCACTTCACTGGAGCAAGTCCCTGCAAGAAGTGAGTGTAACGGGAGCGACAGGTGCGGTCCCGGGGAGTTGTGTGAGCAGGTAAGGACTTTGTTAAATTTCGTTTATCACTTTCTTAACTTGTGGGGATTATAGTGAACAGACTAAACTCTTGTTTTGCGACATTCGCTCATAGTTCTGGCAAATATTACGAACAGTTGGGATCTGTTAGACCGGGTTGTTGTTTCTAACATGGTGACCTAAGGTTACTGGCGTGGGTCTGCATTTTTGACAGTATTAAGTATGCTAATGCTGTATCAAATAATGTCCTTGCCTTTAGCCTACTTTGTCCATAGACAGCAGGAGCAGTTGAGGTTCACACATTATCACCATGGCGGATGGAGGAACTTGTTTCATGATCTTTCTCATTCTTCTAAATACGTTTGGGGCAGTAAGTTTCCCTGCATGACATCTTGACGTTTCTCCTACCCTTACAAAAGTAAAGGTACAAAAACGGCAGTTCCAGCTGTTTTTCTGAAGTACAATGCAAAAGGCCTACAATAGAGTTTTCCTGTCAAAAATATTGTATTTCTGCATGAAAAAAAAACAGTAAAGTTCAATACTCTAGTGTAACGCATAGTTTTTGTAAAGGTATGCATAACTATATTTATAAAATTGTATTTTTTGTAATTTCTAAAGCTTACCTTAACAATTACTCTGAGTTGCTGTTATTAATCAATGGTATTTCCCCCAACAGGCAGCAAGCCTGGCTCTTTTTGCCCTGGCCATTTGGGTGGCAGTGGATGGATATGAGTTGTATCCCATATCAGGGGTCTCTGGAAAGGACGATATCTTTGCCGGAGCTTGGATAGCAATTTTCACGGGCTTCGCTTTCTTCTGCACTACTGTCTTTGGCATCTTGGCCGTAGTGAAGAGCAGCCGTCTACTCGTCCTGCTGGTAAGACCATATAATGGAGATGAATAAGACATGTAGCGTGTGTTAGACTATGCTCCTCTTCAGTGCTAGGGAAAGAACACACAGGACCCTAATTTAAAGGACAGACAAAGAGCAAGAACAGTCTGTCAACAAGCAGTCTGCAAGACTTTGCACTTTGCCCATTCAAATTAGGGCTGATACACTTTATGTCAATTGTGTAACCATCTTTCAAATAACCTCAGTGATGAATTTTCTTTGTCTGACAGTACCTGATATTGATGTTTATAATCTTCATCTTTGAATGTGCATCCTGCATCACAGCAGCAACCCACAGAGACTATGTGAGTATCTGTTTTGATATCTAGAGCCTTTAGAAGTAGATGTACTGTATCATCAGGCCACCTCATTTGATGTTTTCATTTCTTCCATTTGATCCTAGCTGGTGGGCAACAGCAACCTAGTGAAGAAACAGATGCTGAAATATTACGCTGATGACAGCTTTGCAGGACAACAGATCACAGTGACCTGGAACAGGATGATGCGTGAGGTGAGCAGTCACGTCACTTGACGATCCAGGGCCTCTTGAATAGATAAGGTTTTTACATTTTACTTGTTGACCGAAACCTCTTGATTTTGATGTGACTTGTCATGGATGTCATGTCCACACCCACATCCACCCTCACCACTCCAAGCTGCTACAGCACCATGTGTCTTTTTCTGTGCTGACTTGCCACAGCTTGCCTAGTTGTTGGGTGCCAGTAAAAGAACCGGTTTACCATAGTGGTGTGTGGGAAACATGGAATCAGGGCAATCTCAACTCGTCAGGAGAAATTAGTCAACTGAATGCACTGCAGTGAAGGACCCCAGGTCATATGTCAAGTCTTCAGTGACCATTATTAAATGATTGTTAGAGCTAGGTACAGTTACGTTGTTTCTTGAAAGTTTCTGGGAACATCTAACACAGTGTGCAGATCCTTTCTTTAAAATTTTACCTTCAGTTAAGTTTTGATCTAGCACCCGCCAAATTTGTTGGATGGGTGCACCCTGCACTCTGCTTTTTCTTACAGCTAGGTACCTAACAATGAAACTTCTTACGTCAGTACTGAAAATTCTTCTTTCCTGAGAAATACGCAACAGATCTGTTGTTGGAGAACACTGTACATATATGCTGTGATAAACACATTCTTGCAACCTCAGCTGGACCACTTCAGCAGTTGAGCTGAATGCATCTACAAAGCCATTACTAATAATGATAATAATATTTATATGAGAGCATGATGATGGCTGTCTGAAATGTTCCTTCTGCTTGTTTAAATACTGCAACACAGGTGAAGATGAACTCTAAACATTGTCTTCTTACGTCTTCCCCATCTTCAGGTTGAATGCTGTGGAGCAGACCGTCCACAGGATTGGATAGATTATAATTCCACATTTAGGATGACATACGGCACGACGTACCCATGGCCCCAGCAGTGCTGCAAGAGACTCAGCAGTTTTGAGGTGGCAGACGTGGAGGGCTGCAAGGCAGGGCTGGCCAGCACCCTCTTCACCAAGGTGGGTTACGGCATCACATTTTACACAGGCAGATCACAGTGAGTCACATTTTACACAGGTAAATCACAGTGCGTCACATTTCACACAGGCAGATCACAGTGAGTCACATTTTACACAGGTAGATCACAGTGAGTCACATTTCACACAGGCAAATTACAGTGCGTCACATTTTTCACAGGCAGATCATAGTGCGTCACATTTTACACAGGCAGATAACAGTGCGTCACATTAGGTAGATCACAGTGCAACAGAACAGGTCTTCCTTTGGCACACATGTAGTTTCAATAAATAAGACAATTAGTTATTATAAGTTATTATTGCTTATTCATACAGGTCAACACATTTGATGTGAATCCCAGGAGAGGATGTGTTCTTGGAACATTCAAGCTACCTGACTGTATTGTCATTGATACAGCGGCTCTATTATCAGCCATTGAAATGTCATCATGTTGTGTCTCAGCTTAATGAACCAATCTGTAAATATCTTCTGAGACAGTCATCCCTACTATTTCCAATATGTTTCTGCTGGTCTGTGCTTTATTAGTGTGGTGGCCATGTTAGGAGTAGGAGCAATGTTTCCTGTTGATTACTGAAGTAAATGAAAGGACCGTTTATTCCCCAGGGCTGTTTTGATCACATTGAGTCGGTGTTTAGTCGGTACACCTGGGCTGTGAGCTGGTACGGCTTCTCGGTCCTCATGTTCATGGTGAGTTTTCTTGACTTGTTAATTGTCACACTTTCCATACGAAAAAATATCAGATCCGTTTTAATCTAAAAACATGAGTAGAGATGCTAGGTAAAGTTTTACATTTACATTAGGAACTTTGCTCATACAGTAAAGGTGATCGTTAGGAAGGTTAGGAACGTCACCTATTACCAACCGTCCTGTATTTCCAACCTCTTACGTGTATGTGTCACTTAATATTAATTTCTATACAAACCAAGACAACGGATTTCTAAAGAAACGCAAGCACCCACACCATAAGTGTATCTGAATTAGCTATGTACCAAAAATTACATTTTACCTTTGACTCGAAGAGCTGTAAACAGTGTTATAATGCTGCGTGTACAAAACCGCTTGGAGCTACAGTGGAATTTTGATTTGCGACGAGAATTCACGGTCTAACCGTTGATGTGCCGTGAGAAAGGTTGGAAATAGGCACCCACTAGCCCAGCACTAACCTCAGAGCGTGGTAAACAAAATTGGATATTTCAGGCAGTAAATGCCCCGGTAAGAACAAAACCAGATTTTGTTCACTGAATGGCTACTGAAAAATGTAAGGTTCATTTATCAAATGTTATTTTAAAGTATTAAAAAACATTGTTGTTTTAGAATTTTTCAAACGAAAGGGTTGGTAATTGGTGGTTTTACGATATATATCATGTGTAGAAATTTCAGTTAGGGAAGAAGGAGTATCCTGAGAAAAAATAACTATGGCATCACCACTGTTAATCAAATCATATCTTTGCATGTCAAAACTGAATGATGAATTTTCATGTTTTTTCCCTAACTATTATTCTGAAATGATACTTTGCTGTATTGGGTGACATTCCTATAATTCGAACATAGAATAGAATTTCAAACTATAACCGACTGTTGTCCATTTTAGTTCTGGTTAATGCTGCTGACCATGGGGTACTATCTAAAGATTTGAAGAAGAGGGATTTCTTCTGCAACCACAGCACATCAGATGGTTTCTATATACCGGCATACTACGCAAGGAACACATATCTTCATCTGTATATCTCTTGTTATGGTATTTGTATTTTACATTTCTTTTGAAAAACAAAAAAAGAACCAACTTGCCAGATGCCAACAATGTTTGAATACCTTGATTTCAGATTTGCTTTATCTGTTATAATTTCAATTCATTCTGTTCTATTTAAAAAGGTACACCATGCAGGTTTAGGTATTTTTTGGCGACTGTAGAGCTCCCTCAGAGTCGCAATATATTTACAGTGCATGAAAATGCACTGTACTGTTCTTCCTAGGCTTCTTATTATAGTGCATGAAAATGCACTATACTGTTCTTCCAAAATTTCTTATTACAGTGCATGAAAATGCACTGTACTGTTATTCCAAGGCATTTTATTATTACAGTGCATGAAAATGCACTGTACTGTTCTTCCTAGGCTTCTTATTACAGTGCATGAAAATGCACTGTACTGTTATTACTGTAACGCAGTTAATGCAGCTTAAACCGTTTAACGTAGAAACTTCATTCAAACTATGTTGCGTAGGTCTTACTTAGGACATGTGGGCTTTGTATTTTTCATCTTTGTAACTTTTATACTTTTAAACTATTAATTAAAACTAATCAAAATTTCCCCATTGACTTAACATTATGATTATGACATCACAATACGGCCGTTAAGCAATTAGAATCCTATGGCAGGTGTTCAGGCCACCTGGATCAACTGCCAGTCTCAGGCTTTAAGCATACAAACTGGCCCTATTAAGACTACACATCCTGTTCAACTGCTTCCTCTGCCAAAAACTGTTTCAAAATAAAAGTCCTCACAACAATATTTCACTGTTAAACAATTTAACCCTTTAAACTACTGAACTTTTTAACTGTTCAGCCATTGTAACTTACTTGTCATCAACTATGAATCCTACCCACTGTAGCTAGTTAGCATGGTTAGCATGTTAGCATTGTTAGCATTGTTAGCATTTTTACAAAACTGCTAAAAATGATTAGCTAAGTAACATGGTTAGCATAGTTAGCATGCTAGCATGTTAGTTAGCATAACTGCTAAAAATGATTAGCTAAGTTAGCTAAGTAACATGGTTAACATAGTTTACATGTTAGCATGCTAGTTAGAATAGTTAACATACCTACTAAAAATGATTAGCTAAGTTAGCTAAGTCACATGGTTAGCATACTTAACATGTTAGCATGCTAGTTAGCATAACTACTAAATATGAAAACATTAGCTAAGTTAACTAAGTTAAGTAACTTGGTTAACATTATTATCTTATTATAACTGCTAGCAAACATTAGAGCCATTCCAACTGTCAATTATCTACCTAAATAATTTAACCATTTAAATTATCCACCTATTTAACCGTTCAATCATTCCAACTATATTAAACCTCATCTACCTAGCAACCAATAGTTTGTTTTTACTCTGTATGATATTTTACATCATATTTTTTGCATTTTCATGCACTGTATTTCCTTCAGGAAATGCTTTTCTAGTTCTTCTTCTTCTTCTTCTTCTAACGCAGTTAATGCAGCTTAAACCGTTTAACGTTAGAAACTTCATTCAAACTATGTTGCGTAGGTCTTACTTGGGACATGGGGCTTTGTATTTTTCATCTTTGTAACTTTTATACTTTTAAACTATTAATTAAAAAAACTAATCAAAATTTCCCCATTGACTTAACATTATGATTATGACATCACAATCGGCCGTTAAGCAATTAGAATCCTATGGCAGGTGTTCAGGCCACCTGGATCAACTGCCAGTCTCAGGCTTTAAGCATACAAACTGGCCCTATTAAGACTACACATCCTGTTCAACTGCTTCCTCTGCCAAAACTGTTTCAAAATAAAAGTCCTCACAACAATATTTCACTGTTAAACAATTCAACCCTTTAAACTACTGAACTTTTTAACTGTTCAGCCATTGTAACTGTTACTTGTCATCAACTATGAATCCTACCCACTGTAGTTAGTTAGCATGGTTAGCATTGCTAACATTGTTAAAAATTTTTAAAAAACTGCTAAAAATGATTAGCTAAGTAACATGGTTAAGCATAGTTAGCATGTTAGCATGTTAGTTAACATAAAAACTGCTAAAAAATGATTAGCTAAGTTAGCTAAGTAACATGGTTAACATAGTTATACATGTTAGCATGCTAGCATAATTAACAAAACTACTAAAAATGATTAGCTAAGTTAGCTAAGTCACATGGTTAGCATACTTAACATGCTAAAGACGCTAGCTAGCATAACTACTAAATATGAAAACATTAGCTAAGTTAACTAAGTTAAGTAACTTGGTTAACATTATTATCTTATTATAACTGCTAGCAAACATTAGAGCCATTCCAACTGTCAATTATCTACCTAAATAATTTAACCATTTAAATTATCCACCTATTTAACCGCTCAATCATTCCAACTATATTAAACCTCATCTACCTAGCAACCAATAGTTTGTTTTTACTCTGTATGATATTTTACATCATATTTTTTTGCATTTTCATGCACTGTATTTCCTTCAGGAAATGCTTTTCTAGTTCTTCTTCTTCTTCTTCTTCTAACGCAGTTAATGCAGCTTAAACCGTTTAACGAGAAACTTCATTCAAACTATGTTATGTGAGGTCTTACTTGGGACATGGGTGCTATGTATTTTTCAGCTTTGTAACTTTTATACTTTTTTAAACTATTAATTAAAAAACTAATCAAAATTTCCCCATTGACTTAACATTATGATTATGACATCACACACGTCCCGTTAAGCAATTAGAATCCTATGGCAGGTGTTCGGGCCACCTGGATCAACTGCCAGTCTCAGGCTTTAAGCATACAAACTGGCCCTATTAAGACTACACATCCTGTTCAACTGCTTCCTCTGCCAAAAACTGTTTCAAAATAAAAGTCCTCACTACAATATTTCACTGTTAAACAATTCAACCCTTTAAACTACTGAACTTTTTAACTGTTCAGCCATTGTAACTGTTACTTATCATCAACTATGACTCCTACCCACTGTAGTTAGTTAGATAGCATTGCAACATTATTAAGTATTTTTAAACAAAACTGTTAAAAATGATTAGCTAAGTTAAATTAAGAACATTGTTAAAAATTTTAAACATTTTAACAAAACTGCTAAAAATGATTAGCTAAGTTAGCTAAGTAACATGGTTAGCATAGTTATCATGCTAGTTAGCATAGTTAGCAAAACTGCTAAAAATAATTAGCTAAGTAACATGGTTAGCATAGTTAACATGCTAACATGTTAGCTAATCATTTTTAGCAGTTATGCTAAGTTAGCTAAGTCACATGGTTAACATAGTTAACATGCTACTTTTGCATTTTCATGCACTGTATTTCCTTCAGGAAATGCTTTTCTAGCTATATTTTACTCTGCTGTTGTAAATAGCAAACTTCTCGTGACTTATCCCCCCTGTACACAATGAAAATGCTTTTCTTGTGGCGGTGAAGGATTAACAACAGGCAAAAACTATTTCCAAAGAGCTATATCTACTGACAAGGTAATGTTTCACGATTCTCGCGAGATTTGTCGGGCCGCCAGTCTTGAAGTTGCATGGCTGGTTTTCTCGGTAGCCAATCGCTATGTCTATGCTGTATAGCTATGCTAGGTGAATGATTCGTCTATTTAAGTAAGTTTGTTTACCATCAAATTCGCTTCATAAAGGTGAATATCTTGCATAGTGTACCTTTAATATGTACATCACTACATTTTGTTCTCAATTTCAACAATATTGCAACAATATGCTCTGTACCCATGTCGTATTTTCTTTGTCTTTCAAATTTAAATAATTGCTGCCATCTTGACCAGGACTCCCTGTCAGAAGAGACACTGTGTCTCAATGGGACCTTCCTGGTAAAGTAAAGGTTTAAATAAAAAATAAAAAAATATTTTTAACAACTCAACTCCATTATTAAATGAGTTAATATATTTGTATGAATAAAAGCATGTTTCGTAAATTACATCTCTGAAAATATCTTGACATGTTTCATGACTTGAATGCCGTAATTAGTCTTTGTTTCCTGTGACCCAGCACCAGCACCATTACAACACACCTTGCTTGTGACAAGCGGACACACCACGGGAACGGTGTCCTGACTTGTGGAAAACCAGGATGATGTTTGTTTTCATGTGCCACTTCTTTTGGGTGTACACTGATCAGGCAGCTGGGACTGGATAAACAGGTTAAACGACTTGGTATCGGTTGGGTGTCGAATAAAATTCCATCCACTCAAATTACAGCAAACAATGGAGGAAAAAGTTAAGTGTCCGCATTATGGGATAGAGGGATTTGCTGCAGCACGTCTACTAAGAATAGAAGAACAGGATTTCAGGTGGTAAACTGTCGATTTCATCATACAACACAAACTGAACTATACATTTTATGTCAGGTCATAGTTAACAGGTAAGCAGTAGATTGAAAATAAAAAAATAAAAGGAACAATGACAAGGTTGTGTCATTGATGTGTCCATCAACTTTTTATTCACACATTGGAAAATATTACAAAATAAGATGAACTGCCTTTTTGCAAAGTGCTATAAGGCTGAAGGGAGAACATTGGACTGAAAGTTCAGGTTACAGTGCATTCATGTACCAACACATACACACCAACAGAAACACATTCTCTCTCGTTCACACACACACACAGGTAGTATAGCCATTTTAAAGGAGGATGTTTCTAACTTGAAAGAACTTTTCAATGTACTTCACTGTTCACTGCATAGATATGAGTCCAAAAGAGGAAGCAGTCTCTCTCTTTCTCTCTGTCTCACACACACACACACACCAAGGCTCACTTTGTACCACGACAATATGTTAAGATACCATACATGCTCTACCGTATACCTTTCAGACCATCACAGCAAATAGCCCAAGTCAAAGACCACTGGGGGGGTGTTTAGTTACATTGTACAAAAAAAGTGTGCAACGTTGTCTTCCGTCTACAGGTATTCTCAGAGACAACAGTTGTGCTGGAGTCGAGGGCATGGGCTCTCTGGTGCTGGGACCAGATATAGCTGCTCTCATCCATTTGTGTTTTCACAGGCTGTAGATGAGATAACAGCCACGCCTCAACAACTGTTTTTTTTTTACGGTTCAGTTTCCAGATTACTGATTGTTCCACCAGAAAGGCACCAAAAGCACTGAATGACTTGCTGGGTGGTAAAAAAAAAGCTACCACATCTAGCCATCATTCAATAACACCCGATACAAATTTTATGCATTTCCTTCTCTCATCCTTAGCATTTTTTTTCCTGCGCCCAAACAAAACTGCAATGCAGCCCCTTCATTTTCCAGTGCTGTTCGAGGGGAACTAAATGACAGGGATATTATGGGTAGGGTAGAAGTGCTAAGCACTGGGCAGAAATGACCAACTGTTCAAATATGTCTATGCTGGCAATGCTCATCTCTTAGACCAATTAATTAACCTGTTGTGATGGATGGAAACAGCAATAAATAAGGAAGAAAGCACAATATGCATGTGCCATGTCTGACTCTGGACTTCAGTACTTCATAAGTCTTATTAATGGACAGGGTCCCTCTATGACGCTCATTCATTCATCAGGCATTTCTTGCTTGTTATTTACCACTTACATATAGAGATCAAGTGGTTTGTTTGGATGAAAGTAGCTATAAGCTACTTAAAAAAAAAAACATACCTTCTTACCAGTACCATTGAAGAATAAAAATAAGATCCTCCACTTTCACGCTCATGCACAGACCAAGGAGAAACACTGTACTCCAATTGAATTGTAAAGAATAAAAAAAAATTACTATCCATCGATTGATAAACATTCATGCTGATTACAGACCACAATGCATTGGGGATCGTACTGGATTGTAAAACGGATTATTATCAGGGGCTGTTCAAGAGAAGAAAAACATCCTTGAAGGATGAGTATAGTTAGATCACGACATCAGGAAACATTTCCCAAACACCCACACACTCCCACATACACACACACACACACACTGGTTGAACCATGAGGGGAACATGAGTGCTCCTTAGACTGATCACCTTCTTTAACACAAGGCAGTGTTTTTCCTAACAATGTGCTTTTTGTAGCTTACCGAGGCAGATAAAGCTGTTAGGAGACACACACACACACACACACACACACACACCTAGTAATGCGTGCATACACTCCCACACTGTTCAGGGACGAAGACAAACTAATTCTACTTATTCACATTCTTCCAAAAAAAAAAGAAGAAGAAAACTATATTACATGACTTCACAATGGAAAAACTCAAAATAAATTAAAAATGTAAAAAGCAATTAACAAAACTCAAAACTACCGAAAACATGTCAAAGCCGAATATTCACATGGAGAAATAGTTTAAAAAAGCCTTGAAAGTCCATTAAAATTACCAGCAGCTTTTGAAAGAATATTTTTTCAGTTTTCTCGAGGAAAATAAAATACTAAACTTACTTCCCTGTACAATTTCCACTGTGCTATTGTGTGCGAGAGATACAGTAGGCTAACCGAAAACCATTGACACCTACACCTGAAAAATATAGTCAACAAAACCTAGGTGTGCAGGAATACCTGATACTCCACTAAAAAGCATAGCAGCTACACGCCTCTCCTACGCCCCCTGTTGGGCAAGCACAGTCTGTTCTGGAATGTTTTCAAATCTAAGCCACTTAACGGTTCTTTTCTTTGATCTGTCCTCATCGTTCATGCCATATCTGCATTCTCATTGGTCCGATCAAGTGAGAGGGGTCAGGAGGGTAGTGTGGGGTGTGGGGTATCGGACATTAAAGAGGCGCAAGGGGGTGGGTGTCACAGGGTGAGACTGGACGGACGGACGGGGACCCTCATGAAATGATGCCGGCTCCTCCTGATGGAGGTCATCGCTGTCGATCTTGTGAGATGTCACAACTCGGTGGATATGTGCGTAATGCCTTTCTTAACATCCTCAAGTCCTGAAACAATCAAACACTGACAAGTCCCTGTAGTGCTGTAGGCATTGATGCGTTGTCTAAAGCTGCTCCCTTTACCCCTGGAACACCCGTCTCGCTCTTGTCTTGATGAAGAACAGAAGCTCCTGCCATGGGCCTCTGGTGCCCCCTTGTGGCCCCTGGTGGCTCGTGTGCTTTTGTGAGCCTCACTGCTCTTCAGCAGTAGCTCCTGGTTTGGCCCTCGGTGTGGATGGTCCAATTGGGTCCCGGCAGGCTGCCTTGTCTGGCCAGTCCCCTCTGGTTGCGATAGGTCGGAGGGGGTCGGAGCGACGGGTCCAGCACCACATCCCGCCGCGGGGGGTACTGCGGACTGGGCTGGACCGGATACTGGCTGTACTGGAAGCCCCCGGGTTGGTTGGCGTACCCTCGTGGAGTGCCCAGGGCCAGGTTGGAGAAGGCTGCGGAGGGCGGCGTGGCAGCGTGTGGGGAGCCCGGGTATGGAGGGCGCAGCTCCTGGGGGCCGCGGTGTTGGTAGGCCGCGTCTGGATAGTGAGTCCGTGGGGGGTAGGGGTTAGCGGTCAGGGCCTCACCCTGGGAGCCGGGCATGAAGTCCTGACTGCGGTAGTACTTCAGGACCTGGTCGCCAGACGGCATGACGTCGAAGGCCTGCCGGTACTGACCCCCGGAGGACCTGCGCAAGGGGTCCTGGCGGTGGAAGGCCGCTGACGGATCCCGGAGCGAGCTATGGCGGGTCGGCGCCGGAGTGTAGACATTGTAGGCCGGAGGAGGCTGCTGATGCTGCAGCTGGGCCTGCTGCTGACCGGCATACGGGTTGGGCGGGTGCTCGACACGCGGAGAGGACGAGGTCGAGGACGACGCGACCGTGCAAGCGGCCGCTTCGCTCTCCTCTTCCGCCAGTTTCTCGATCAGCAGAGAGGCGATCTCCTTCCCGCTCAGGCACTGACTCGGACCCTGGCTTTTCTCGCCGCTGGAATTCTGCGGATCCGAGCGGCTCCGGAAGTGGGAGGCAGCCGCCAATTCCGACGAGGCGGACTGTGGAATGTCCAGTGAGCGGGAGTCCAGTGCCAAGCCGCTGTGGCAGGGACTGTCCACGTTGTGGGAGGGGCCATCCTGCTGAGGGGCGTGGTGTGGCGACTCCTGCTCCTCCTCTGGCGGGGGCTCGGGAGGAGGGGCCAGAGGTTCGGACACCTGAGAGGCGTCGCCGTCTAAGTCGGTGGTTAACCAGCCCTTGGTGCCGGCTGCGGCATTCTGGGGACTGGCGAAAGGGAAGTTGACGTAAACAGGCTCTGGCTGGGACTGAGCGTGCTCCTTGGAGGGGGGTGGTTTGGGAGTCTGCGTGGGGGAGGGCTGAGTCGTCTGCGGGTGGAGCGCTTTGGCCACGCCGTGCTGAGAAGAGGCCGAGGCGGCCGGCGGCTCCTCCGTTTTCGGGGTCTCCACGTAACGGTAGCACACTTTGCCGTTCTCGAAGTACGGGTGCAGCTGGGAGGCGGCGAGGTCGCCCGACGCCTGGGAGCGCGTGGAGCTGCGCTGGTGCACGGACAGGGGGATCCCGGCGGCCGCGGGGCTGAGGGGGATGGGGTGCAGCTCGTTGCGAGGGAGCCGCACCGAGGACGAGGCCTGCCGCTGCAGTCGCGGGCCATGCCCGTCCAGAGCAGACCGCTGCTGCTGCTGGTGCGAGTGCCCGTGGGAGAAGGAGTAGGAGTGGGAGTGCGCTGCGGCCCACGCCCGGGTGGCTTCCGCTGACCACAGCTGTGGTGCCCGTCCGCCGGGACCACCGCCGCTGGGGGCCTGAGGGTGGTGGTGGTGGTGGTGGTGTCCTCTAGACACTGTCCTCTGGTTCAGTGCTGGGTCGTTGGGCGCCGGCCGGTAGTTCCCCTCCACGTCCAGCCGCATGTTCATGTAGCTGTGGCGAGCGTAGCTCGGGGGAGCCTGCGGGTGCTCGGGGGCCGCGATCTCGTAATAGAAGTTCTCCACCACGCCTGGGTCCTCGGAGGAGGACGGCACCGGGCGGATGTAGGCAGGAGGGGGCGGCTGCTGCTGCTGCTGCAGCGGTGGAGGAGGCGGCAAGGGCAGCCCGGCCGCTCTGGCCGCGTGGTAGCGGGCCAGCAGGTCAGAGGTGCCGGCGACCCGTTCGGAATAGGCCCGGGACAGGCCCGACGGGTTGCCCTGCGGCTGGCTCATCATGCGGCGGACGCGGCCCGCGTCCAGGGAGCGCCGGGAGTAGTCCTGCCGGTCAGCCCTGGAGAGCGGCGCCCGCTGCGGGGCCAGGTCCAGGGGCTTGGGGGGCACTTTGGGGCGAGTGGGCTGGAAGGCACGGACCTGGGCCAGAGGGGAGCTCTCGGAGCGCGAGTGCAGGAGCTGGGAGTGTGGTGGGTTGGGAGGCTGAGCGGTGGGCTTGGAGAGCCCCCCAGGTGACCTCTGCGGCTGCTGGAGGTGTGGGGCAGAGAACTGGCGGGAGTACGCCGGGGGCTTCCTCTGAGGGGGGGCGTCGGAGGAGGCGGAAGGGCTGTGTTTGGAGGAGGAAGGGCCAGCCTGGGCTGAGGGCGAGAGCTGCTGGTTCTTGTAGATGGGGCTGGGGGTCTGGTCTCCATCTCCAGACGAGCTCCCAGCAGACAGCTCCGAGTTGGACGCCCCCGAGTCCGACACCGAGGTAGTGGACGAGAGGGTCCCTGTGTCCTGTTAAACAAAAGACGACACGACACACATTAGCTGGGCAATAAAAGGGATGACACAGTTAGACACAAACAGCCAAGTTCACAATATTTCACATCCTTCAAATACCTCTCCCTAGTCATAATATAATAATCATTATTCTAACTATCCTTCAAATACCTCTTCCTTTATTTACTTTTCATGATAGCTTTTTAGCCGGTCAATAGTCATCAAAGATAACAATTAGCATTTCTGGAATTAAGAAGGTGAATTGAGAGCATTTTAATTTAGTGATAACCGTTTAACAATGTAGGAAAAGGAAGCGAACACCATATCCTTTCCCTCTTTCTGATGCACGCACGCTCGTACATACGCACACGCACACACACACACACCTGTCCCGGGGGAGACCTCGGTTCCTGCTCCTGCCCAGGCCTGTCAGTGGGCTCCGCTGCAGCCGTGTCGTTGGCCTCGGCCATCCACACGGACAGGGGCCTCACAGTGGAGTACAGCTGGTTAGGGTCGGAGGAGTGCAGCTCGCTCGCGTCTGCTGACAGTGACCTTTGGAAGCGCAGGTCAGCGGTGTCGGAGGGCGCTTTGGCCTGCGGGGGGCGGTAGGGGGGTGAAGCGCCCTGGCGCAGGGCTTTGTTGGCGCTCTCGGCCAGAGCGAGAGCCATGAGGCGTGCAGGGTTTTTGGGTGGGGGGGGGGGGGCTGCTGAGCGGGCAAAGGCACGCCAGTGGGTCCCATGATGCCTAAGGGAAGACGGAATAGATGACAGGTTACTTTTGAGATTAGTTCATATTTAAAAAATAAAAATCATTAGATGCTTTAAACCTCAACTAAACTGATAGCCTTGTCAATTGTAATTAACATGTTTCATGCCCTTATATCATGCACTCAAGCATTCATCTCAAATACACACATCTTATGTGCCAAATTGTTGTTTCCATGCTGCAATTTCTCAAGCACTCAACCCGTTTCTAAAACGGATCTTAATCTGATCTGTGTGAGCCGGTACTAGGCCACTGTTAAACTGGGGCTCTGCGTGAGCCGGTACTAGGCCACTGTTAAACTGGGTGTTCTGTGTGAGCCGGTACTAGGCTACTGTTAAACTGGGGTGTGTTCTATTTTGGGTTCCTGTCCTGCAGCACTCACTGGGGCCCTTGGTCTTGGCCTCGGGGCCCAGCTTGCTGCTGATCTCCTGCTGGCAGCTCTCCGTCAGCTGGAAGTCACATGACCGCAGCAGCATGGAGATCATCTGGGGGGGCTGGGAGGGCCCGCCTCCCTGAGCCACGGGCTGCAGCTCGCCAGCCCGGCCGCCAATCATCTCCAGGACCTGCAGGGTAGATACCTGTAGTTAATACACGCTGGCAGAGGCGTAGGTCTGTCGGAGTTGTTACCATCCTTAAACATTCAGAAATGAATGCTCCTTGATTCAACACTATGCAACAATCGGTATCCACATTATATTGTTCTATATTTTATGGTTTTGTAGACTAATTTTAGCAGTCCCAACTACTTTTAGCCCTCTCAATGGAATTAATCTTGACAATAGAGTGATGTTAAGAACGACTATGTTCCAGGCCAGAATACCCTGCAGAAATGTAAGACAATTTTTCTTTTCACAGTACGACATTTGTCAACTCGCCCAACTGCTCATCATTATCAGTGCTAGCTGGGCGACTGATGTTGTTTAGATGTAATTAGATATTTAGCCGATCTAGCGGATTTAGCGGATCTCCTCTTTACTGTTGCTTTAGTAACCTGAAATTGATACAAATTATACTTCTTGTGAAATAAATGTTATGGTACTACAAGGTAATGAAGTGTAAAATATTACCCTGACCCTCACCTTAGCTGGCACGCTGATGGCGATGGGGTCGGAAATGTCCAATGGGGGCGATTTGGGGACTTTGGGCGAGAGAGCGTGCACCATCTTCCGCGTGAACGAGCGCCTCTCCTGAGGGGCTTGGGCCGGGGGGGCGGAGCCTGCAGCAGCGGAGGGGGTGTGGCTGTGGGAGGGGCTCCCGCTGGACTCTGCGGGCCCAGAGGCAGGGCCTGTGGCGGAGGGCCGGTGCTGGCAGTACACCTGCGTCTGAGGGGCCGTGGCGGCCAGGATCAGGCTCCTGCGCGGGCCGGCCTCTGATTGGTTGAGCACCGAGTCCGGGTCCTCGGTGATGGAGCGCTGGCTGCCGGCGTGGGCATGGCTCTGGTGGCTGAGGCAGCGGTAGGGCGGGGGTGTGGCGGCCGGAGGGGACTCCCTGCCCCCGGGGACCGGTGCTGCGGCACCGCCGCCCAACCCCACCGGCCCGCCGTCCTCCAGGAAGGTCGGGCTGAAGTCGATGACGTCCTCGGCCATCCAGGAGGCGGCCGGGTCCTGGGAGAAGTCGGCCATCATGTAGACGCCCTCCTCCTCGTCCTCCTCCCTCGCCGCCGTCCTCCTCCGGCCATCCTCCTCCCCCCTCGGGCGGCAGGCTTCCCCTCGGGCAGCAGGCTGTCGTAGGAGCGGCTGCTGGGCAGACGGGAGGGGGGCCGCTGGGGGACCAGCTGGGGGTCCACGGAGGCGGCCAGAGAGAGGCCGTCGCTGCTGGAGCGGGGGCGACGCAGACGCTGCAGCTTGCCTGGACCTGCACCAGGAAGGAGATGGGGGGGGGGGCACAGCGTCAGTTGGTGATCAGGCAGCGGCAGGGAAACACTAGTAGTTCAGTTTAACACCATATCAGCATCTATGGCTGAATCATGGTAAAAAAAGGTATAATAAAACAATATAAAATCAGAAATAAGAACAAACAAATAGAATTACATAAATAAAACAAATAATTGTAAGAAAGTAAGATTCTTCAAATCTACATTTGACAAAACTTCCAGTAGAGGCCAGCAGGGGAAGAAGGAAAGATATCGTGGGAGAGAGGAGGGACAGAGAAGGAGAGAGGATGAAAGGAAAGAGAACCACAAGGGGGCAGCCAAGTGTGGAAAATCTCCAACACCATCACTTCAACCCCTCTGCCCCTCACTGACTGAAAGACTGGTCTTCTATGAGATTAAGGTGGGTAAGAAGTAGGTTTAACTTGCCCACAATGCAAGTCAGTCCTGTGCTACTATCAGAGGCTGTTGGTGGACAGCCATCATAAGCCTGCAAGCCATCATCCAGCCATCATACCTGCTTCACAGTATTAGCCTGCAAGCCATCATACAGCCATCACACTGTTCCTACCTGCTCCTGCTCCACTGTGCTGGGACGACAGAGACTCCTCACTCTTGGCCGAACGCAGCGTGACGCTATCCACACGGCACCCTGGGAAAGAGAGCAGCAGTCAGTCAGACAGACAGACAGAGACAGTCACAGCTTGTGTAATAAACCAAACATGACTCTTGCTCTACAGAGTGCAGCCTCTGACCAACTAGCGCTCAAACTGAAGTGTGTGACTGGACAGTGTGTGACTGGACAGTGTGTGACTGGTCAACGCTGACCATACAGAACACACTGTGAAGTGTGTGACTGGTCAACGCTCACCATACAGAACACACTGAGAAATGTGTGTATGTTGTGAACTGTCCTTGCAGTGAAAACAGTGAAAAGAATTAGATGCTTGTTTGTGACAAAAGAAGAATTGAAACTTCTAAAACAGTGCTGTGTCCTAAACTTGACTGTGACAAAACTTGAATTTAAATAGAGTAAATCAGTGTTAAAGGATGAGGAAACAATCTTTTGAAGAAATGATTGGTAATGAACTGACTACGTTGTCTTTCTATGAAGAGCATTGTCCAATGTTGCTGCTGTGAGAGAAGAATAAAGGAGAATTTATAGTTCAGGCGACAAGTGTCGCTCGACAAAAAACAATTGTTACTAAAAGATGGAGGTGTAGGTTTTCAAAAACCCATTTTGTCTCTTTTACGTCATATTTTGTCGAGTGACACTTGTCGCTTGTAGTGGAAACTGACCCTGAGATGAAGGACATGTTCGTACCTGCGTGAGAGGTGGCCGGCTGGAACAGGGAGCTGATCCTCATGGGCTTGCGTCGCCCTGACCCTGCTGGTTTCCCAATGGCAAAGAATGTCTTCCAGCTTCCTCCAGACGCCTTGCGCACCTTCATCCTCCTCTTCCTCCTGGGGGTGGGGTGGGGTGGAGTGGGCGTGGGAGCAGGGCCGGGGGAGAAATAACCTTTTTGTTTATTGTGATTTATAGTGATTGTGTGGCTCCTATTATACAACCAATGCACAGCCAAAATTCTGTTAAATACGTTTAAAAAAAAAAAAAAAATCTTTTTCCAAATCTTTTTTTTTTTCAAATACTTAACAAGTAACAACATGCACACAAAAAAATCAGAAGATGCCATTTGGCTAATTTGAAGCCAGGAACACCGCATTTGTCTTTCATCTGTACACTACATGCATCAGATTAAGAGTTTAATCAGGTGTGTCGGGGTGGCGACTGACGCCAGGTGCAGGTGGGGCTCCCTAACCAGGTCTCACCCAAAGCATGGAAACCCAACTATAAACAAACAAGCCCGGGCTTAGGAAGGGGCAGAGGGTTTCTTTAGCTGTGTTTCATTCACCACAAGAGCACTTCACTTCTCAACTACACGCCCTCACCTTTCAGCACAGTATTCATTTGTGTGTTCACTGTGTGCTGAGTGTGTTTCACTAATTCACGGATTGGGATAAATGAGACCAAATTTCCCTCACGGGATCAAATATACTATACTTATACTTATTCTGGCTTTAGTGCTCCCAGGCCATGATGCAGCAGGGAGAAGAAACAAATGTGGATTCTCATAATAATAAGGGTGTGTAGCCTTACATGTGCAGTGTAGTTTGTATGTGTTGACTGCTTGTTGTGTTGTCTACACCTTATGTGCTACATTGTACAATGACAATAAAAGGTGATACGATCGACTCTATGATTACTGTACTCAACTCTATGACCTACAGCCCATGGGCAAGACGTCCAAAACGAGACGAGCAGGTCTGAGTGGGTTTCAGGGCCCGGCGCACTCACCTTTCCTCTGGGAGGTCGAGAACAGTGTGGAACTGGCCCTGGAAGGGCAGCGGCGCCCCCTGCAGGAGCAGCGGTGCCTGTGTGCGAGCCTGGGCCTCCTCCAGAGACAGCAACCGCGTGGACACAAACGACTTCGGCCTGGTCAGAGACTGCCGTCCTGCAGAGGATGAGGGAGTGGAGGTGGTGGGGACAGACAGAAAGAGGCACCGAGAGACAGACAGAGAGAGTGAGGGTGTAGAGGATGGATGACAGGTAGAACGAGCCGATATAGCGGGTAGAAAGGAGTAGAGGGAGGGAGGGAGGGTAGAAAGGAGTGAAATGATTGGAGAAGTAGGAAGAAGGGAATAAAAGAGAGAATAACAATATTAGTGTATTTAACAATAGAACGAGGGAAGGCTGCAGACTGCGGGACAGACAGTATGGTGGTGGAGGCAGCACAGACGGAACACACACAGGGCTGGGGAATAATCAGGGGAATGACAACACAGTGTCCTGCAGCCAGGGATGACAAGGCCACTACGGCTCCTGAGGGAGGGTAAGCGCGGAGAGGAGCTGCGAGAGAATTCAGAGCAATGGAACAGCAACGCTCCGACTCAATCGACACACTGTGCACAGACGTGGACCTGTTTGGTGTCCTTCAGGCCAAGCGCACGCCTACTTCAAGGCTCTTTCACATTGTGACAACTTCTGAATTAAAAGCCTGGTCCAGCACTTTGCACAGTGGACCAAAATGATCGGGAAATGGGAGCAGAGCACACGGTTCTGATCGCAGGAAGCCGGTACCAGGATCGTGTCACAGCATCTTGGTACTACAAAGCAAAGGAGGAAGCACTTTTGGGCTGGGGGCAGCGATGGATTGACCGTTTGTAGAGCTCTACACACTCTTGATCAACCTCAGTGATAAAGGCACACAAGAAGCACTTTTTTGCAGAAATGCTCAGGATAAAGTGCTTTAGTTTTGATTAATAAGCGGAGGCAACACCATAGCTACAGTGGTAAATAAGATGTCTGATGTCTTTACCTGATTGGTCGATCTCATCCACTTAAAAGACAGCAAATAGTCAAAACACAGCAGAACACACAACAGTCACACACACATGCATACACATCTACACAGAGCTTTGAACGTGTGTGTTTCAACTTTTAATAGAAATTTCACATTTTGCTGGCTCATTAAATTGCCATATCACATGAAGGAGTTCCTTACACTTAAAATGCCAGCTTTTCAATAAAATATGGGTAACGCTTTACTTGACAGTATCGACATAAGAGTGACATGACACGGTCATTAACATACCGTCATGATACATGAACCCTAACCCTAATCCTAGCCTCTAACCCTAACTCTAATTCTAACTCTAATCCTAACCCTAACCCATGACAAAAACCGAATGTCACTTAATAACAGAAGTGTTATGTCATAAATGCTTATAACTTGTTTATGACACATTCATGACTGTCATGTTACTCTTATGTCGATACTGTCAAGTAAAGTGTTACCAAAATATATTTAAAAAAAAAAAACACAAATCCAGTTCTTAAGACAACCTGAAGTTTAAACATAGGCAGAATTCATAACCTCTGATTCATTTGAAAGAAAGCTGTGTGCGTATTGCACAGATTATTTCTGTCAGTTGACAATTTCAGCCAAACAGCAAGCCCCCGTGAATGAGCGTGAATGAGACTGGATGACCACTGTAGACCAAACATCCACTGGTCATCTGTGATTGAGCACAGTGATCAACAAGAGGAACAGTGTAAAAAACATGGCAAAAGAAGCAACCAAGACCAGAATGACAAATGAAATGACATCTCCATGGGAACTAGCAGTGCAGGAGGAGGACCCCCGTCAGTAGACGGAGGAGCGTCGGGGGTCGGGGTCGGACTCCTGAATGGTGGGAGGCCCGGGGCCGCGTGGGGCCTCACGCCGCGCCTCCTGCAGACTCACCAGACGCGCCCTCCGGGGCTGTGGCACTGGCTTGCGCCCTGCCCTGCCCGTTGCTACGGAAACACACACTTTGCTCAGTTGAGGCAAGAGCACTGAGATACACCACTGACCACTCAACCTTACTGGTGCACTGGATATTACACAAATAACATTGCCAATATGTAGGAAAAAGCGACACAAGTTGATTGAATTTCCTAATGATCAGATGGAGAATAACTAATAATGTGGGGAAAAAAACATCAAGAGATGAAAGGAGATTTTTCAGAAGTGGAGATGACCAGACTGTTACCAGAGCTAATGCAAAAAATTACAATCAAGTAAGTCTGTCAACAAGCAGCATCAAAAGACTTTGAATACATCAAATGCAGCTAGTACAGTGGTTCTATTTGTTTCTGACCAAATACACTATCAAGAACAAAATCAAAGCTGTTTGAAAATAGGGCCAGGCATCTACTAATATAGTCATGAACAATAAAGACAATAAAGAATTATGTATTAAAAAAAATTAAATATTTATAACAATTCCGCTGAGAAGCAGAGATTGATTAGCATTTAAGCTATATGTGTGTGCATATATTAATTACATGGCTTCAGCTCAAGCTTCCTATTCAGTGCAGCACAAGCAACAAGGGCAGAGCAACAAATCCTGCAGGGCAGAGAACACAGACCAGGATCCGCAATGCCTCAAGCGCAGAAAACACCACACTCACAGACGAGAACATGAGCTCTTCATCACCATAGAGACCAGAGATGGGCCAGCGATCCCACGCACGACCAGCTGATAAGCACACAACAAAAGAAACATAGCCCGTCCCTCGCACACTCAGCCTCAAGACTCCTCACTGAGCAGCAACAACACCAACAACAACAGACACAGGACAGATCCGTTAAGGAAAGCTGGGGTGAGGATAATGAGCAAAAGTGACAACTGACATGGCGATACGACAGACACACTGAATGAAAAACTGACATGGCGGTACGACAGACACACTGAATAAAAAAAACTGACATGGCGATACGACAGACAGACTGAATAAAAAACTGACATGCCGGTACGACAGACACACTGAATGAAAAACTGACATGGCGGTACGACAGACACACTGAATGAGATGCAAGAGCACAAATGCAAGAACGATGTGAACCCAACTGAACTGAACAGAGAGGGGGGCGCATTTGTTGACCAACAGCAGGACATTGCAAACAGCCCAACCCCACCCCCCACTGCCGCACACACTCTTTTGTGGGGTGACGTACCTGCGCTGAAGCGCCCCACCGAGGTGAAGGTGTCGCTGAACAGCACGTCCACGTGAGACAGGAGGAACTCCACCACCACCGACTGGATGCGGACCTCCTTAAACGGATCAGCACCACTCAAACCCACCGCTTCGATCTCCATGGACCTGCACACCAACACAAACAGTCATCATACGATCTCCATGGACCTGCACACCAACAGTCATCATACGATCTCCATGGACAGGACTCCTGTGCAGGAACAGAGCCAGATAATCCCCGTTTACATGGACACTTTTAATCTGATTACAAAAAGAGTAAAGGCTCAATTGGAATAAAAACACCTCATGTAAACACCTCCACCGATCAAATTCTGCCCGATCCGACTAAATTTCCAAACGGATAGAGAGAGGTGGTGTACTATGTTCTGATAATCGGATCGATTGAAAGATGCACCCATGTAAACGGGTACTCCATTATTGTTGGAGCACATTTCCTCTTTCTGCACAAGTGTTCACTGTGTGGTCACAATGCAGAGTGATGTAAACAAGGGAGTTTCCATGTCAGCAATACAAATAAGAGGATATAACATGATTTCCATGTAAACAAAGATTAAACATCAATCAGTTTATTTAGTGTCATGTAAACAGTTCGGTTGAAATCATTGACATTTGCAGACGTTTGTGTATACAGGACATAGCCCACACCCAATGAGAAGTGTTTGGGCCAAGACAAATGTGTGCACAGACAGTGTCTACAGGACATAGCCCACACCCAGTGAGAAGTGTTGCACAGGGATTATAAGGTGGACAGAGATAGAACAAGGTAATCATAGGTAGAAGACAAAAACACACACACACACACACACACACACACACACACACACACACAAGCAAGCACGAATACTCGCATGCAGTTAAAACAATCCTGCATATTATGCACGAAACCAGAAGAGTTGCTACTGAAGAGCGAGCAAACAAGCAGACATGCAGGTGTGTGCACACACAGACGCCACGATACACTTGCACAGGAACAAACACACACTCAAACGTGCACACACCTGCGCACACACACACACACACACACACACACACACACACACACACACACACACACACACACACACACACACACACACACACACACACACACACACACACACACACACACACACACGCACGCAGACTTGCCTCAGCAGGTTGGGGGCCCACACTATGGCCAGGTTCTTGACGTGCATGTTGGTCTCTTCACTGAAGGTGGCCAGCCGGGCCAGGTGTTTGATGAGAAACTCCAGCGTCCTAGGACATACATCTGACCCTTAGCCACCAGCTATAATGCCAGGCATCATGTCTGTCTGTCTGTCTAATGTAGGACTATAAAACCCTGTACACCCTTAGCTACCATCTGTCCAACCTGCCATCACCAATCTATCTACACTGCACAACCCTGTTCACACCATTCAATTATTCACACACATTATATGAGAATGCAATTACAAAGGAGACTATTTACAAAAACATTAATCTATCAGAGATGCTAACTCTGGTCTGAGGTTGGTATACTACCCTCTGTGTGTGTGTGTGTGTGTGTGTGTTACCTGTAGTGAGGAGGGGGCAGCTGCTGAATGACGTCATGAACCTTCACCATGCGTTCGTCGTCGGTCATCTCTCCCATGCAGTCCTGTACACATAGAAAGATGAATGAATGAATGAATATGGATGTGTGAGTGGTGAACTTAACAGATGTAAAAAGCCTTTTACAGTGTCTCACATACAGGTGCGTATATGAATCTGCAATGTTCTGTTATGTTTTTCTGTGTAAACTGACAATAAAGCAGTATCATATCGTATCATATAAATGCCGCCGCCAGTGGCCGTTGGCCTTAATAGTGTACCAAGTTAGGGACAGGCTATGCTCATCCTCATGTCATTTGGACATGAAACAGTAGGGCAAGCACAGGTGTAACTGAATACGTTAATAAAGTCTCTGTTCAATTGAAGTGTAGCAAAAACAACCACATGTTACTAGTAACACCTGGACCTGCCATATAATTCATGTCAAAAATGGCTGCTGTAAAAAAGGTCTGTAGACTCCTGTCTTTGAGCCTGTCTGTGAGTCAGGCGGAGAGGTCAGAGAGGGCCTGGCTAGCCGGCATAGGCGAGGCGACACAGACGGACACTCACTGCGAACTTGTCGTAGAGTTGGTAGGTGAGCAGTGGGTTGGGCAGCTCCCTGAAGTACAGCTTACACAGGGAGCCCACGCAGTGGATGTCCTGCATGTAGACTTCTTTCGTCAGGTCCGGCACGTTCTCGCTGTCAAACTCATGCCTGAGGGAGGAAGAAGCTTTTCATAAAAATGTAGATGCAGGGAGACTGTGTCCATACCCGGTGGTATTTCACGATAAGTCAACACTTTTTTGTTATTTATTTGAAAAATACAAATATATGATAGCAGCATGTTACGCATGCACGGCTCTGATAATGCTTGACTACAGCCCGATATCAGGCAATGACAGTGTCTTAATGTGGATCAGGAATGTCTTCTTCCAACAACAGTCTAGATGTGCTTTGCAGCGTACACACAGGTAATTAGAGGCCAGGTGAAGACGGAGCACACCTGAGCTTCTGGATGTTGGAGGAGACTCCAGAGTGTCTGTAGATGCCATCCACAATGCCATGCTTCTCTATGAACTCGGAGCAGGTTCTCAGCACCTGTGGAACTACACAAGAGAGGTGCGCGCACACGCACACACACACCACTTTTACTATTCCGTAGTTTCCCAACTATTAGCCGAGGTTTATACATTGATTTTGCAAAATTTCTTCAGCTATGAGGTTAATACACGGTGGCAGTTAATATGGTAATTGTATGGTTTCATTTTTTTTCACTTGCATAAAACAGTGCTTCGGTTTATACACAACGCGGTTAATACACAGGAAATTACTGTAATAATACAGCACTGCACTATAGCTAAGTTCATGATTGTTCATAGTTCCAAGTTCCAAGAATAATTTCACCAAATCTACCTAAACCATCATTTTGACTTTTTATTATTCCAACTGAAATTTATCCAGTAATAATTTCAATACAATTGCTCTACCTTATCTGTGGTCATTTGGAATAGTTTTACCTACTACTTTTAGAACTGTTCTAATGGCAACGTCTTCTCCTTTTCGTCTGAAAACACACCATCCATCATTTAAACCACTGGTCATCACTGATCACATCCTCATACCATCTAGTCCAGAGTTGAGCAGGTGCTCTCCGAGGTCGCAGCCGAACACGCGCTCCTTGAGAATGCCACGCTGCTTCAGCTTCTGTTTGGTGGGCCGCGACTTCATGAAGGTCCTCAGAAAACCCATCAGCTTGCCGTGCTTCTTGGACACTGCCAGAGGGGGGCGACAGAGAGCCATTCAGCTCAATTCAATGGGTGCAAATGATGACAAACATGACAAACAGACTCAAAGAAAGAAGTTCCCACAGGGTCTTTCAAAGCACTCACAATGAGGTGTGTGTGTGTGTGTGTGTGTGTGTGTGTGTGTGTGTGTGTGTGTGTGTGTGTGTGTAGCTAGTACATCTAATATTTGAGTGAGTGCGTATGTGTCCAAGTCTGAGCGGTGAGCATTAAAAAAAAGAAAAAGCTCCCTTCACAAAACAAGGGAAAGTGGTCAGCCACACAGGAACAAATAGTGCCTCCAGTCTCTGGAGCAAAGCACTCTGCCCGCATTAAATCCACACAACGACCAGTGGACATCAAATGTTAAATGGGTTCATGGAAGCCTTGCGTGTGTCAGTCAACGTATGAATGGACATCTGTGTTTTCTTTCTTTTTTATGGTCAGGTGCTAATCAATGCCATCAACAGAGTAAGCAGTGGACCATGGGCCTGGGTTAGAGATATTAGAATTAAAGAGGGCCGCGACACAAACAGTGGAAATAGACACAGATTGATCACCTTAACTCAGGAGGCAACGGGCTGCATTTACAGTGCCTTGCGAAAAGTATTCAATTCCCCTGAAATCATTACCATTTCCTGGATTATAAGTGATAGACTGCGAGTGAGAAAAGGTGAGGGCAGAGGGCTGAACACTTTGGCAAAGGCACTGCACATGCAAGTAATCATAGACAGGTATAATATAACTGGTGGTGACCGATCGTTTCACGTTTGATGTCTGAATGGTGTTTGAATTGGTGTCATTGTCACATGTGTCTGTGCTTGTGATCGGAGTTACTGATACTGCATTTGCTGAAAGGAAGTAAATGAAATTAGCAGGAGGAAACTGTTAGCGGGGCCTTGTATTAGCAAACAGAGGAACACAAGGGGGGGGGGGGGGGGGGGTTGAATAATTCCATTTGAAGCCATTACCAGAAAATCTTAGGAACCAAGGCTGACGAACTAAGAGGGAAGAGGAGCAACAGAGAAAGAGAGAGAGAGAAAAGAGAAAAAAAGGAAACAGAGAGAAAGGAGTAAGCGATTCCAAGAAGGCAGCATATTGATATGCTGGATTCCTAAAGTTGCCATTACGAGCTGGTTCCTACGGCTCGGCTGGGTGAACACTCTGCACGTGATTGAGGGGGCCGCCAGAGGAAAAAAAAAAGCTCCAATATATCCGGCAAAAAAGCAAAGCAGAAGTTCTAAAATGGCTACAAAACGACTGAGTTGATTTATTGTTGCGGCACTTCTGCACAAAGTGACCATGTAGCAGTCAGTGGTTTATTTAGTAGCTCTCACCTGATGTAGGAGAGGGGGGTCCCGCAGCACTGACGGCCCCCGCCTTGGTAGGGACTCCGTCTACCTCTACAACAACAGACAGACAGACAAACAGACAGAAACACATAATGAATGAATCACTCCAATGCCTTACATGAAACAGTTCTATTTTAGTGCAAACCCAGGAACAATTGCAAAGATTGTGACAAACTACATCATAAAAAAAAAAAAAAAAAAAAAACAGATTTCTGAATACTGAAGTGTCATGGTGCTGGCCATTACTAGCTCACGAATATCGTGGATTTGTTGTGCAAAAAGTTCTGACATCAAGGCCCCTGAAACACTCAAAGTTGAACCTCATACAGAAACAAGAAGAAAAGCGGCCATTTGCCCCAGAAAAGAGTCCCATATTTTATTTACACCCTGTTCAGCCTTACTATGGAGAGTGTGCCCGGGGAGGCAGCCATACCTAGTTTTGAGGCAGGAGCGCTAACAGTCTGGTGCAGCTTCTCACTGATCAGCTCCACACACTCACTGGGAAAGAAGCCAACCTGCAGGCCATGGGCGCGCACACACACACACACACACACACACACACACACACAGAGAGAGAGAGACAAACATGATGAAATCAGTCCAGGCAGTGGGTGCTATGCAGGCTTCAAATGCTATGATACCTCTGCTAGTGTAGAGAGAGAGAGAGAGAGAGAGAGAGAGAAAAAAAAAAAGAAAGAAAGAAAGAAAGAAAGAAAGAGACAAAGAAAGAAAGAAAGAAAGAAAGAAAGAAAGAAAGAAAGAAAGAAAAAAAAAAGAAAGAAAGAAAGAAAACAGGCCTGAGAGAGGGAATCAGAGGAGAAAAACAGTGGGGAAACATTAGATAGACAGATAGATATATAGATAGACAGATATACAGAAGGAAGGAAGGAAGGAAGGAAGGGAAGACACAGACAAAAACAAGAACAAAGACTAAGGCAAGCAAACGAGAACAAGGATGGAGAAGGCAAGACTGAAAAAGCTTTGAGCAGATATGAAGTGGGAATGCAGAGGTGCTGGACTGCACACAACAGTGGCACAGCCTGGGTGAGATGCTGAGGGTGTGCTGTGAGCAGGATGGGCACCTGAAAGCCATGTTTGCCTCTCCACCAGCTGGTGTCCTCCTTGGGTGGCATGTCTATCACAGATAAGATGTCTCCCACCTGCAAGCACACCAACACACACACACACACACACACACACACACACACACCCCAACATGTACAGACATATGCCAGCATACACACACAAACACATCCATCCACATACAAAGATTATGCACAACTAAAGACACAATGAGGACGACAACAACAACAACAACAGCAACAAGCTGGCTGTCTGTGCATGGAAAATGCTTTTGTCATACTCTGACGGCCTGTCAATGCCCCCTTCCTGCCAGGACAAATACTGGCATGACGAGATCTACCGAAACTACTTGTGCATGGTGAGCATTTGCCTGTGCAAATGCAGCTGATGAGAACACAAAGCAGGCTGCTCTGAGCCGAGTCCATCCATGGACACTGAGGGCACGTGCGTGATGTTTAAAGAAAAGCTCCAGCCTCTGCAAACGAGCAGCAACATGAGCGGTAAACACCATCGAGCAGGCTGCGCAGGAGCAAAAAACATTAACACATCAACACCCTCTGCAGACAAAACACTCCTGCTGCAACCAAAACAAGCAAGAGCCTCCAGACAATACAAATACAACAGCATATATTAAAACACTCATATGCAGGAACTGTGGCTTAAAACTTTTGTGTGTCTGAGACTTCTTTGACCCAAAAAGAAGAGAAGGACTGAGACGGAAAAAAAGAAAAGAAAAATGTTCTCATTTCTCACCAAATGAGAATGAGAGAGAGATAGTGTAAGAGAAAGATAGATGGAGCAGTTGAGAGTGGGATGAAGAACAGGAGAGGGAGAGGAAGAGTGAAAGAGAAAGATGGAGCAATTGAGAGAGGGATGAAGACGAAGGTTGATGAGGAGCGAAGGGACCTAAATGTGCTGAAGTGATGGGTCACCCCGTTCTCTGGCCCAGAAAGGAAAAAGTGGATGTGGAGCATGACTACGGGTGGGGGGGACAGGAATAGACAGGCCTGAGGAGGAGGAAGAGGAGGAGGAGGATGAGGAGGAAGAGGATGAGGAAGGAGGAGGAGGAGGAAGAGGAGGATGATGAGGGAGGAGGAGGAAGAGGAGGATGATGAGGGGAGGAGGAGGAGGATGATGAGGAAGGAGGAGGAGGAGGAAGATGATGAGGGAGGAGGAGGAGGAGGAGGAAGAGGAGGATGATGAGGGAGGAGGAGGAGGAGGAGGAGGAGGATGATGAGGAAGAGGAAGGAGAAGATGAAGGGGAGAGTGACGTCCAGGGGAGAAGAGGAGGTGTAAAGACTGTTGGATAAGACAGAGCTGCAAGTTTCTGAAATACAGAAAAGAAATAGAACCACGGCTAAAACAGCTGTTGAAAAGAATCCCCCCACTCACCAGTTAGCGTCATGGATTCAGACATTCAACCCAGAGTTCTAATCACCCATCACGCCCTTTGTATCACCCATCTATCTTCAAGACCATTTTTTAATTGGTAGCAATTCCTGGTTGCCGACCTGCATCTGATCTAGATTCTGATTGGCCGTACCTCAATGGAGATCTCGTCGCTGGCCTGGGCGGTATAGCGCTTGATGACGTGTGCGGCAGCGATGGCAGGGACATTCAGTGAGGCCTCTTCTTTCAGCATAAATCTGTTGCCGTGGTTGTCAATCTGAGGGGGATAAGGTAGCCACACATCAGCATTTGCCCCCATTTCATCCCATCCACATCAAGCTACGCCTTCACTCCCTACACTAGATGAGCAACAGGTTGAAAAAACTTCAAAATCAATTCTAGACACTTAGGCACCATGTACAGTTTATTAACTGTTTATTTATATTTGCTTGTGATGCCAACTGCCTCTGACAGCCCTTATAGCAACTCATTTTTTGTATAGATTCTGAACATTTTGCAACACTTCTCAAACCGTTATGGTGCCACCCAAATGAAAGATGCCATGACACTACAATTGGAAACTCTGGCATATTGTACACTACAATATAGGCATGGTTTAACCCCTAAGCCGGTACATCACACCGGTGTGACGGGAATGTTGGAAATTGATCGTTCTAAAGAATGTTTGGGTTCATTCAGAGCCTTAAGCCCAATTCACACCAAAGATACGTGACGAGACGAAACCGTTGCAGAAAGGAGTTACAGCGGTGTGAATTAAATGTTGCACGACATCGCAAATCTTTGGTATGAATTGGGCTTTATCATAAACTGTATATACAGTCTATGGGCTTTATAGTTAGATCTCTCTCTAGGGCTCTGGGTTCATTGAATTGAACATGGAATTTCAGAATCTTACATTGTTGCAGAACAGAATCCTCAGCTAGAATGTTCAAAACTCCCCTGCTGAAGGGTAAACATGGTTGTTTTCACAATCATTGTCAACACATCCATTACAGTTGTGGCTATGAAGCGGCCCCTGAGTCATGGCACAGCCCCCATGGTCCTCACCTCCATCCAGGTGAGCACAGGCCCACAGTTCAGCTTGTTGTCCACAATCATAGAGAGACGACTCAGGTACTCTGACAACAGTGGGGTGAAGATCTGATTGGAGAGAGAGAGAGAGAGAGAGAGAGAGAGAGACAGAAAGTGCATAAGATGAGGCTAGAGAAAAGCAAAAACAGCACTGACCAGAATCACAGTCATTTGGATTTGTCCTGATGATTTAGATGATATAGTAACATACAGAATAAAATAATGACATAACATCACAAAAGAGGCAACTTTCACATTTAGCTGCAACAGCACTTCAGACTAGGATTCCAAACTAATCATGGACGGTTGTCCTGTATGTTAAGCAGGCACAGCTCTAGCTCGGCATACCCAAGGGTCCGTTCACTGCCCTCGATGGCTGCGTGCTGACCTCAATACCGTGCAGCTAAAAACGTTTGCGAGCGTCCCGCGCTAGCTTAAACCCGGGCGACGTCTGAAAAAGCCTCCCCCTTGCGGCAGCTCGTTAACTCCCGGACGACAGAAGGAGCTGGAAAGGAGGGCGCGCTTACCTCCACCTTGTCTCCGAGCTCGGCAAGCGGCGGCAGGGCCAGCAGCTGGGAGTAGCGGCGGTCGTAGATGCACTGGTGCAGGTGGGCGTCCAGCGTGCAGAACTCCTCGTATGACCGCCGGACCATCCACGTCTTGCCCTACATGCGGGGAGAGAGACGGAGTGGGTACACGATAAACGAAGAATTAATGAAGTCAAAGGAGAGAGCGAGAGAGAGGTGGACTGTGAGTGACTGTGCGTCTGCGCAAGAGAGGGTGAACAAGTGAGTTTGGGCACATGGAAGAGATGGAGGGGGAAGTGGAAAAAATAGAAAAAGGGAATCTGTGAGAGGCGGGGAGAGGCAGAGGGGGACCAAGTGGCGCTAGAAAGAGAGAGGAGAGGAGGGAGAAAACAGGTAAAGAAACACAGAGAGAGAGAGGGAGAGAGAGAGAGAGAGAGAGGGAGAGAGAGGAGAGAGAGAGAGAGAGAGAAAGAGAGAAAGAGAGAAAGAGAGAGAGAGAGAGAGAGAGAGAGAGAGAGAGAGAGAGAGAGAGAGAGAGCTATGGGGCGGAAATGGAAAATATGTAACTCCACAGGTGAAAAGATCCCAAAACCAAAGTGCAGCGATGAGGAAAATGTCAATGGACTAGAGCAGCACGCACACACACGCACACACACACACACACACACACACAAACACAAACACACACTAACAAAAGACCCACAAAGAAGAGTGCAGTGACAGTATAGTTGCTTGATCAAGAAGCTTGATGGTGCATGCTCCCTCATGTGCTTGATGGTGCATGCTCCCTCATGTGCTTGTTGCTGTGACATGTGACGATAGGGACAGGAGTAGGCTGGCCTGGGTCTGTGCCCAACGGCACTCCTGTGGCTAGTCTGTGCCCACTCACCTGGCAAGACACCTGCACAAGGAAGACCAGGTCTTTGGTTGCGCCCGTCGTCCAGCTGGCATCGTTCTGCTCATTCGCAAACTGCAACTGTGCCAGCAGACGTTTGAAAGCAGGTACACACATACACACACACAAATAAACAATTAGTTATGAGGAGAAACAGGTGGGCAATAACTTCACACTCAATAAACTCTTCAACTGATGGCATGCACACACACACACACACACACACACATAGATTACATTTCACTGCATCACACAATAAGCTCATAACCTCAACTTCCTGATTTTGAAGTTACTGGTCACCTTGAGTCAATAACTAAACAGTGGTCACACATCTCACATCCCTGCACACCTGCACTGACTTCCTCTGTGAAGTCCCCTAAAACACACAACACACACATGGGAACACCGTCCACCAGCCCTAAGTCCCTTAAACAGCGTGTAGGACTAGAAACAAAGGAGGTTCACTTTCCTCCGCCTTCCACAAAACAGTTGTAATGTTCCGTTGTCAAGTAGTCTCTTGGCACAGAAAAGGGTTCTGCACACAGTAAGAGCCTAGACACAGCTGAGGGCCCAACAGAGGACAACTCCAAGGGCTCAAGAATTTCCCTTTGTTCCGATAAATCCATGACGAGTGTGAGGCCAAAAATTATGCTCTTGAACTTACTCAATGATACCAAATTCCTTGGCCAAGCGGCTTTTCTGCCGTGTTCCGTCACTGCATGACAGGGCAGACAGACGGACGGACACTCCCCTCTTAAAACAGTGGGATCATGTCTAAGGAGTGATTAGCACTGCTGTGAAATAGTGCTAACATGCTACGCACAGGGGGCTACGTATGTGGGAGGTTTACTGACGTTGAGGGGCCGCAGACAGACAAATCATTTGGGACATGGGTTGTGAAATTCTAGGTCAACTATCTTTTTAAGCTTGCGGTGTACAAACTGCGCCTGTGTGTGTGTGTGTGTGTGTGTGTGTGTGTGTCTTAAGAACACACCTCATTAGACAAAGTTTGAGAGTGTGGGTCTGTGCACGCACATGTGGGCTTGCATGCCATTGTGGCATGAACGCTCTGGGAACAAGGATAAAAGGACGGTGCAGGACTTTGCATTTCTTAAGGCAGCAAACACAGACGGACACACACGCACAGCCAAATATGGTGTTCTTAGGACACACACACCCACATAGGCGCGTACAGACGCGCACACAAACACACACCAAGGCTTCAGATCTGCACACACAGATCAACAAATTACAGTTGCTTGTGTAATTGTGGGATATGAATTAAGCCATCCTAAATGGCCACAATGATGCTAATTGTGTCTTAATGACTGGGTGTGCAGGTGCTGTTTTCTGAGCGTGTCAGAGCATTGTTATGAATACATGTGTATGGAGCACCATTTCTTTACGTGGTGTGACAAATGAGTGGATCTGTGTGCGTGTGTCTTTATGTTTGTGTCTATTATCCCAATGTAAGTTGAGGGAGTATGGTTGGATATGAAAGGAGATATAAAAGTTTACTGTGCTGCGAATGAATAAATAGATAGTTTGTGTGTGTGTGTGTGTGTGTGTGTGTGTGTGTGTGTGTTTGTTGCTCGATTGTCGCAAAATCATGATAATTTTGGTCAATACCGAAATCGCGCCCTAGTGTATGTTTGAGAATAAGTGTGTATTTGTGTGTGTGGTATGTGGTGGTGGTGGTGTGTGTGTGTGTGTGTGTGTGTGTAAGTGAAGGTCAGGCACAAAGAGAGCAGTAGCTTCAGCCCTGCAGTCCTTCCTGCTCTACTCTCCAAGCTTCTATGTGTCCAGAGATCCACCAGAGCTCTGGGGCTGTTCCAAACAAACACTGACACACACACACACACACACACTCTGAACCATTCATATGGAAATACACATATATGCATGTTCTTATAACAAGGACAAACATCCTCAAAGGACTAAAAATCCTCAAATGAAACACACACAAAAAGACTCATACAAAGGTATTTCTTCTCATTTACAAACATTAAAAACCAGAGAGACAAACCTCAAATGAAACCCACACACACACAGAACCCAGCCTCTCGCTCTTGCTCGCTCAGCCTCCAGCCTCTCGCTCTTGCTCGCTCAGCCTCCAGCCTCTCGCTCTTGCTCGCTCAGCCTCCAGCCTCTCGCTCTTGCTCGCTCAGCCTCCAGCCTCTCGCTCTTGCTCGCTCAGCCTCCAGCCTCTCTGGTTTCTCTTTGTGCGCTAAGCGCCCCAAAGGGCCCATTAGCTTCCAGCCAGAGACAGCATGAGTGAGGTCACAGGGCAGCCCTTCTGTTTCTGCTGCCAGTGGGACATGGCTGCTAATGGCATTAGCATCTCTAATGCAAACTAGCTGGCCAGCTGGATTAGCAGCCGGGTGAGTGTGAGTGGACGGGTCAGACAGGGCTGTACCCAGCTGGTAAACCACCTGGGATGAGTGGCAGCTTTGGCAGACAAGCTGGTAGTTGATGTAGTCTCAACAGAGAAAAGGTGATATAGTCTTGGCTAAAAGCATACAACTATTTTTAGTCGTTTCAAACAGCCCATCGGAGAGAGTTTTGTTGTGGGGTACTTTGTCACTCACCTGTACTGATCAACACTTTTCATATCACCTAGGCTTCAAGTAAGCTTACAATGTAAATAAGCTTACCTCAATGGAAGCGAAGTCGACATTGTCGTAATGGAAGTGGGCACAGTCGGCAAGCTTGGGGAAGTGGCCTTTCACAACGGACAGCCTGAAACCAAACACAAACATGAACACACACGCATATACACACACACACACAAAGGCACGCACGCACACACACACAGAGTGTGATACCCGCGATAACTGGAAAAGCTTTAAATGCACTCAGCCGTCCTACAGCAAAGCATAACAATGCAGCCTGCATTTCCCGTTTTAGATCAGAGTACTTTCACCGCTCAGGGCTTCACTGCTTCGCTACCACAGACAAATGAGTAGTCTTAAAAACTCCAGCCACAAGAGGAGATACTGGCACAAAAACACATGAACAAATGTATCTCTTAAATAATGACGCAATAATGCTGATATAGAATCCTTGGCTACTAATCTCGGTGTTGGGATGGGGATGAGTGGGATATTATTGTTCCAGTTCACATTCATGCATGGGACATTGGCAGCTCCTGCACATTATCTGCCATGTTTTCAATATTGTGCTACTTTTTATCCTTCAAACGTGTGCGATCCAGACAGAACTGATGGCAGCCCATGTTTTAAACTGGCACAAATGATTTGCATGTTATGGATGCGGATGCGGCACAAGCCACAGCAGAAAGTCTGTGGACATTAAAGGTTAATTAGGTCCTCTGTGGAACTGCAGCACGGTATCGGCTGGGGGGGCTGTAGGAAGTGAAACTGAACTTCCTCTTATTTTCATGTTTACTGGTGTGGGAGGGCTGTTTGTTTGGCGTTTTACACACAATGCATATGCAAAAGCTTGGGTCATTATGAATAGCAAATTATCACAAGCACATTTGCAGCCTCATCTTAAATATCCTGAAAAGGTAGACACATGACTCTTTGTGCCACATACCTTTACATATACAGTATATCACTATAAAGAAATGGTTTCCTCCATGTTCATGTCGAACTGCTTCCCAAGCTTGGCAAGTCTCTGTAAGGCCATGCACAGTGACCTCCACCACTCACCTCTTGCTCATCTTCCCCTTCAAGTTGGCAGTGGTGCCCACAGAGCGGGTAGTGGGCTCCCCGGAACTGTCCAGATTATCGGTGCTCCGAGCCTAAAGGACAGGCGGCGGAAAAGAAGAGGGGAGGAGAGGAAGAGTAAAAAAGAGAGGGATGAGGTGAGGTGAGGTGAAGTGAGAAGTGAGATCTCTCAGATAATGGTTCTGCGGTGTATGCATGCCAAAGTATCACCTGATGGCAGAGCACAGTTCATCTGATCTGTTAGTAGGAGCTGGAGAAGGGTTACTGAGCAAGAGAGTGCAACTTTCATGTGATCAACTGAGTCAACATTTTGTCAATGTAGGCTAGTGATAAATATTCATGTGGGCCATGTTATGAAATACAAACCCCATAACTGACATCAACCTCATCCTGGAGGCTGGAACTTCAATCCCTAATTCTGACAAGCATAGCGCACAGTTGAGGGGATTGAAGAAGCAGACCATCAGACAGGCTCAGGAAGTAAATCACTTGCTTGTTGCACTCCAGAATGGGAAGATTGTGTGTGTGTGTGTGTGTGTGTGTGTGTGTGTGTGTGTGTGTGTGTGTGTGTGTGTGTGCAAAAGGAAAGGAGTGGTACAGGCTGCTTAGTTAGTTAATCCTTAGGAAGCACAAGAATTTTGCATATGTTAGGAGTTGCTCACTTGCAATTGGCTGACTGGAGGCTGATGTCACAATGCTGTCCCTGACATGGGCAATCTGCTGACTAGCACAGATGGAACTAAATAGCAAGCTGGCTAAACAGACCCTTATGCCTCTCCAAAGGCAGACTGTGTTAATCAGGGTAGCCTGCCTGCCTGCCTTGATTTCTTGTAGGATGACGGCACAACACCCATGCCTGGTGGCCACCATTATTTATGCTTTCATGTCTTCTCACGATTTAGTTTTATCAAACCTATGACATATACCGTGTCCTTAGCATTGTGCTGGATTTGTCCAACTGCAGGTATACTGCTATAAGGGCGTCCTCTGGGTATGTGAGAGTTTACACATATATAGTCTATGTGGACATTTTAGTGTATTTAGCAGTAGCAGTACTTTGGACAATCCGCTGCTTTTGCTGTGGCCATTGAGAAACTAGGTCTAGAGGCTACTTCTATCTTTATAATTACATATGATCAAGACAAAATAAGCACAAAGCTTAAGTTCAAAGCCAATAATGTTTTTTCTTCAAATCAAAATACATGGGGTCTCCAACCTCGTTCTTGATTAAGACAGACAGACAATCCTTGGAGCAAAGCATTTCAGATATTGCAATTGATTGGATGCATCTGGAATCAAAAAGTGGGTCATGGAAGTTGCACCCACCCCTGCTAAACTTACCGGCAAAGTCAGCTGCATCACGGGTAAGGACAAGCCTTGGGAGAGTTTTAAACAAGGGATAATGGTTTCAGAAGAAATGGCAGAAGACTGATGAAAACTAATGAGGGAATGGTTTGGAAACTGAGGTCCCAGACAAGAGATAGCAGACAAAACACTCAACCCAAGACACACTCAAATGGCCTTCACCGGTGATTGTAACAAACACTCTCTCATTGTTTTGTCTAAACACCTTAGCCAAGGTCTCACGGATCTGGAAACATTTCACATGTAATCTGGGCAGCCAGTTGTGCTGTTCACCTGACGGTCTCTAAATCCCTCCCGGGTTTTAAGAGAATGCCGTCAGGATTTGCATGCTGAGGCGATGAAGCCGAAATCTGAGGCGAGTAACGCTTTAGAAAAGCTATCGCCTTGGATCAGTCAAACACCAAAAATCCTAAACTTAGTCCTATGCAATTTGCTCGACCCTCTGTGTGGGAGTACATACACCTTCAGTAACCTGCAGCAATATTTATCTGATAGAAAATAATGGGGTCCATCCCCATTTACCCCACATTCTTCATATGTCTCCTACCCTTCCTGGTGTGTGTGTGTGTGTGTGTGTGTGTATATGTGTGAGTGTGTGTGTGTGCGCGTGTGTGTGTGTGTGCATGTGGAGGCATCTCTAATATAATCTAGTTCTTCCGGGCTGCTCCCTAATGCCAAACAGACACTATGCCATTCACACAGACAGGAAGAGGAACAGCTGCAGCAGAGACACCCCCCCCCAGCACAAGAGAGAGGAAAAAGAAGAAAGATAAGAACATAAAGCTGGTCATGTGGGTTCTTCAGTGGAATAATATTATAAAGTGCAGGCACACACGAGCACACACACACACGGTTAGGGGGACTAGGAGCATATTGATTTTGAAAAGGTTAATTGAAGTCACATTTGACATTTCAGTGATCATCTATCTACCTCCTTTCCACATGAACACACACACACACACACACACACACAGTGGGTCAACCAAGGAGAACGAGAATAAACAAACTATTGAGGCAGAGTGACATTCCTGGTGAATAAAGTATGTCGAAAGCTGATTAAGATATAGTGCTTCTCATGGGAGGCTTGCTGATAATCACATTCACTCACAATAGGAAGAGTGTGTGTAAAGGAGAAGCAGAGAGAGAGAAAAGAGTAGGCCTATATGTGTGTGAAATACTGCTCTGAATATTTGTGTGAGAGAGAGAACGACAGAGAGAGAAAGACAGAGAGAGAGAGAGAGAGAGAGAGAGAGAGAGAGAGAGAGAGAGAGAGAGAGAGAGAGAGAGACAGAGAGAGACAGAGAGAGAGAGAAAAGAGTATGCCTATATGTGTGTGAAATACTGCTCTGAATATTTGTGTGAGAGAGAGAGAACGAGAGCCAGAGAGAGACAGAGAGAGAGAAAAGAGTAGGCCTATATGTGTGTGAAATACTGCTCTGAATATCTGTGTGTGAGAGAGTGAACGACAGAGAGAGAGAGACAGAGAGAGAGAAGAGTATGCCTATGGGGGGTGTGTGTGTGTGTGTGTGTGTGTGTGTGTGTGTGTGTGTGTGTGTGTGTGTGTGTGTGTGTAAGTAAGTGTGTGTGAGAAAGATCGCTGAGAATGTGTGTGTGTGCGTAAGTGAGAGTGAGGGATCGAGCAATCCACTAGTAGTACTCAAGAGAGTTTTCAACACAAGAACGATGACCTCATCCCAACAACACCATCTCTCTATGGATTTCGGTGACTCATCTAGCATCCACAACTCATCGCACACTTCAAGAAACTCCACCGCTAGCTCAACCCAGACTCCCATAATCCTCCTCTTCTGATGTCCATATGCGTGTGGACTGAGTTCAAAGGTCATGGGTACCACCTCCACTCCACCCCGCCACCGCTCCTTTGGTCTCTTGTCCAAAAGGAACAGCGGAGCTGTCCATGTCAGACTGGGTGGTGCTCTTATGCAAAGCAGCACCTGGCCGCACACGCAGGAGCAAACACAACCTATTTGCTTGCGTGTCTGGCTGCAGCACCTGGTGAGTAACCTGATGTCTGGGCTAAGCTAAGCTAAACCAGAGGGCTAGCACAGATGTTAGCAAAGCAGAAATAATCTAACATGGCCTCACTGTGACACACCAAACACTGTAAGGCGGGGGATCATATTAGGCAGCGGCAAGCTTCCTATTGTTCTCTATGGTTCGGCAGCGGAACGGTGGCAACGCTGGCGTAACGCTAGCGTTGAACAAGCTGAGCGTTGAACTTTCAAAGCGCAACGCAAGCGTATTCAATTGACAACCGTTTGTGTTGCTTAGGAACGAGACAAAACTTATTATGGTCTAAGCGTTGCGTTACGTTTGCCGCTGGCTGATGTGATCCTCGCCTTACAGTGACCTGGTGTAGCCTAGAACAGTGACACAGCACATAATACAAAATTAATTGTATTCAAGCAATCCTTATTAGATCATCTGTCTTTGTAAACAAACTGTCTTTCTGGGACCATCTTTGATTGACTGACCGACATCCTGTGTGACCTATCTATACGTTTCACGCCCACAGGGGCACTGGGGAGCGTGGCCCTCTGATGAGGCCGTGATGGAGGCTGCCTCGTCCCGCTGCAACCCCACCCACCCCCAGTAACTCCACACCTCCTCTGCTGCCGCTGCTGGTTCGGGTTTCCAGCCGACAGACGAAGTGGCACAAAAGCCAACTGTAAACAGATCTGTGGTGCACAACTCCACCACTACACGAACCACCCACCCATCCAGCAGGCCTCCCCATGCAGAAGCACACAGACAGCGATGTGACATGCTACAGGCGCCCGACGGCTCTGCCCTCACCATGGATAATGTAAGCCATGCTTGAAAAACATACAGTCCAGAACCCAAACATGAAAAGAATACAATGCTCACAGTGGTATAGGACACATTTGGCCTCCGGGTGCAAGAACTCTAACGCTGAAACGCTAAACCTTCACACCCCACCTTCATGTCTCTCCCTTTCTCACTTATTTCTGAAGTACCTTCAGCACCATCTTCCTCTTCCTGAACATGTCCGGGTCTCCAGCAGACGTCTCAGGACGCCTCGGAGTAAGGGAGCGCTGGGCTGGGCTGGGGTGGGCTGAGGGATTCAGATGTCAGTTGAGTCGCAGGCCAGACCTCCTATCCGCTCGTGCGGGTCCATCACCACCACCTCAGCTGTCCATCTCTGCTCTGCTCATACCAACCCTGCCCTTCCCTGCCCATCCGCCAGCTACTCTCACTGCCGTCCGCCGGACTGACCGGTAACCAGAGCTAGCGCTGCTGCTCCTACTACTGCTGTTACTGCGGCGGCGAGACACGCGCGCACACACGCACACACACACCCCTCACACCTGTTGAATATTTCACGACCCCAAAGGCTGCTCTGAAGTCTGGGGTCATTGCCAGCATGTCAGCTGTTCTTGGGAGGATGAGGCTGGTCATGTGACTTAAAGGCTTTCTTATTGTGCTACATGGGCAGTAGGGCTGTTAACGTGTGAAGAGCTGGGACACATGGGGCAGGACACAGACCACAGCCTACATCCAAAACAGTCTCAGCTTTAAAGGGATATGGGAAGGGTTGCATTGCACAAGAATGGGTGCGTCCAGTTGATGTGGTGGTGACCAATGACAGCTGAACAACTCGTGTCACCTGCACAGGGTTTAAACCACTCTAACGTCCTCTTCCAAACACAAAAGGTCTAGTCTAGAACACCAGTGAAAATTAACACAAACATAGGCCTAAGTCAAATCTCACCACACCAGTTCCCCTAAAGGCACAAAGCACCAGTTGTGCCTCAGAACAGCATGTTAAAAAGTAAGTAAGCTACCTCACCTTCAAGCTTCCCAAGTGTAAGTAGCCAGCTGGTACGATAACCGCTGCGCAGTATGTCAAGTAAACCTCCTTCCGAACGCCTTCAGAGACGTGCTGGTGAGAGATGGTAGCACCCATGGGTTTATGCTGCCTTGCTAGCACACACGCATCGCAATCCCATGATGCAACAGGTTGTGAGATCGAGCCCATACAGGCACAGGTCTGAGCTGCTCTGTTGTTTGTTGGTCAAACACAACGCAGCTAAATAAGTCTCATCTGCACTTCACATTTACACAAAGCCAAAATAGCTCCAGGGGAAAAAGGTAAAACATGCTTGTGTCTCCAGTTCTGCGCTGACACAGACCAAAGTAAAACCAACAACTGATTAAAATAAGCCAGCGTCAAAGTTAAACAAAAATCCCACAGCAACATGCATTGACAATACACACACAGTGGACCACATTGAATCGCATGCTTACACGATGATCGCGCACACATAGGCCTACAATACAGACCTGAAAATAACCAACAGACCACGTGCAGAGCAACAGTAGCACAATCAGACAAACACACAGACACATACACACATACACAAATCCACATATAAGGTACGAGACAGAACAGACAGGGTTCAGAGAGGACACACACACACACACACGGTACGAGAGGGTTTAGAGGGGACACTTACCAGGCATGTCTGTCAGGCTCAATGCTCGCACAAACATGGCGCATTTCCGAACCCACTGGGGTCCCGACACTTGACACAGGGAAAGGAAGATAAAGTCCATTTAATCTCACACCCATGAGTGTATGAGAGGTTTGTGTGTGAGAGCAGTGTGTGTCATTTCTATAGCTCAAAGCACCTCCCAGATGACACTAATCAAAGTGAGTACTGACATTTGATAAATTGCCATTTTTCTGATGGTTTAAAGAGGTTTATGAATTTGAAACTTACTAAGCAACACTAACATACATGTGTGGATGGATTCATGAACTTAATATGACACAACAGTAGGCAGTACTGGTTCCTGCAAGGATGGTGAGAAGAACCCCCCCCCCCCACCCACACACACACACCATCATCAGACAGCAGTTTACACTGAGGACACTGAGGCAGGCATGTGTGGCAGTCGGATCACTATTACCTTAATGACCACTGAAGTCAAGCTGTCTTAATGACCACTAAAGTAAGCTGCTATCTGTGTTGGTTTGTTTGTGTGTGTTTGTTTGTTTGTTTGTTTGTGTGTGTGCATGGCTTCAGGCTGTTGTTTGTGACACGTGTGTGAGTTGGAGAATAGACTGTGATTTTCCTTCAGCAACCCCCTCCCCCAGACACACACACCCCTTTCATAGCAGCTTATCTGACAAGCAAAAACACACAAACACAGTTTAAATGTGCGCGTGCATGACAATGATAAAGATAAAGATAACTGCCATGAAAACAATTCTGATGATAATGATGAGATCATGCAGAGAGATTATTGTGTGGCAAGCATAGAGGCCATACCAGAGAGAGAGAGAGAGAGGGAGAGATAGAGAGAGAGAGAGAGAGAGAGGGAGAGATAGAGAGAGAGAGAGAGAGAGAGAGAGAGAAGAGAGAGAGAAGAGGGAGGGAGAGAGAGAGAAAAAGAGAGGAAAAGAAAATGTGTGTGAGTGGGCAAGTGAGTGAGTGAGTGATTGAAAGAGTGAGTGAGTGAGTGATAGTGGCCATAGAGGGTGTGTTATACAGGCTCACTGTCTAGGGGGTGAGGCTACTGCAGACAACTGTGTCCCAGGGGACCTACTGATCCCATCGACTGGACGGATGTAGGAGAGGGGGGTTGGGGTGGAGGCGCCAGACAGACACGAGTGCGACACGAGGGCTGTGTTTATGGTTATGGTTACACGGCCGCCCTCACTCTACTCCCTCTCTCCGCCTTCGCTCGACCCTTTCTCTCTGTGCCCCTCCCTTTTGCCTCTTCCCTCTTCTTCCAGCTTTCACTTTCTCTCCCCCTCCCCCTCTCCTCCTTTCCATCTCTTTCCCCTCATCGCTCATCTAATTCTCTGCCCATTTCATGGCCCTGTGTGTTGACCAAACTGTACGCCCAGCGTAACGAACTCTGGCTGTCCGGAGTTTAAATTAATTCAGGGATTGAGACAGAATTGGCAGCACATTCAATTTGCATTCCAACTCAAGAGTTACAATAAGTATGTATGTCTGTATGTATGTGTGTGTGTGTGTGTGTGTGTGTGTGTGTGTGTGTGTGTGTGTGTGTGTGTGGTGCCTCGGACTGTAACTTCTGCCTAATGGGGTTTTAATGATGGACTGCTTTTCTCTCCCGACTTGGGACACCTGCTCTGGGTGTCCCTGTGAGGCTGTTTGGAAGCTTAACCAAGAGGGAATAAGGGCAGCCTCAGTGCACATCCGTGTGAAATCCTCTGGAATGAGGACTATTTGGCTGCTATGGGAACTGGGGCGGCCCTTGAAAGCTGCTGGTGGGACCGGGGAGTGTTTGTGTAGGGAGGCTTTCTCCAGCTGTGGGAGAGCAGAGTTGTGTGCTGCTGCTCCCTTTGCTCTGGGCTGAGGTGGGCTGACCAGAGCTCAGCTGTCGGCAAATGATCTGGCCGTCCAGGGATTCCAACCTGCCCAAACAGCAGAAAGAGCAGTAGCTGCAGCAATCGTAAGCCACACAAGAGGTGTGTGACATGCATTCCAACAACACCACCATGAACGTTCTTCATAGGCTTCTGAAAGGCCAAAGGCCATGGTTCTTTGAGATTGGAATAGGTTCTTCATTGTTGCACATGTTCATAAAACAACACGTTTGTTAGAAGTCTCAGGATATTTAAAAACTCATCAACGGAGACAAGCTGGGGAAAGAGGACCTAAATAGAGGTTTCATATATTTTCATATCTTCCTTGTCTTATCTTCCATATCTTCCAAGACTTTTAAAGGTGCTCTAAGCGATGCTGGGTAACGTCACTTCTGTTGACTTTCACACAAAACAAAGAGCTAGCTCGCTACTTCCTCCCCCTCCCTCCCGTGCTGCTCCCGTGCAATTGAAACTCTCCTAAACGCGCGTCTCGTCTGATTTGCTGGAACAGTTTGTTATGTTTTTATGGGCTAGGTTTGCCCAGGTTGTTTTTGTTGCCGTTTTTGGAGCCTGCGCTGTCTACAGAGATCGCATTTTTTTACAGTGTATTCAGGACACAGACAGCTAGTGTGGTTGGTTAGGTGATATTTGCAGTATGTGACATAAAATGTTTTAGCCTAAAAATCTCATGGCATCGCTTCAAGCACCTTTAAGAGGGCAGCTTGGCCTATTCAACCTATTCAAACCATTCAAGGGAGAAAAACATACAGTTTGAAAGCAGTTTGACACTTCTTTTTTACAAATCGCAACATATAATATTAACGTGGGAGTACAAGTGGTTTCTGAGGGTTAAGGGGAGGTTTCCATGGCAACGTGGCAGCGGAGCTGGGTCAGAGGTAAGGTCTGATGAAAGGGAACTGGGAAGGCAAGCTGGACTGGCCAGCATTCTGCTGAGACTGAGGGGGCTTCAGTGGGGCTTTATATAGCAGAGCAAGACTGTCAGGGTCGGTCAGATCAGACAAGAGGCATGTAGGGAAAGGGCTGTTGCAGTAAGCAGGAACCACGACTCTGTGCACTGTGTGTGTGTGTGTGTGTGTGTGTGTGTGTGTGTGTGTGTGTGTGCGCGTATCTCTTATAAATATGCACAGAGGAAACCAATCATGTATTCTTCAGTCAACGCAGAAGGGTCTAAGGAGCCATTTAAGGTTATCGACAGAGGACAACGTGCGCCTGCCATTCTGCCAACAGCGAACTAAGACTACTGTGAGTTTGTGTTCCTGTGTGTGTGACACTCCAGTCAGTGGCGAGATGCCTGTAGGTATACAGCAAAAAGTGGGTCACAAATGCACAGCCACACACACACATACAGTACAGTACATTCACTACACTACACTGGCACACACACAATCATTATCTCTTTTTGTCCATCCCTGATGTCAAGTCAGTAACTGAATTTGCCTTGTCAAATCGGCAGAGAGGAGGGAAGTCAAGGCCCAGTAATACTGCAGCCAACTCTTCCATGCCTCCATCCTCTGCCACATGCAATTACTCTTCTTCCCACACAAACCCACACACAATCAGACCGAAAAAACAAATGCCATGGTCAGCTTAGTAGGTGTACTCTAGTGGTCTGGAACACACACACACACACACACACACACACACACACACAATGGCTACCCCTAGCGCATCACCCTCTAACACTAAATCCACTCACTGTCCACTCACTCCTGTCAATCGCTCAAAATACAGATCCTCAAAGTCCATCATGCTATGCTTATTGTTTTTGTTTTTTCTTCTTTCTCTCCTTCAGCCTCTCTCCGCGTCTTTCTCTCTCAGCAGGTGTTCATTATCTGACCTCAAAACCAGACAATGGCCTGGCAGTCAGCTCACTCAAGCAGAAGACAGGGGCTGTGCATTGTCCATTGTCTTTACTAACCCGCCACTAGAGACCATGCAGGGGGTGAGGAGTCTTGCTCCTCCTAGTCTTCACACCATATAACGTTCTCATACAAAGGGTAGCCTAGTGGGCTGGTTAATAAGGAACTGTTCCATTAACTTTTTTTGGGATGCGCTCTTCTTGAACTTTCCGAGAAGTAGAACATTTCTGGGGAGGGAGCCGCGGTGCCATGGCAGAGGTGGTGTCCTAACGCTCATACAGGTTGGAATGTCCATACAGACTAGGGCCCGGGTCATTTCTCAGTTCTATTCTCCATCTCTTGTCCACTCAATTCTTGTCTAGGCTGCTACCCATCACAAATAAGGAGTAGGAAAGCCCCCTAAATAAAGACTAGAAATGAGTTAGCATTTACAAAGTTAACCAGGTACTGAGGTAAGACTGTTAAAGATGCACTGCGGACTCCTCTCTCTTCTGCCTTTGGGTGCATACAGGAAAGAACACAGTCCCTCCTCCATTCTTCCCCTTTCTCTTACAGCTGTTTCTCTCTCTCTCTCTCTCTCTCTCTCTCTCTGAGGGTGAAGAATGGGTTCAAAGGCTACTCTCTCACTCACTCCATCCCTCTCTTAGGATGGTATAATAGACATCAGCTCTCCCTCTACCCCTGTCTTTCTTCTAGGAGATGAGGGAGGGAATAATGATGGGAAAGAGGGAGTCCCTTGATGGGAATGGTGTGTGTGTGTGTGTGTGTGTGTGTGTGTGTGTGTAAACCATTAGTGGCTCAACCACTAGTGGCCCGACGGTCTCATCAGAGTTTGAAGAGGGGAAAATATATATCACCTCATAAATGATGAGGAGGACACATTTGCCAGTCCTGTGTAGCTGGGTGGGTAGTGAGGTAGAGGTGCTTACGTACATTAACGGGTTTGAGTTGTTGACAGCCCCTGAAAAGTCCTCTTATTCAGAGGGTCTTATTCACATACCAAACACTGCAGCCCTGGTGAATGTGCCATAATGTCCAGATCGCTTGTTACTGGAGCAAAGAGCCTATACATCATCATTGGGAAATCATTAGCACAAGAAAAGTGGAGAGAGAAGAGGAACAACATGAGCTTCAGAGCTCAGGGCTGATGGTATGTGGCCGTTCCTTGTTATTCAGCAATCTCTGTCTCTGTACCCTAATGGGGGGGGTTTTCCTTTCCTTCAACTGCCCCTCCTTCCAAGGCATCCCTGTGCTTTTTTTCTTGTGTGTGTCGTTTGGGAGCCCCCCTCCTGCCCTCCGACCTTTCAGAGAACAAAACAGGCCTTGGCCTTCCCATTCAGCCATGGCTTCCAAATGCTCTTGCCTCCTATAGGCCCCCCCCTCCTTCCCCTCCAAACGCCGTCCCTCCCTCCCTCCAACCCATCCAAACACCCACCCTCTCCACACAAGCCCCCAACTGAAAACCCCATCCAACCCCCAACCCTCCAAAAGAAACTCTTTCATAGTCGTGCAGCTTCCTGCTTTCCCGCTCTTGGCCCCTGCTCTGTGTGTTTCTTCAGGCTAGTGCGGCATGCAACATCTCCCATGATGCAACAGCCCTTCACCCTCCCAATAACCCCCCCCAGCTTCAGCCCCGCAGGCCAGAGTCTAGCATGGGAAAGAGCCGGGCGGAGGTCGCATACTGGTGGTGGTGTTGCGGGTGGTGGTTCAGGATTGTGTATGAGAGCAAGGTCAATTTTATCATGAGCATTCCTGGAGAGTCTCTTGGAAACTAGGCTGGCACCCCCCACATCCCGGCTGGAGTGCTCAGTCCCCTTTCTTTGGAGCAACAGGAAAGGGGTAGTCACACACAGCATACTAAACACCATCCTCTCAACCCATCTGCAGGCAAGACACAGAGGGAGAGAGAGAGAGAGAGAGAAAGACTGAGAGAAAGAGAGAGAGAGAAAGAAAGTAGATAGGAATAGGAGTGAAGCACTACAGAGAGAAAGAAAAGACTCCAAAAGAAAAGAGAGATTTGAGATGAAAATAAGAGACTTGGCAGAAGGCACAGGTTTGCAGAGACGAAAACGTGCATTGAGAGTTAGCGGAGGGCGAAAGTGTGTTTGCGCGCGTTTCCAAGGGGTGCCAACTGGGCATTTGTGTTGGTACTATGGAGCATTCTGGGCAGGGGATCAAAGCAGGCTCTTCTATAGGCCCTAGGTGCTAAAGGTGGTCTATTTTCCTCCTTCACTCACTGAAAGTAAAGAATGATGGGAAGACATACACTTGGTAGTAAAGCTATTCAGAAGAGTAGAAACCAAACAACACCCATATAAGGACATAATGTACTGTATATGGTGTGGGAGCCACTGAGCTGACTGGAGATGGATGCTAATGCTACAGGCCAGACTCTGTGATGGAAGAGTGGGGCAATGGTGCAGTGTGGCAGGGCATGCCTGTTCCCATCAGTGGCTTAGGCTACGTGTTAGTGTTAGCTGGCAGGATATGAATCATGACGCACAACATCGGCACTGTGCACAGTCATGCAAACCAGGGAAATGAGAGACAGGTTGAAGGACAAAAAATAAAGGAGGCATATCAGGAAGGAGAAAAGGGGAAAGAGTAAGGCTAGCTTCTAACACTCACTTCAGGATCTTGTTAGTGCTGGATAAAACAAGCTGAGACGTTACACAGAAACATCAGAAGAAAAGGACTGGTGTGTGCCTGTGTGTAGCCACAAGAGGAGGACAGAAGGTAGCTTATTCTATATGTTTGAGAAAGAGAGAGGCTGCAAATGCTGATAAGACACAGAAAGACAAGGGAGGAAGAGAAGCAAGGGCTCATGCTTGAAAAGAGGACACGGGAGCGATGGGAGAGACCGACAGGGACAGAAGCAGAAATAGAAGAGGAGAAGCAATCAAGAGTGGTGAGAGAAAGAGAGAGCCAAGGACAGACCAAAATGGTCTGTCACTGTCAGGGAGAGAGTCAGAGAGTGAGGGAATCAGAGAAAGACAGACAAAGAGAGAGACCAAGAGATAGAGGAGACAGGAGGGTGTGGCGCTCGCTGGCCGTTGGCTGGCTGTGAAGGGAGGAGATGATGAGGGGTGATGGAGCGTGAGGACGGAGCCCTTTTCCCTAAATCTGTCCCTGCAGCACTTGGGGCTGGCCATCGCCTCGGGGCCAAAGCCGCCAGGGGGGCCACAGGGGCACAGCTTAGTCTGGGAAAAGGGGCAGACGACCAGCTGGTCAAGACATGGACACTTTCCCTAAAATGTCTCTGGCCTTGGTCGAACAAAATAATAATAATAAAAAGAAAATCAGCCCAACCCTACCCAAGATGTCCATTAGGTCAATCTTCGCTGCCTTCAGTGTTTTTAAATCTGGTTCTTCTACAGGTCGTCCACTCATCATTTTCCACCATTTTCAACCAAACTGCCTCTTCGACTATGAGATTAATAACATTAACTTGCAACCTTCAAACTTATCGTAGAATACAATAATTAATACTGATGGGGTCATATCCATGAAGCACAATGGAGTACTTTAGCCTGAGGGCAGTGAAGCCCAGCCCCGCAGCTGAATTTGTGCTACGCTAACGCTACCCCAGTTGCCTTTTGCTGACTTGGCCCAGCCTCTGATTACCACTCAGCCTGCCTGGGTAACTCAGTTTGTGGACTCAGGGCCACTCAGTCAGTCAAACTGCACGATCTGAGAGACATTTCGGGGTCAGCTGACTGTGACTCCACTTCCGCACATACCAGCGGCATGAATCATCCCGCTGTGGTTTCAGCGGCTCGAGATGATGCTGCAACTCTACAGTTAGGTTGACATGCAGCGTCCAGATTAAGTTCAGAGTGGGGACCTAGCCTGCCCTGCATATAAGAACAGCTCATTGTGGGGACGTCAAAGAGGAAGGCATAGTTATAATTTGTGTAATAACATCTTAAGAGAGGAAAAACATCCAATCATTCATGTGAAGAAATGCCAAAGGGAAGTACATAAAAGAATTGCTGGGATTGCCAAAGCACTTTGCCACTAGCATGAAGAAATGCTTGATTCATGTTTGGGGTGAACTCAGAGAGTGCATCATAAAAAATCTCCAGGATTGACAAGCTATGTTTGCCTGCAGACACGTAGGAATGATTTTATAAGAACAGCTGGCATTTGGTTGTGAGCTGAAGATTCTCAAACATGCCACTGTATCCTGAGAGGTCCTATTGGCTTGAAGCTCTGACAAAGTGAAATACAAAGCAACTCTTTGCTTCCAACTCTGTGCTCCACTCATTCTGTCTAGTGATGTAGGCACCTGCTGGGATGAAAATGTTTTAGTGTAGATCCATTTCCTGGCCCAATCAAAAGCACACAACATGATGCAAGGCACTCTCCGCCATGACGGACTGACCACTGCCAAGAGAATGTTCTCTACCAGTTTGCTGAGAATGTTCTCTACCAGTTTGTTTCTAACACTAGCAAATTCAAGGTCTTCGTACAGAATACTGTATCTCTCGCTGCAGCAGTGAATAGGCTAAAATAATCCTCCTGCACACTGTAATAGGCTACGCAATAGTTTCGTGTTCCAAATCTAGTCAGAGGAAGGAAATGAGTGATAAACTCAGTGTGTCTGCCTGTGTTTGAAGGTGTGCATATAAGGGTGTGTGTGCTCCTAACATTAATTTCACTTCTTCAGAAATGGCCTGATGTGTTTGACTGTTCAACTGATGGATTCCAATGTTTGCACTCGTTAGACCTTTGTTAACTCTCTTACATTTCATGTCAATTATGCCAATAAAAGGACCAGTCCCCACTTCTTGGTGACATTACAGTAATTAAGACCAATAAGGGTTCACCTCTTATGGGAATTATATAACAAAGCTACACCATTAAACAAAAATTGTAGCGTAGGACATATCATTAAATACAAGTCTGCTTTAAACAATTAAACTATTTCATTTGCTTTCAAGATTCCTTAATTGCTATTAAACTTTCAATGCTGCTCATGCTATGCTTTACCCTGGACACATACAAACCTATCCACTCTTCACGTGGCCAAAGCTTCCGTTTGCCTCCCTGACTGCCCTTGGTGAGGTTTGACACCGTGCCCTATGGAGACGGGCTTGTGCCATCCTATCACCTCACAGGATCAGGGAAGGGTAAACAGGAAGTGGGGAAATGAGCAGATGAAACCTGACGGGCCGGATCTGTCCAGTGGCCACAAGCGTTCTCTCTCTCACTCTGTCTGTCTGTCTCTCTCTCTTTTTTTTTTCTCTCTCTCCACCCTACGCTTTCATCCATCCGTGTTTCCTATCATCTCTTCTTTCTTGATACCATCAGCCTGCCTCTCTCCTCTTTATTCTCCTCTCCCTCCACCTTTCTGTTTTATATGCCATATTTACATAATTATATTTGAAGCAGGAGACAGCTGAGCATGAAGAGGAGGAGATTGCGTAACAGGCAGAGTTGGACCTGACACAAACAGCAGGCTTCCTGTGATGTGGTTTGCAAGTAGCCTACAGTGCCTACGCTGTGTGTGTGTGTGTGTGTGTGTGTGTGTGTGAATGAATAGGCTATCTCTGTCTGTGTGTTTCAGTCAAGTGTGTGTGTGTCTGTGCATTCAGTGTTCAGTCAAGAGGAGGTTATAACCGTTAGTTCCCCCCACTCCTCATTAAGAATGGTCTCTAATCCTTTGAGGATGGGCTCCATACCTAAGGCCACAGCTGGAACCTGTCCCTAACAAGTGCAATAATGAGAGTTGTACCAACCAGCACAACTATGGGGTCCTTTCAGATGCAAATAGACTATTTATAACTTAAGGCTGATGGTCTACTGAAATTAACTGATGCTGGTAATCAGTAATGACTAAACTGTTGAGTAAACATGTTTGAGGAATGAGGTGCACAAAGTGACATCACTTAGCCCACCCAGTCAGAGGTATTACACAAATTAAAAGACTCATTACTCTAAATTCACGTCAGTTGAATATTGATTTTCTTTCAACATGTCTGCCAAAAGGAACAGGGGAAATTAGGTATACAGTCAAAGTCGAGTACAACCTCACTACTGATGGCAAAATATACATAGGCCTAGCACAGATGTTGAAAATAACAGGCATGATAATTTGTGCCCAAGTGTGCTATACACACATGCACCTGCATAAGCCTGCTCAAGCCTGCCTACATACACACACACACACAAACACAGTGCAATGATGCTGCGTTTGTAATGAAACACCTCAGTCAGCCACTTGCTGGTGCCATGACAGGGCGTCTCATCCTTAAGAAGCTTGGCAATGCTAAGTCACACCAGCTGGAGCCAGAATTAGACTGACCACAAGTCAATGGGGGAAGAGGAGAGAGTGTGCTGCTTGTGACATGTGTTCAATTTTCCAAAAGCACGCTAGGGCAAGAATTGTTGTTAGATTTAATGATAGAGGGAGTGACCTGTTTGGAAAACTCACATTATGGCGAATACTCCCTGGTACTGGCTGCTTGTTGCTGAACACTAACTGGTACTGACAGTAAGTTATGCTGAAACCACCCCATATAAAATGTCTTAATATTATAATAAAGACATCTTATTACAAGGAAAAAGACCTTTTTGATTTGCTTGCAAAACACAGGTCTGTTATGAGGGTATGCGTGATAAAATCTTTTTAAGGCCCAATGTGTTGAGGTCCTTCGTAAACGATCATTTCAAGGTCAGACTTTAGTTCACCCTCTAAGATGGCAGATGTGGTCACAGGGTGCAGTGTGAAACCCTGACTGACTCAGTATTTGTCTTTACTGACCGCTCTGCACCTCAGGCACCAAAGTTAAGCAGGTGAGCATGAGGTATGGTATCAGTGGAAGCATGACTAATCACAATACCAAGAAAACAAGACCCCCGTTTGCCTCCCTGACTGCCCTTGGTGAGGTTTGACACAGTGTGCCCCCCCGCGGGCTATCCACACCCACAAGAGCCATCATGTGACCACGTTTTAGTTTGGTTCAGTATTAAGCAGTGTCTAACTCACTTTCCTACATCTCTTAATAATTATGTAAAAAATAATACCACATGTGCTCGGCTGATAAGGCCATCTGATGTGTTCTTTTCAGTAGGACAAGGCCTGTAGGGTAGATGCGTCTAGTGAACTGTTTCTATCCATTCCACCTGTCTATGCAAAGCATGCCCTTGGCAAACACTTGGAACAGGAAATGCGCACACCATGGCTGTAGCCATGAATATCTATCTAACTACATTCCCAAGATTTAATGCAGCATTGAGCACTATCAGTATAAGCAAAAGTTACAGTATTAGGAAAGGTTCACCAGAGCAACGACTCCCAAATGAGTAACCCAACATTGTAAAACAAAGTTACTCAGAACCTCCTTTATCCACCATTATTATTATTATTATTATTATTATTATTATTATTATTATATGTTCTCATTTGATTGAGTAGAACATATACATTATATTATTATCTTATATGTCCTTGTGTACAAGAAGACACAACCTTCTTTCTGGCAATTAGGCCTAGACAGAAACTGACGAGTGAGATCATTTTGTTGAGCCTTTATTGCAACAGGATAGCCTTACCATCAACACACCTCTCATGAATGACCTAAGGCGCGTTAGGCAAACAATGACCGTAACGGCTGGGACACATGAGTACATGACTGCAACAGCCAACGACGTCAAATAAAAACTGATTTATGCCAGATGTATAAGTGCAGCAAAGTTGCGCATATATTCGCGTTCAACGTCAAGGATGAGTGGCTCACCTCACCAATGAATCCCTGATCATCGTGGACAACAACGCCTTTCGCGCGTGAAGGGAGGGGCACGGTGTACATGAGGTTTGCTCCCAAACTTAATGGTTTATTCCAGCGTTAACGTTACTCGAAACAACTACATTGTTTAGATCTGTAGAAGTGCGTTCGTTCGAGTAATATTTCAATCTCACTACCAGGGCAGGTCACTGACCAGCGCTGTGTCCGTGTAGCTCATGGCAACAAGGGACATCAGCATCTGGGAAGGCACGGTTGGCTATCCAAGCCTAATGATAACGTAGCTAGAACTACATGTAAAACTGTGCTTGGCAACAACACTAGCGATACCGTTAGCTAGTCAACTACCAGAGTCCAAACTAACATTAGTCATCTTTATTGCCTCAATGAGAGTGGGTTAAAAGAGACAGAACTATGCACAACGTTAATGAATATGTAGCAGCAATGAAAGGGATTTCATGGTAAAGAAGTAGCTCATGGTAGCGATTAAGCCACACGACTCACCACCATTCCGATATCCAGGTTCGAGGGATGAGACTGGGGTTTGGAGAACTCCGTCTTCAAATCTCTCCCAGTTCCGAGTTTTTCTGAATAATTATTCTCGACGACTCCTTGGTCGTGTGTTTTAGTTTGCCCACTTGAATCTTTGGCAGTTGTTCTCACATTGTAAATGTTCCAATTATGGTAGAAATCAGTGTGACAATTATCTATCAGACAACTCTGAAACAAGGGGATCGCTCTGCTGACTACCCCTTGAACAGAAGCAGCGAGGAGGAGGGACGCAGCTAAAGAAAGGGGGTGGCTTGTTCAGTTGTTAGGTTAACAACACGTTCCCATTCATCGGCTTACATATCCTCTCTAACATATGGCTAACGTGTATACTCTGCAATTAAGCGCTATAACATATATTCAAATAAATGTAATCCATCATAGGTGTTCATCGTTTCCATCGTGATGTGTCTACACGCCATGTGCAGCCCTCAGATTAGCCACCCTCAACAAACCAGTCCTCAGCCTCGTCCCTGTTTAAAAGAGAATACTCTGGGCGCTTTCGCCATAACCAACGCGTAGCGTGGGGAAACAAAAGCAATGCGAGGGCCACAAAGACCTACTAAAATCGTGTCTGTCATTTGAATTCTCTAGTTCGTCACCTAATATATTCACCCTCAACAGGGGTGATGATTCTACGACAACGGATAGACTATGGCTACTAATACTGTTCCTACTTCTCTAATACAGCTCCCCTATTTTAACATGAACGCACCCATTGAGGTGCCCCCACTGGACAAAAGGTATAAAAAACATGGGGATGCACGGAGACGTGGGTTAAGGTTGCGGGCTTTTTCAAAGTAGTCACCATACATAAGACGGCACCGCCACAAAGAAAGTAAGGTTTTGCGAAATAGTGTCTTTCAACCTGCTTTAATGGCTACGTGAGTTAGGTTTGTATTCTCACCATACATCACATTAGAGTGTTGATGTTCGTATTTTATTCGCCGCTTATCATCCTATTACTTTCCTAGACATCCCCCTAATCCATAATACGGTTTAACATGTCGCGATCTGTCACAGGATCTTTGTATATCACACGAAAGCAAGCCCACCCTAGCCCTGAAAATGCTTTCGCGCTGCATTCATGATGACCGACAATTGCGGCTAGACTATCAAGTACAAGATAACCTACATTTTAAGAAAGCCATTCAGAATGTATAATATTATTAGGGAAGGCTACCTCAACTCTAGATGTAACTGTAACAGATAATTTATCAATTTATTTCCATATGTGTATGGAATTAGAACTCACGAGTTGAATGCATAGCATATTTTCCAAATTAGCCAGTTAATTTGGTCCATCGTGTGCACAGATTATTCCATAAAATTGAAGGCCTACATAGACTGTTAAACATTCGGCCTTTACCAGGGATGAAATAATAAGAATCAAGGCAACGTACCCGTGCCTCGTCTCTGCATGTCCTATGTCCAAGTGGGTTACACATGGGGACTCATTTAAAGAAGTGGGAGTTTTATCAGACAAAAGAAGAAGTTATTGTGCAGAATGCATGTCAGACCGGGTTGACGGGGATGTGCGTATTTCCACGGAAACAAGGAAATGAGAATATTCTAATCTGAGGACTGTCTTCTCAAACACAATATGACAGCTGTCAATTAGACAACTGTTTTACTCGTTATGTAACGTAGAACACATTCATAAGTGAAATAGCTAGTGATATCTCAAAGATACAGGCCCATAAACCAGACATAACAGCTCCCAATCAAAAAGGCCTACACATTGCTGGCTGAAGTCGGCCTGCAGGTCTCTTGAAGGACACAATGGCTCTGAACACAATAGGCCACCTGCACCACCTAGTGGTGATTTCCTAAACCAATACTACCAAAACTGCTAATCATCAAAAGACATGCCCAGGTAAAGCCATTTCAGGGTTTTATTTGAAATGTTAGATGGTTCTTACATTACACAAAACAATGCCATAGGGCTCTTGTTGTAGGTGGTTTATCACTTACTTAGAGTTAACTTACCCAGGTGTCACTAAACCATGCCATTTGAATACCCCCTGTACAGAACAAACTCACATTAACCCTTTCTTAACAACTGATTTCACATAGCTTCTTAAGATGACATTAAAAACTTAAAATTAAAAACCTGATCAGTATCAGAACACCAATCAGTACTAAGACAGAAAGTAAGCTGCCAATCTAGAACAATCTAATTCCAAAACAAAAACAATTCTATACTAACAATGAGAGCATTCTAGATTATGCAATTCACAGACCAGGGTCATTTAAAAAAAAAAAAAAAAAAAAAAAAAAGCGGGGGAAAAGGACATGGCCCATACAGAGTCAGTTCTAATCCATCATGCTGCTTGGAAGAGCAGAGGTGTCTGCACACACTACTTCTCCATGTGGAGAAGGGTTTTTGCCACGCATGGCTTTGTGGGCTTAGGTGATGTCCTGTATACACAACTGAACACACACACACACACACACTCATACGCGCGCACAAGAACAAACACACACACACCCATACAAATAAGATGTAATGTCTTCATCTGAGTCCAAGTTTTTTCTTCTCCTTCTGTTTTTTCCGCACCACTTCCATGTTTCTGTCTTTCCACATGCTCTTGCGTAGCTTGATCGGCCTGCTACCTACATACTTTCCTTTGAAACAAACAAAAAAGCAATACAATGACATTGACATCATGCAACAATACTTTGATGAAAAGAAGAAAGCCAGTAAAAATAATTGCATCCTAAAATACAAAAGATTTTAAAGAATTTTAAGGAGACTGCTCTTCTGTCTTGTAATGAGGGCAACAATTTGGGGTTGCTGTTCTAATGCTACTCCTGAACATACACCTGAGGCCTTCGAAAGTTGTTTAGACAAAGCTGGTTACGGTCATCTACCTGTATTTAAAGCCTACTACTGCACTGCTTTTGATGCTCCAGCAATAGCATTGTAGCATGTAACAATTACACCGTAAAATAAAAGCTTCATCGCTCATTGGCATAGCTCACCCAAAACGTCTGGAATTACATACACTTATATTATTATATATAACTTTGGGAAGCACATCAGCAAGTGTTCCAAGCAGTCACTTTTAAACACACTGGGCAGTCCATTAGACTTTCATAGGCCTAAGTTTGCCAGTGGCGACAACCAGCGCTGCACAAGCCACTTTCTATCAGATAGGACTATTATACACAGCAGACATGCTTCTGTGTTCTTATAGACATCAAAAGGCGGACATCCTCACCATTCATCTCCCTCATAGCGCGCACATAGTCGTTGGGGTCCTTGAAGCTGACGAAGCCGTAGCCCTTTGTTTTGCCCGTGCGTTTGTCCCGCACCACTTTCGCCTTCAGGAAAGACGGGTAGCGGCTGAAGGCTCGTGCCAGGATGTCATCGTTCACCTCGTTACCAAGGTCACCACAAAAGATCCGGAAGTCATCTGAAAGCAGGGTCAGGGAGGAGGTCAAAACTAGCAGATGATAGGAAATGGTGAGTGAGGCAATCGTACACCTCAAATTACGCTTGACTGCCTCTGACTCTTGCAGTGGTGCGGTCAGACACTAATGCTCTGCCGGCTGTTTTATACCATTAGCATTGTGTACAACACTTTATATTTAAGCTTGTTAATTTAGCAGATGCTTTCATCCAAAGCGACTTACAAAATGAAGAATACAGCTACAACACAGAGGGAACCTAAGGCAACTATAAATATTCCTTTCGAGAGGAGACCTTAATTAACAATAACTACTACAACAACTTGTTGTAACTTGTTACTGAATATTCAATGCAAATGGAGTACCGGATTCCCATTCTAGTAGACTCTGATCTTCCCAGGATGTGCCTGCTGCTGTTCGAATACATTTCTTCACCTTCTCCTGTTTTCCTTTCTTCTTCTCCTCCGCATTCCCTTCTGCTGGCTGAATACACAACAAACCCAGTCACTGAACAGGTCCATTTGGGAGTGCAATGTAAACAGGCAAACAAACCACAAAGCATTTTGACATGTGTTTATAGATTATTTTTAAGGGGGAGGGGGCAGTACAAGTGTAGGCCAGTCCTCATTTCAACTACAAAATAAGATTGAGACCATACCATCATTTATCACCCAGAGAGAAGAAATACTCTTTTCTGATTGGCTGGCGGGGTGGCTTTTAATTCTGAATAACACCTATGAAGTAGATCTGGTAAAAAAAGTTTAATCGCCGTTCCATATCAATGCTTATGAATGGTAACTATAACAACAAATAGTAGGACGACGGTTGAGCCTGGAGGCAGGCTTCGCAACAATGGAATCAACTGTAAACAAGCTAACTGTCCATTCTATCCCTGCTGCTCAACGAAAGTTGTACAACAAGCTGAACTAGTGAGCTTCTTTTTAAACGGAACCGCATGTTTCCTTTGCTTTACAGTGGCAACCGGGTGATAAGCGGGATAACGGCCTTCGAGGTGTGTCCAGTTATACGGAATTAATGGACTCGGGCGGAGGCAACTCCCCTCCAATGCGCGTCAGGGAGTTCTTTGCCCCTCGTCCTCGTCCATTAATTCCGTATAACAGGACACCTCGGCGGCCATTATCCCTTACTAAATAGAGAGAGCATAAACAGTAGAGAGAGGAGGGCTATGGAACCCTGTGGAATGGAATGCAGTTCAGAAAATCTGGTCCATGAGCCACTGAAATATCAGTCAAAGACTGCAATAGGGTTGCAGTCAGAGCGAAATGAGAAAGAGCAATTGGACGGACACACAGAAAGGGGCCTGAGAGGAGAGGGACCTGGGAAACACCTCGTACCTCTGTCTGGACCGGTTCTGGCTCTGGCATGCTCGGCCCGATCACGCTGTCGTCTGTGGCAGCTGCCGCCGCTGCTGCTGCTGCCGCTGCTGCCGCCGCCTCCTTCTTAGCCTCCAGCAGCCCCGCCGCCACCGCCGCCGCCTGCTGCTCCGCTACCGACGCAGCCAGCTCCTCCTGAGAGAGAGAGAGAGAGAGAGAGAGAGAAAATGGTTATCTATTTGAATGGTTTCAGCTACTGTTTTTTTAACATGCTGTTTTGGTGATTGCTTTGCTTTCACAAGAATATCAATCAATGACCGACCGTCAATCAAAGCAAAGTAAGGGTGTTGAGCATGGGTGGGTGGGATGGCGTCGCTACTCACCATGCGTGCCTGCCGTTGCGCTCGGAGGTCCTGCCGCTTAGATGTGGGAGGCGCGGAATAGACTGTGGGTGCGGCCTGGATCACGCTGGGGGTCGCTTTGGGTGGCGGCTGAGTCACTGGCCGTGGAGGTGGGGACACCATGGGAGCCATTCCCCCGACCTGCTGGGGAAGAAGACCAGGTCTTCCCTGTGCCATTTCAGAGTCAAAATGCTGTTCATTTGGGATGGTAAAATCATTAAGCTGATTCATTTAAAGTTGAGGCTGCACATACAGGTGCCCTAGCACACCAACTATGTTATTGGAATACACTGTGTCTTCCTTGATAACTTGATTTCTTGCCTTTTCTAAGCAAGAAAAAAAACAAGAAAAAACGTTTTAGTGGTGAGCTACGCAGACACATGCGATGCAGAACTGAAAAAGGTTCATGGCGGCATAGAGGCAACGGTCTAGCTACTGCATGGAGTGGACACAAGCATAAACTAGGCTTCAGCATCCTGTACATCCACTGTATTCCCAACCCAAAACATTATAATCTGTCTAGATATAAGACTTCTAGCTGATACTTACAGGAGGCATTGAGGTCATGGAGTTCATGGAGTTCATGGGTTCCATTGGGGGCCGCATTGGACCCATGGGCCCCATGGAGTGCTGAGGGGGGCCAGCCATGGGAGGGGCCAGCATCATGGGGGGAGGGGGAGGGGGCCGGGGCAGCGGCGGAGCCATCATGCCCTGAGGTGGGGGTCCACGCATCATTGGCATTCTGTGACCTGAAATACAGTTTGGGGTATTTGCACATTCACTGGCGAAAACTGCTTACAAAAAAAAAAAACATGAAATAACCAAAAACATGAATAAAGCATGCGCAGGTCCTTCTCAAACCAGCACCACTGTTACCTGGTCTCTGCAGGATGTGTGGTACAAAAGTAGGCCTCATCATAGGGGGAGGTCTGACTGGAGGCACTGCGGAAGTGGAGGCAAAGACAATGAACCTAAGTCTAGTAAAGCTGAAGTAATATGGGTAAATGGGTAAAATGCACAAGACAAATTTCCTACAAGACAAATAAAGATACTTCAACTATACTACCACTGAAACATGTTTGCACAACTCAGATTTTCAGTCAGATTTTCTGTCAGTCAGCACGTCAGCCAATCACACTTTCTAATTCAGAGTGGTAAGCACGTCCCAACTGTTTACTGTTGCTATGTCCAACAACCTGTAGTTCATAGCTCACATACAAAATTACAACTGAACAGCAGCCTGTTAACTGTGCTACGGCTTCCCTTGTATGTTTGCCACATACAAGAAGAGTTTGACAGAGAGATAAAAGATACAGATCATGAGAGATAGTGAGCAATGTAATCCAAAGTTTGCTGATTTCTACATTGTCAGTGATCAATAGCTTGGAAGAAAAGATATTCATGACTCTCATGTTGGTTATAGGCCTAATGATAATAGTTTTGTATAGTAAACAACATGCCTTCTCTTTAGGCAATGGCAAGCCAAGGAAGATAAAATAGGCTACCATGCAAACGTGAAAGTGAACCTGGGGCGCTTTGTGTTCACTTCAAAGCAAACCGTGCAGAGTGCGATCTAGTGAGGTGGTCTCGGCACATTTCCATTTAGAGGAGTTTGAGTTTGTTTAAAGTGTTTACATATGCACAATGAGTGAAAAAAAAAAATCAATCAAGAGTCATTGATCGAGTTTGTTTAGAAGGCTGAAAGGGCGCAAGTGTGAAAACACCCATAATCTTACATCAATAAAACTGCTTATCAAGGAGTATATTCAAACTATATAAGGAGACAATTCAAACTAAATTCACATGCAAAAAACAGGGTTATTCATGACCAGAAAATTGAGTATGCCTAGGGTGCACAGAAGTATACCCAACCCTTAACATAACCTTTTAAGCCCTGTCGTTCTTCCTCAGTCTTCAGTGCATAACTAACATTTCAGTGGTGTGTCATTCATTCAAGGCTGAGAAATGGTGGAGTTACCTGGACCAACAAAGGTAGGGGGAGGTCCAACTAAAGTGGCCGCCCGTGCCTCCAAGCTCTGCTGTACCTAAACAAGACAACATTTAAAAACAGAAGGATTGTCAACACTTTATGTCAATTTGTTTCCAAATTCAACATTCAATTCCATTCAACAACCAGCAGCTTTCAAAGGCAGAGCTGTAGTCAAGTTTTATTTATATATAGCACATTTCATACACAGAGGTAGCCTAACATAGTCATACTCAATTCTAGTCAGAATTTGAGTCTGATACTGCTCCATTGGGACGTGATTATGGGATGTGCTTCAACGATACAGGAGGAGAAATGCATCTGCACTCAATTGGATAGCCCTAACCAATTAGAGCAATGAAATAGCCTAACACCCGAACCATCCTTCTTCTCAATAAATGCCTTAACATTGTTTCCTGGTCGTTTTTTAAAGTTATTGCGCTATCAATATTTTGTACAGAGCCGGACAGTAACAGTACATTTATTTGAGTACAGTACTTGAGTACAATTTTGAGGGATCTGTACTTTACTCGAGTATCATTTTTGGGGAGTACTCATGACTTTACTCAAGTACATTTGACAGGCAAATATTGTACTCTTTACTCCACTACATTTCTATCCATAACCGTGAGTACCAGATACTTCTTCTTCTAAAAAAAAAAAAAAGAAAATTCTCAGAAACTCTCAATTTGTTGTTTCCCTCTCAAACGTGATTGGATTGTGCAGGCGCCACTGATTGGGACAGCCTATCAGCAATCACCTTCAGCTTTCACCAAAGTCAACTCCATGGTCAGATTTAGATAAGAGACGAAACCATGGATCTAAACAATGGATGAAGACGCAGCAGGTCCATCCCGGGAATGTGCCAACCTGTGGCCCCACCTCGCCAGACTATTTCAACTTTCTGAACAAGTTAATGATAGTTTTCGCTTCAAGTGCTTCAATTACAAAATAGTATTTTGTATTTGAAATACGTATTTTAAATACATGTATTAGAAATACTGGCCATCCCTGGCAACATGGTAAAAAGATGAAAATGACTTGATTTTACTTTCAATTCCTTTTACCTTCTCCAAGGTATTAACATTTTTCATAACTCCATGTAGGACGTTTATGTACATAAATGTAAGCACTGTGGCAGTAGTATGCAATATTTCGAAAATGTAGGCTACTCATATACTCTTGATACTCAAGTACTTTTAAAAACAAGTACTTCAGTACTTTTACTTAAGTAGGCACCTGACTGTTGTACTTTTACTTGTACTTGAGTAAAATTGAGCAAAGGGTATCTGTACTTTTACTCAAGTAATAAAGCTGTGTACTCTGTCCGCCTCTGATTTTGTACAACACCCCATAGCAAAATCTAAGACCACGAAACACGTAGCAGGGTAGGCTATTCTGAAAAATTGTTTCCCCTTCTTTGTTTTTAAAAATAATTCTGTTCACACCGATGCTAAAAACAGAACAAACCCCTCGAGTAAACAGGTGGCCAATCAGAGATTTTTAAACAAACGAGCAACAGGTCACAATAATAGACTATATAAAATAGGTCACAATGCAGAAAAGTGTTTTCCCTTGATTACATGCAAAAGTGAAACCAGTGTTCCCACATATCCACTTTGACCGGAGTTTTCAGAACTAGTTTTCAGTGATAAAACCTCAGTTTTCTTGTAATTGAAAGCCCAAACCACATGGAAATATGTGTTTTTCCTACGTGTAAACAGGGTCTTAGAAGCCATCTGTCTAGCGTCAGTGTTTTTGTTGCAAACAAAACCAACCGAAGTGTGCTCAGATGACGTGATGGACAGATGAGAAGCAGTGCCTTGTCTATCATCGTACAACGCCCAATTTGATTGGTGCGAACAGCTCTGGTTTGGGCATAGTTGCTCCACAACGGAGTGGAGCAAGTCCAGACCCAACTTCCCGACCTCAAATGTTGTGGCCGGGGCTAAGTTTGGCTGGCTTCCAGGCTAGCAAAGCTCGGCAATTCACTGACTACTGATACTTCTTACCATAATAGAAAATAGTTTAAATATAAACTCTTTTCATAGTTTTGAACACACACACTCACACAAGAAATGAAAAATGCCATGACGATTCTCAGTATTCTCATATAATACAATATATGCCACAGACAGGCATTAACCCAAAGACAAACATTTAGGCAATAACTTTGAATTTGACAAATTGACAGAAAGGATCATGAATGCATCATCACAATGAAAGTATTATGACATTCATTTCAGGTAATATCACCCAGCCTTACTTTGCAGTTCTCAAAACTTCACTAACAATCATAGGAATATATTTGCTTCAATCATGCCTTAAAGGTACAGTCAATAATTGACTAGGAAGTCGTGTATGTGACTTGTATTTGTTTATATGTGTTTGTTTATGTTTGTGTCATTAGCAGCCGCACAGGTTTCAGTATTCCAAGAGAAAATTCATGCAGGATTTTGTTTTTATTTTACCTCCTTTTTGGAGCCTGGGCTGCTTACAAAGACCGTTTTTACAGTGTACTACTAGAATAGGCAGCTAGCGGTCTCAAGGAGATGATTGCTGAATGTGACAAAAATGTTATAGCCTTGAAATCACATACGACCGCTGACTGCCTTTAAACCGTTTCGGGTTAGGGGTAGGGGATCCAACACCTGTCTGTACCTGGCACCTTTTTGAGTGCTTACCCGTTGGTAGGTGTTTGTACCAATGATAGGTCTGATCATTGGCATAGCTGGTACAGCAAGGGCGACAGGCATCTCAACTACCGTAGGAGCTCCAGCAGTCACAGCAACTGGGCCTCCCAATACCTCCTGCTCGAACCTGCCACACCACAGTCACACCAGAACACACACATTATGTTGCGATAAGACAGAGATGGAAGTGCATAGTTGGGGTTATCCAAGAGGGCTATTTGTCTGCACGTGAACTTTGACATGTGTCTATTGTAATTGCTTGACAATTTCAATGTTTTTACAGGAATGCTGCATTGTCCAATCCAAAGTAAATTATATTCTTCAATTCAATTCAGATTAGATTTTCATGAGGAGATTAAGTCCATCCATAGACATTGGCTGTGCAATGCACTTGTGCACTCATATTAGTGCATGAGTATGCGAATTGGAACACCGTCATTATCATTCAGTGTAATTTTATATTTCGTCTTTCTGCATCATCATGCAGCATATCGTCAGATGACGCAGCAACAAGCAATGAAACACAAAGCCGGGTTACTAGCCACTACATAACTGGCAGATTAGGCAAAAGTTAGTTAGATTTTTAACCACTCACAGCGCCATTTCCGCCTCCATCTCCTTCAGGCGCTCTTCCCCCGACTTCAGCGCCATTGTGCAAAAAGTAATTCCTAGAAAAATAAAATCTCCCCATTATAAAGCATTTATAGATTAATCGCCGCATTATTAACCATGTATAGATTAACTTTGGATAACTTCGTCAAATAATGAGACACATGACTTTAGAGCGGAAAACCAGCTAATGCTACAGCTGCTATTTCGATGACTTAAAAGAGCCAAATTAAACATTTGGGGTATTTGGTATCTGTCTGAAAGTATAGAACACTTACCAACGATGCTGACGTTTACAACAATAAAGATCTTGGTATGTACTATCACTTATTTTGGCTATATGATTACTGGGTAACTACAAGGGAATGAACCACCAAGACAAACCATCATCCATTGCCTTCGTCGCCTCTTGATGTCGTCAGTGTAGGACCTCGACTTCCTCTACATTTCCCCCCACTACGGCTTCAGGAGAACACTACCGCCACCTATTGTGTAGCGCACTATCTATCTATGACAGGAACGTCTGTCTGTTTGTCTGTCGTGTCAAATTAGAGAGAGAGCAGATAGCTAACAAATGTTCAGAAAAAGTCCTGTTGGCCAATTTGAGGAAAAGTCAGTAAAGGGGCTATTTCACACAATTTGAGGGTGCTGAATTCAAATATTTTGTTTACCAAGCTCAAGTTTGAGTTTTGAGCTTGCTAATTAGCATAATTCACATACTTTTTGGTTTTGCCATCAGATATCATAGGAATTGCAAAAAATAAGGCATTAATATACTCTTTATGTATCAGATATGTTGTAGGACAGGACAGGAATTACCCCAATGACCCTCAAGTAGCAAATGAAAATAAGCTCAAATTAAAATATAAATTGAAATAATAGCTAAAATTCAGTATGATGTTTAGAAGCCAAATAGATTCCTTGATAATAAATTGATAGAATAGTAGGTGACTGCTCATTTTTTTGTAAAAAGTACGTACAGTACTTACAGTAAGTATAGTTGTTAGTCTTTACAGAGGATTTACACTGTATTTTTTTTTACTGTAAAGGCGACTGTGCTTGCCTAGTTAAAACACTGGTGCTCTTTCCTATCATTTAAATTCCAGCCATGCAAAAAAATGGAAGAGTGTGCATGTTTGAGGGTTGCTGAAGAGTGCTATGGAGATTGCATTATTTGCAAAAAATTTAGACAAGATATCCTTTATAGTGCTACAAAAAGAAACATTCTCCAGTGCATCATTACCGCATATGATGCTGAAAGGGAAGTGGACCTAGGACAAATCCTCAGCTATGAACTGATTAATGTCCCTGTACTATAGCTATTGCAGATAGCGATGGTTATTTGGGAAGTGGAAATAAGTCTATCCTCACTCAAGTGCTGTCTAGCAATGTGGAATGTCCAGTAGTGATCACTGCAACAAACTGCTTATTCAACACTGGTAATAGATGCTCAAAATCTAGTTATGTCTTTAGGACACCCATCTGACTGCAGCACATTTAAGAAGTATGCAGGAAAGTTTGTAAGAAACTTTTGTGTTGTTATTTGGTATTTGTTATGTGGAAGCAAATGATGTTGACTATCAAAGAAATAGACCTAATGTAATGCACACAGATATTGTAACAGATACGCTCAGGCCAATCCAAACTTTTCTCATCTGTTGTTCCTCGTTGGTGGAACACACTGCCAGTTCCTACAAGGGCAGGTTCATCCCTCACCATTTTCAAAAAACTGCTGAAGACCTAGCTCTTTAGAGAATATCTGCTTTCATAGCACCACTTACAACAAATCTTGCTGATCCTAGCACTTACCACCCTTCTTGAACTGACACTCAACTGTTGAAAAACAGCACTCACTGATGCACTTACAGTATTCTTACTGTACTCTGCCGTTTTTAAATTGTCCTAAAATTGTTGAGAGAATTGTCAGCCAAATGTAATGTAATGTAATGTAATAATGGTGTAGGCCTATCTGATTAAGACCCAAAGAGTGGCTGAAACGTACTTATTAAATAACACTGAGAGCAAAGAAGACTATCTTCACTTTTTTGCCTTTGCAACTGTCAAAGAAATCCCATAAACACAGGAAGGCCTAGGGTGTCCTACATCAGATGGCCTAAAGATTAGGGTCTTGTGCATAGCATTAAGTGATTTGCATGCAGTAATTTGAACACTGACCTTGATCTAGCCTACTTTGGCTATTTGAAGGTAATTTATTGCCAAAACATCACACAATATAAATGAGCTATAACAAACAATAAAGGACTTAATCACACAAAACTACTATTTTACTGACTACAAAAATAATAATTATGTAGGAAGTTTAGAAGTTTAAAACCCAGAATTGACCAAAAGTGCACCAAATTCAACACAAATGACTCAATACACTTGGAGAAGGCCTGCGTCCTTACTTTTCCAGATATTTTAGGATTTGGATATTGTTTCAGTATCGAGTATCAAGATATTTATGGCAGGTATTATATAAAATGTCATAATTTTGGTATCGTGACAACACTATGACAGAGCCACTCTGTTTTCTAGATGTTAAGAATCGGAGGCTCTACCACCAACAAGTGATGCGGCTCAATGGCATATTAGAAGAGCACATTATCAAGCTCTAGTATGGAGGCAAGCACACATACCAAATCCAGTGTTACTAGAAGTAAAATGTTTTTTACTTGTCGGTTGTTGCTGACAGTAGATGCAGTTCTGCATTAGGCTTATTCCCGCTATCTAAGTTCATATGTACTGTAGGATATATTCTGAGTTGAAGGTTATCTGTGCAATTTGTTATTGTGATGAAATGCATTAAACACCACGAGTGACTCACTATGTTAGCAATAAAAATATGGTTGTGTTTTGATTAGAATTTCCGAGTTTATTACATGTTAACTGTAATCATGTTCCCATTAAATAAGTTAATAAACTATAGTATGGCTTCTTTAATGCTCAAACATGTATTTAGAGAACACATTTATTTGGTTTTAGTTATTACTTTTGAAATCAACACAATTTAGGAAAAAATAAGCAAAAAGAATAGCTATTTTATGTTAAAATGCTGCTTATAAGTCAGAATTGAGCTTGGTAAACAAAATATTCAGAATCAGCACCCTCAAATTAGGTATGAAGGATGGTTTACCAACTTTTCCTCAAATTTGCCATCAGAAGTTCTCTTCTGTGAAGCTGCTCTCCCTCTAAATCAGACAAAATCCAGGACAACGGTTGCTACTATATTTTAGTTATATGTTGTTCTAATATGTGAGCTCTCCACATATAATGGGCTTGACGATTTAAAGGATTTACATGATTTAGTAATGGGCATATCAGACATGTGGACTCGAGTCACATGACTTGGACTCGAGTCAGACTCGAGTCATGATTTTAATGACTTCAGACTTGACTTGATAAAATTCGGCATGACTTGCGACTCGACTTGGACTTGAATACTATTCACTCTAGACTTGACTCGGACTTTGCCTCTTTGACTTGTGACGACTTGACATGTCTCGAGTCAAAAACTAAATTTCCTGATCGTGGACCAGTCACCCCAGAGATGTTTTCCCTCCGCGACTAAAAAAAAAAAAAATAGCGGAGACAAGCGGCCAGTCCAGAGCACAGTTCAGTGCTGCCGCTACCCCCACATGCGTTACGCACTGTGTGTAGGGCACCAAGAGACAGAGAAACGACCAACATTTATCTAATAACTAGTAGCTTTACTGCAAACTGATTTGCACTCTTGTTAGAGAACGTTTACAATGTCAAAATGCACCAACAGCATGTTACATAAAGATGATACTTTTCGAGTCCTCTCCATTAAGATCCAACTTGAACTTATGCTAGCCTACTCCATTTAATTGAGAACCCCATCTAAGCACGCACGAGAGGGAGAGAAAACGAGTGGCAGGTTCCAGCTGGCTTGTCATTGTTGATGATGATTGATATTTTCTTTTAAATATAAGAAACGATAAAAAGGAAATCATGAAGGCAACAAATACGAGATTAGGGGAAATTGCGGATTTATCCGGTTCTCACTACTGTTATAAACTATGAGATCCAGGTCACTATGACATAGGCTGCACTCACTGTGATTTGGAAAGTGGACAAGAATATGAAGAGTTGTCTTTGCCTTTGTTTAATGGAAATGGTGAGTCTTGAAGTAGGCCTATTCAATAATTTGTTTACATGAAGCACATTGAAATGCCGATTGAAACGCATTCCACTCAGCTAGCTAGGTGGCTACTGGCTACCAGCCTTATAATTCACATTTAATTGCAAACAGAAAATGTCAAGCAAGCATCATGTCATACATGCATCTATTTCCAAAGGAATGAAAGCTGTTTGTGCCAACTTAATATAATGCTTATCATTGTTAATATTGTGCTATTCATGTGGCACAAACAATGTTTGAGTTTGTGGACTAGCCATAGGAATGGAGCTGGTAAAAAAGATCATTATGAGAATGTGTGGACAGTGGCACACAATGGGCTTAAAGTGACAGTGCACCATTTACAAATGAGATAAACAGCATCACATGTGTAGTATTTCTTAAGAAATGAATACTTTAAAACAAAATTACTGTGTCATTATTATCTTTTTATAATAATATAAAGTGTTGACCTTGGCTTCCCTTATGAGTTATGCCACTGGCAGACAGCCTAATAAATTGTTTGCAGGCAAATCTGTGGCCTAAGCGCAGTGAAATGCCATCAGTCAAATTATTACTCATCCTTACAGTGGGCTCGAAATTTGGAAAAACAATATTTTTATTTGTCATGTAGCTATCCGTTTTGTACAGATTACTCAGGTATGCACATGTGTATATTGTATGCGCATGCATATATCGTAAAAGATTTCAAGACAGAAACATTGAACATATTTTAATCTGTATTTATAAAAAAAAATCTGTGGATTAGATGGAAGTGTTAAAATTATGATCGATAGTCTAATAATGCCATTATTAAGTGAAGAGTACCTGATGACTTGTTCAGGACTTGAAAAAAGATTGGGACTTGGACTTGGACTCGACTTTGGCTTTGATGAGACTTGGACTTGGACTCGACTTGCCCTTCTCTGTATTTACTTGGGACTTGACTTGGACTTGAGTGCTAAGACTTGGGACTTACTTGTGACTTGCCAAACAGTGACTTGGTCCCACCTCTGGGGCATATTGATCTACTTTTACATGCAGCTTCACAAGACCTAGTGCTAGGGCTCATGTGTTTCTCAAGTGAGAGGGCTTAGAAATGGCTCATACCAGATCATGTTAATCCTTCAAATCTTCAAGCCCAGGAGAGCTCAAATATAGTACATTACTAAAATATAGTATATGGTTAGGGTTTTTAGGGTTATGGTTCAGTCCACATCAACGGGACGGACCAACCTAACCAACCTAGACCATGGTTGGTGAAGAGTATTTGGATATTTTATTGTGGTAATATGGTGGCGACATGGGGCGTAAGCTAAGGTAACTGGCTCATTTGTTTTGTGTTTGTGACGGACTGTGCCTGGGTTGATGGTGGTTGGTTAGGGTTTTTATGGTTATGGTTCAGTCCACATCAACGGGACGGACCAACCTAGACCATGCTTAGGCTGGTTAAGAGTATTTTGGGTGTTGGATATTTCAATGTGGTAATATGGTGGCAGCATGGAGGGGAGTGTCTCCAGGACGCTGGTTTCACTGTTAAGCCTTCATGAGGTGTTATGGGCCTAACTTAACAAAACATTGGTGAATAAGGGTGCCCACTTGATAACCCCAATGACATGCTGCATACTATCAGACTATATACTGCTGTTAAATGGGCCATTTGTCTTGTGTTTGTGACCATTAGTTGGCAGATTGGTGGTTAGCATGTTTTTTTTAAAAGTTAATTTGGGTAGGGACTTCTGAATGTGTTTTTAGCTTGGATTTTGGCACAAGGGATTATAACATCTAATCCTGTGTATTAATGTAAAAAGTTGTATGTAACAAAAAAATAATGATTGATACCAAATGCGTACAAAACAAGTTTATACTACCCTTAAATGTCACCCTTTTTGAAAATCAATGAGAATGCTGTACATACTTTTGAAAAGTCGTCACGTTTTCTCTGTCACCAGTTCTACTTTTTGACTTCTTCCTTTCATAGGCTTCCTCTTCTCCACATCACATCAGTTCCTCCATTGTCATTGTTTTACTCGAGGCACCGCTGTTGAACGTAGCAGAGACTTTCTAGTGAGACACAGCACTTCAAAAATCCTCCATAGAAATGCATGGGGTTAGTTTGTAACGCCAATATGGCAGTTTTCTACACATATCTCGCCCCTTCCACAGTAAAAAAGTCGACATGTGAATATGTCAAAAGCAAGCTTCCCTCAGCTGTGTTTTATGTCAGTGTTTCTCAAAGTGTGGTCCGGGGACCACTGGTGGTCCGCAAGCTATCCCAAGTGGTCCGTAAGCAGATGTGGTAAAACATAATATAGATGAGTTGTTTGCAATATTGAACCAACTTGTATGTGAATCCAAACAGTTCTGCAACACTGCCTATGTAAGCTATGCCAATTTAAATCATGAATCCTCTGACACAATAAGCAAGGTGCAAAGACAATTAGCAAGGTGGTTCAGTGAGGAGGCCTATTGTGTCTATTAGCTAGGTGGTCCGTGATGTTTTTTTTACTGGTTAAGTGGTCCTTGGTCTGAAAAAGTTTGAGAAACACTGTTTTATGTGACTGTCGACCCCAATTGTGTGCTGTGTTTTCATCTTATTTATATGGTGTGCTTTTGTTTGCAGTGGATATTCTTTTGCTGTGTTTTCACATGATTTGCTGTGCATTGTTTGCTGTGACTATTATAATTAATGGGACACTGAACTTTTTAAGTTGTGGGTCTACAGTTGCGTGCAGCCAGCTGATTACCACCATCAGCTGATTATTATCGCCAGCTTACTCTCCCCTCTAATGAGCGACGCAGCGCTGAAACAACTGATGGACTGAATTAACAAATAGGTGCGGAGGTGCGGCGAAGCGGGGACACCGGCAGATGAGGCAGCACGGCAGCAAGGTGCGGGTGGAAGGCACCGACTCCAGCAACGACAACGAAACCGAGGCGGTTGGCCGGAGATCGAGAAGGGCTGGACCGAAGTGGTTGACGGAGTCAATTAACGCACCAACCCAAGTTGAGTACAAACCCTTGCCTGCCTTAACACTATTGCTTGCGCGTGTGTCAGCTGTTGGTATGCCACTAATCAAGGGCTGTTTTCTGCCGTAGTGGAAGCCTCCCCTGCCAGAGACGCACGCTGCTGCGGAGCCGGCTCAACGCACACCAGTGGACCGCCTCCTGGGGAATTGAAGTCGGCTTGTGGGAGCGGTTGCCTATTAATGACCGGCTTCATCTGACGCTCAGCTACTCTCGTGCAATCTTTAGCCCTTTGAACTGCTGCTGCTCTTGCATGCTTTTTATGGACAAAGCTGACTGAACTTTTGGTGTGGCTCCGTGGGTTATCTGTCTAGTTGGGGGTATTTATTATTACTGTACGAGGGAAATAACTAGTGGTGTTTTTTTATTATGTTTTTGCCGGGCATTTTTAATCTTTTTTTGTAATTGTAATAAAATTTGAAAATGGATTTTGTTCTGGCTCTTCCATTTCTCCAACAGTGGTAATTAATTAATTAATTAATTAATTTAGGCTGGTGTTCAAAACTCACTTCGTGTGACATATTTTACGACAAATACATTGTGCCAATCATGTGATGTGCTGTGAATACATCATGCCAATCATGTGTTGTGAACTTGCCGGTGGAGCAAAGTTGGTGTCGTGAAGCATTGCGCACGCGCATTTCTGCCAAAATAGATGCCAGATAAGTACCCAAAAAGCGCTACAATATGGCCGCCGAGTGGAGGGACTTGCCTAAAAGGACTTTGACGTCTAGTTTGCTCTTCTTGTTCACAAACAAAGCCGGTTATCATCTGCCTTTTCTTCTATGCGGTAGACTTACCCCATGCTTTCCAACTGGTACCAAGACCAAGCCCCGCTCTTCCATTCTGCACCTGCCCAACAATATCCCAATGGAGTATAACTGCTTCCCGTGGATTTCCAATTCCCACCTCTTTTAAATGTTTGGGCAGTGTTATTGATGACTGGATCCTTGGACTGTGAAATAGTCATCTCCAGGGTGGTCTTAGCACATGAGAACTCCTCCACCAAGCTTGTCATTGGTAACTTATCTTAACCAGTGGTGGAGGAAGTACTGAACCTCAGTACTTAAGTAAAAGTACAAATACACATAGAAATATTTACTAAAGTAAAAGTACCACAATGACAACCCTACTTAAGTAAAAGTAAAAAGTACCTGTTTTTAAATGTACTTTAAGTATTAAAAGTAAAAGTATTTGCATAAAGATTTATTCTCTTAATATCTATATTCTAAAACGAAAAATCGGTATGGGCTGTGGCATTTTAATTAAGCTAGTTTTAGGTTATACTCGACTCGACTAGATAGTTTTAAGTTAATGCAATTGTGCTTACCATCTGTGGCCCAGTTTACATTCTGACCTACAATTCTAGAGACTGTAATTCTGGTTATCTACTAGGGTGATCTGCTGAGTAATATCATTCAGCAAAACACGAGAGCCTGAAGTTTAACGGGGTAGACAAGGGAAACGTCGGGTGGATCGTAATGCCAATTATGCTGATTGAACAGAAAAGTTGCTGAGAAAGGTGAACTTATGATTAAGTTCAGTTTCACTTGCGCAGACGCATAGACATTGAATGAGCGCTCACGTTACTACCCCCCAATTGTAGGCTATGCATCTTTATTTAATCACACACAATTAAGGATAATCTAATCTAACTAATCTGGAAAATGTTACGTTTTTTCCGGCCACCGGTTCATTAATAGTCTACCATTCATTTGTGCCGCAAATGATCAGACGTGTGACAGAAGCATGGGCATAGCCTGTAACTTCGCTGATCCGCGGATAGCAATCTCATCGGAGAGGAGGCCCTAACGCTGCAGATAACAGACAGAGAAAGGCATCAAGGTCTGGTGAATATAGCCTACCGAATGCAGATGGCTACAAGCTCACGCTTTGCCTGGTCTAGACTAGAAGCTTATGTTTCTAAGAATGCACGCAGCGCTGCAGAATCTTTGGTAGCAACCCCAGGTAAAACAAAGCGTGTTTGTCAGAGAAAAAAAAACTGATCATAAAATGTATCTTAAAAGGAACGATGGTGTTGTAGAAATGTAGCGGAGTAAAAGTACAGATAATTGCTGTAAAATGTAACGAAGTAAAAGTCAAAAGTATGCACTATACATTTTACTTAAGTAAAGTACAAATACGTGGAAAATTTACTTAAGTACAGTAACGAAGTATTTGTACTTCGTTACATTCCACCACTGATCTTAACTCCACCAGTTTTATGATTTGTGTATGATCAAACTCAGTGATAATAATCTTATTTTAAACAGGTTATTTATGACTGCATATGCAGGTGTAAGTCTGTCGTTCATGGGTGGTATATAGGCATTGTCATCAGTAGGATTCTCCAATAGATATGATTTTATTGTAATTAAAGCAAGTATGACATGTTTTCCAAGTATGTTTTTTATGGGTAACTATATCATCTTCAAATTCAGTATATCATGGAAAGAACATACCTGTCCTTCCTCCTTATGTGGACCACAACCTAAGCCTAAAAGCAAGAAAAGATTTCAGCACTTAACAGCACAAATAAACATTGACAATTGGTGAACATGATGGCCTCCTTTTATCAGTGGCAGCTGTACTATTGGTATTTGCATAGTTTCTGCAAACTTTCTTTTTGTTATAGTTAACTCTAGCTTTAAGCAAAAACTGATACTGCTTCTTTAATACTGCAAATGATGCAAAGGTGTGGCTACATCACTGTCACATGTATTTTGCAAAAAGGCAAAAAGTAATACAAATACAATGGCTGGATTATCTGGGCTTGTCCTAAATCAAACCAAGTAACACACTTTCATACCACATGTTTCCATGACATAATGAGGCTGATGGTAGGCCTACATGGTGACCCTACATCATTCACTCAGAGAGACTGAGGAGGAGACTTTCCTCAAGCCATCCGCACCCTGAATACAGTGCCTAAAAAGTATTCACCCCCCTTGGATATTTCCACTTTTACTGCTTTTATAAATGGAATCTTGATCAATTAATAATATACAAAAAAAAAACATATTTGAAAGATACAAATTAATGCTAATTATGACCGGCCGCTAGATGCACTTTTGGCTGCAATTAAAGCATGGAGTCTGTGTGGATATGTCTCGATTAGGCTTGCATATCTGGATACTGCAATTGTACTAAATTGTTCTTTGCAAAACTGCTCAAGCTCTGCCAGGTTGAAAGAGGATCGGGTGTGAAAAGCCCTTTTTAAGTCCAGCCACAGATTTTCTACAGGATTGAGGTTTGACTCGGCCACTCCAGAACATTCACCTTGGTGTCTTTAAACCATTTCTGTGTAGTTTCTTTTGTAGGCTTTGGCTCATTGTCTTGCAATGGGAGAGTAAATCTTCTCCCAAATTAGTTCTCTTGCAGACTGAATCAAATTGTCTCCAGGATTTCCTTATATTTTTCTGAATTCATTTTACTTTTACCTTCCAAGCCTTCCAGGGCCCGCTGTCGAGAAGTATGATGCTACCACCTAAATTAGGGATTGTGCGTTTTTGGTGATGAGCAATGTTTGGTGTCGCATCTAGTCTTTTAGCCAGCCTCTAGTCTGATGGCCAAAAAGCTCAATTTTGGTCTCATCAGACCAACAAACCTTTTTCCATTTGACCTTGGAGTCTCCCACATGTCTTTGGGCGAACTTTAGTCGAGATTAAATAAGAGCTTTGCCACTCAAACATAGAGCTTTGACTAGTGAATGACTCGGGCAAAAGTTGCTGCATAGTTTCTCCCATTTCAGCTGCTGAAGCTTTTAACTTCTTCAGAGCTGTCATAGGTGCCTTGGTGGCCTACCCCACCATTGTTCTTCTTGAACGGCCTGCTCTAGGAAGATTTGCACATTTGCCATATTCCTTACAGTACATTCCTGATTGATTTCACTGAACTCCAGGGGAACATTTTTTGTATCCCCTCACTTATCCCCTCATGTAATCTTTTATTTGAGTTGTTTCGAGTGTTTCGAGTGTTTATAATTCGAGTGGGAATTATAGCCAGGAATACTGATAGACCAGTGACTGGACCTTCTAGACGCAGGTGTGTTTACATTACTATTTTTTGTAAATGATTGTAAAAAACATTAATTGACAAAGTGCCCACTCATTAAAGCAATAAAAGGGGAATATCCACTTATAGGCACTGTGCATAAAACACTCTACATACATTACATGGACTCGCCACACTGCACTTTTTACCCCCTTCTATCTCAATATTTATTAGATTCTTCTAAATCTTTATTAAATAGTTAGAGATAACTCTGCACAGTTGAGCAGTAAAATGCCATTTGACTACATATTTGAGGTATGTGTGTGACAAATAAAATCCTTGTGTCCTTGTATTCAGAAAAAGTTAAATATTTATGGATGGATGTCACCCACACAATATTTATTTAGCTTAATTTGGTTAAGGAATGACAAACAAAGGTGTTACCGTTCAAAATAACACCGTGGAAGAAAGGGTGGGGTCAACTCATCTTATTCAAATCTGTACAAACAAGAAAGTGTACACTGGCAGTGTGCCAGTTTATGTGTGGCGAGACGCAACTGAAGCCTTACCATAACATTGGGTCTGCTGCAACTTTTGGCCTATTATGTGGAGAGAATTACTTTTGTCACCAGTCAATTTTGTCCATGAAAGGACGTGCTCTCTTCAGTGTTTCGTGGACACAATGGCCCAATCGCAAAGTGAGCCCTGAGGACTACGGACTAAAGACTCACAGACTTAATTGATCTTATAGGTGAAGTGAGTGAGTGTGTGGGGCCACATGAGCTCAAATAGGTAGGCCTATAAATAGACCTCTGAAGTTCGCCTTCAAAAAAGCTACTATCTTTGCCCATAAGGAGATCCGGTATCTTGAGATTTTTCCTATGGGAAAATAACATTGGGATTTGGAATTATCCCATTATATATTATATTATATTATATGTATAAGTATAAGTATATATACTCTTTTGATCCCGTGAGGGAAATTTGGTCTCTGCATTTATCCCAATCCGTGAATTAGTGAAATATCACACCTGTTAAACTCTTGCGGGGACAACAAAATCATAAATGCAAATGTTTTGCTCTACACACTTTTGTCCTCTGCCTTCGAGTGGATACTGTGAACTCCGTTATGGCACACTTTGAATTTTGCTAACCCAGAGCTAACTTGCAATGCAACTTGCCATTAAGTTAGTTAGCAAGTTAGCTCTGGGGTAGCAAAAATATAAGTTTGCCGTCTTAACGTACCGAAGATCACAGCACCCACTCGAAGGCAGAGGACAAAAGTACGGAGCCCTGGAAGGGTTCCCTCACAATACTTTTGGGTTCCCTCACAATACTTTTGGTTCCCTCACAATACTTTTGCGTTCCCTCGCAATACTTTTGGGTTCCCACGCAATACTTTTGGGTTCCCACGCAATACTTTTGCGTTCCCTCTGATGTTCATTCTCACTATAGAACAGTATAAAAAACACTCTTGCTTTGTTACAGTTGATTGCACTGTTGCAAATCCTGCTTGTTGCTCGTTTGTCGTTTATATTGATATGGATGGTGATTACATTTTTTGTGGAGTTAGAATGAACATCAGCTATTAGGTACTCAAGGTCATGGGGTCAAAGGTCATGGTCACATGGGTTAATATATCATAATGCTGTCCCTTAAAATTGTATCTATATTATCTATATTTTATCTATATACAGGGCAAAACCTACAACAATCTGATTAAGGTCACTATCAAACTTTTCTCAGTTGATCCTACAGTACTTTTTCACGTGGAATCCATTTATGCTTGGGACCTTTTTTGACATTGATTTGACGCTGAGTCTAGATATGCATTGAATCATTGTAAATGTATCAACTAATTTGCATACGACTTGTGAATTTATGAGAATTCCATCTCTCTTTATTTAAGAAATCCCAGAAACATTTCAATCAATCCATTATGGTATTTTGGCAGGGTTATGTAGCCTGACGTATAGTCCAGGCAAACTAACTCATTTTGGAGCCAGTAATTGTAAAATATTTTTTTTCAGCTTAGATCATTTCTATGAGGTGTCCAGAACAACATACTAAAAGTCTTAAGAAATCCTAGTTGAGGAAATATGTGTAATTCTCACAACCATTCTCATCAATCCAAGATGTGTGCAGTAAGGCCAGACAACAAACACCCCAATAGGGCTTTTCTTATTCCTTTACTCCTATCAAAATAAAACTTCATACAATGAACGTATCCATGAAAAGTAACATTTTTGTATTACAAGTTTCTTTGAAAATGAATTTGAATATGCAAATGAGCTATACACTAATCCAATATAGGTTACCCAAAATATACCTGCATAGGGTTAATTTTTTCCTTTACTCCTACCATAATAAAACTTTACACAATGAAAGTCTACATGAAATGTGTTTCTTTAAAAATGAATTTGAGTGTGTAAATGAGCAATATACTAATCGAATATGCCCAAAATACATCCTAATGGGCTTATTTTTTCCTTTATTCCTATCACAATCAAACCTCACACAGTGAAAGTATACATGAAAAGTAAAAAATTTGTTGTACAAGTTTCTTGGAAAAATCCATTTTAAATATGCAAATGAGCGCAACACTAATTGACTTAGGGCAAGTAGAAAAAACACAAGTAGAAAAAAAGTTACAAAGATGAAAAATACATAGCAGCTTTGTCCTATAGAAGGCCTACGTTACAAAGTTTGAATAAAGCTTCTACGTGAAACGGTTCAAGCTGAATAGCAAAAACCAAAAGTGATCAGCGGAAGAAGAAGAAGCCTAAAGTGCATTTTCATGCATTGTAAAAACAGGGGCCAAATAACTAACACATGCATGTCCATTCAATAAGTTAACCTATGCATAAACACGATTAGGGATCGACCGATATGTTTTTTTCAGGGCCGATACCGATATCAATTATTACCAAAACAGGAGGCCGATAACCAATATGTAAAACCGATATGTCAGTTGTCAAAAAGGGGGGTAGATAGTAAATAAAGCCATATGCTGCAAAAATTTAATTCAAAAGCATTTAATTATGCAAACATTTCTTTCTTCTTTTGATACACAATTGTCTATCAACTTGCATCACTTGCAAGTGTAAATCCTGTGTATCATGTTAATCCAAGAGCTGAGTGATGAAGTGATATTTGGAGAAAAGGAAGATGACTTGAGGATTAGATCAACATAACTTTACTTCAGCTTAGGTTCAGGAACATTACCCACACGGTATACCTACGCTGCTCATGTAGTGACGTATCACTCCGCGTAGGTATAATTTAGTTCCATTTACATATCACACAACATCACCCCTGTTTAGCTAGAAAATCAGAAAAATACATAACACGTGCTATGTGTAGGTCATCTTTGTTTTGTTGTGTTTTCTTCACGATGCTTTTGATGTGTCGCACATGTCTTTCAACAAAGCCGTTGCTCTTGGGATAGTGGGGTGAACTGGTGGTGTGTCTTATTCCCCAATCTTTTATCAGTCTTTGAAAAGCTTGTCCTGTGTATTCTATTGTGGTCCATTGTTAGTCATTATTTCTTCTGGACGTCCGAATAATGACATGCCTGACTGCATTTTCTGTGTGACTGCATGGCTGAATACTGGAGTAGGCATTTCATCCACAAGTGGGTATTTTGAGTATCTGTACAGTCAACAAGTAGTGGCGGCCAGTGATTTCAAACAGGTCAGAAGCTATTGACTGCCACGGTTTTGACGGTATTTCATGCGGTTTGAGAGGTTCTTTTGGATTTGCCTCTTGATGTTCTGCACAAACGCTGCATGATTTGCAGACTTGTTCAATGTCGTCGTTCATCTTCGTCCAGTAGACACTTTCTCTTGCCAGCCGGCGTGTTTTTTCTATGCCCTGATGTGCTACGTGTAGCTGTTTTAGGATGTCATCAGTCATCGAGTCTGGGATAAGTACCTGTCTGCCCTTGAATATGACTCCTGACTTCACAGCGAGTTCATCTCTGAATGACCAATATGGACGTAGGTCTTTGGGTAGATCCTGATGAATGAGTTCCTTTATTGCACTGAGCTTTGGATCGGCAGTAATTTGAATCCGCAGAGCATCTTGCTTTTCATGTGAGAAGTTTATTATGGCGATGGTGTGCCACTCTGGATCCTCAATCTCTCCATTGATACCGACTATGCGTTCATCCAGCTCAATGTCACTGTGGTTTTCAGGGTTTGGTAAACGACTGAGAGTGTCTGCCAGTATCATTTCTTTTCCAGGTCGGTACCTGACTTCGTAGTTGTATCCTTGGGTCTTGATAAGCATCTGCTGAAGTCGAGGTGGTGCTGCATGAAGTGGTTTTGCACATATGGTTACAAGTGGTTTGTGGTCTGTTATCACAAGGAATGACTTTCCGTACAGGTAAGTGTGATATCGTTGCATTCCACAAACTATTGCGAGCATTTCGCGTTCTATGTTGCTGTATCTGTGTCTGTCAGAGTCTTTGACCCGAAAGCAATGGGTCTGCTATTCTGAACTAGCGTCATGCCTAGGCCTTTTTGTGATGCATCTACTTCGAGCGTCAGTGGTGTGCTTGCATCATAGTATTTTAGACATGCCTCCTCTGTGATGGCTGATTTTAACTCCTCAAAGCATTTCTGGTGATCTGCCTCCCATATACACAGAGCTTCATCTGTGCCTCCTCAAGATGTGCGCTTTCTCTGCAAACTTCGGTATGTAGGCTGAGAGGTAAGTTAACATTCCTAAGAATCTGTGAAGTTCGTCTTTGTTTTGAGGTGTTGGCATTTTTTGTATGTCTCTTATTTTGGCAGGGTCTGGTTTTATGCCACTATCTGTGTACATGTTGCCAAAGAATGATATGCTTTTCTGCTTTATTGCACATTTCTCACTATTGAACACCATACCTGCTTCTGCAGCCCGTTCCATCAGGTTGATCAGGTGTTTGTCATGCTCCTCTTTGTTTTTTCCGCATACCGCTATATCGTCGGCTATGCTGACCACACCGTGGAGCCCCTCGAGGATCTGGTCCATCTTGGCCTGGAACCAATCTTGGGATACACACAGTCCAAATGGAAGACGTCTCCAGCAGTATCTGCCAAATGGGGTGCGAAACGTTGTTAGGAGCTGAGAATCCTCGTCAAGATGTATCGACCAGGATCCTGCTTTTGCGTCGAGCTTACTTAAAATCTTTGCCTCAGCAAATTTTGGATTCAATTCCTCAACGATGGGTATCTTGTGTGGGCATCTTTTCAGGCTGGCGTTTAACTTTTGTGGATCTAGGCAAATACATAATAATCCATCTTTCTTTGTGCTGAACGCAAGGCTAGAGCACCAATCAGTGTGTTGTTCTACTTTCCGTAGTACACCTTGTTCCACGAGTTTGTTGAGCTCATCTTGAAGCTTGTCTTTGATGTGGATGCTGCATTTCCGTGGTGGATCTATGAATGGTTGGTCTATGAACTCATCCTTCAGGAAAAGTTTGGCAGTTCCCTTGAAGTTCCCTATGTTATCAAACTGGTTCGGATATGCTCTCTTGAGGTCATCCAGGTAAGTATTTTCAGTTGTTTCACTGGTTTTGTGATTTTCTTGTTGTCATCTGGTTTTCGTTTGATTGTGTCCACGTGCACAGTCACAAGTTTCAGCAGTTCACTTGTGGGTAATCCAACGACAGCTGGCCCTGGTACGTCCACTACGTAGAACTTTGCGTTGACCCAACTGGACTCCTTGTACTGGCATGGAATGTTGATGGTTCCGAGGCACGGGATCTCATGACCACTGTAAGCAGACAGCTTTAGGTTGTTTTTTTTAGTCTTACAGTATGTATGCATGTGCGTTGTTTCCATACATTTGTCTGAATGTGCGCAGTGGAAGGGTGTTCCCAGATGCCCTTCTGCTTCCCAGATGCTCTTGACCACAGTGTAGCATTGTATCCATTTTAATATCGGCTTATCGGTGGAAAAAATGACCGATAGGCCTACCTATTATTATAAAAATGCTAAATATCGGCCCTAATAATCGGCCAGGCCGATAATTGGTCGACCCCTAAACACGATACATTTGAAGTCTCTTGCCACACTTGCCTGGGTCACTTGCCACAAAAAGACTTATAGTGACCTTAAGAATTGATTGCACAATCTTGCCTCCAGTTGCTTTCTAATTTGTTTTTTAGAGTGCATGAAAGTGCACTCTACTGTTATCCGATTTCTTCTTATTACAGTGCATGAAAATGCGAAAATTTGAACGAAAAACCGAAAACGAACGGAATTTTACGGAATTTTACGAGGAGCGGAAACGGAAACGAAAACAAAATGGTCTTCAACTGTTCCGGAACAGAAACGTTATTCTGAAATCCACAAAACCGTTAATAACGTTTTTTTTTTCGTTCTCTATATATTTATAAAATTTCACAAAAAGCATATCCTATGTCAGGGAGACTATTTCGGTTGTCGCGAAAAAACAAGCCCGTGATCTACACTGTTAATGTGAGCTAACAAGCCGCTATGTAGCCAACTACTGTAGGCGAACAGCCTAATAATTTGATTTCTGCAGTTTGAAAAAAAAAATGAATAAATGGACCTTTGGTCCAAATGTGTATATTTTGTCTTGCTGTTGTAATGTAACCTATCCGTCTGCCACCGGATCTTAGGCCAGCTTCCGCAGCGTAGGCTACTGAAACTGATTTGGAAATTGTTTGTAGCCTATGCGTAATAGCCTATTTTGCCTGTCCACGCCTTGTCGTTTTAAAAGTTGGGATTTGAAATGTTTTAGCAATTATAGCCTATTCTATGTAGAAGAGTTAAACGGGAAATTTGAGATAGGCCTTGTCAGCAACAGACAGGTTCGTTTATAAACAGGGTTGGAATTATAAAGCAAGCCTTTGAAGATCTCCATATGGATAAAACTTAGGCTACAACCAGGTAAGGAGTTTAGCACGTATCCAGAAATATTTTTTTTGATAAGAATTTATTTATAGGCATAGGTTAGGCCTACAGTAAGTCTGTAGGCTATGGGATGGATAGCCCATCTGAATGTTTTGGATGCCAGCCTGTGATTTATTATTTTTTTGGCATAGCTACGGTATAGGCTAAATCAAGGGGAAATAATGAGTACGTCTATTCTAAGGTAAAGTCCACAAAAATAGACTTGATAGGCCCGGCCAAACACTGCGGAACTGTAAGAACGAACGATATTTTATGTTCGAACCGTTCAGGACCGATATGTTGGTGGCGGAACGCATGCAAAAACGAAAAACGTTAAACATAGGCCTACCTGAACCGCTCGAACGGAACGTTTGAAAAATAATTTCGTTTTCAAGCCCTGTTAAAAACTATTAAAAATTTCCCCATAGACTTAACATTGGCGATTATGGCATCACAATAAGCGCACTTAGAATCCTATGCCAAGTGTTCCGCCAGAGCCATATGGTTCCGTGTCGTGTCGAAGTTAGGCTCCTTTGTCGAGATGAGCTACCGTGGCGTAAATCGATAGCACGGACATATCGAGTTAAGCGCTGCCTATCGAAAGCTGCGCTACTGTCTGACGGTTACATACGTTATGTAACTTTAGCCTTTGCTACTGCTTTGCCTTCCTGCCTTTCTCCAATGACCGTTGTGTTTGGAATTATTCGGGCTTTTCTAATTTAAGTTGTCTTACAAAGGCAGCACAGACACCTACATTTTTATAAATTAAGGCGAGACACGGCAGGTGAAAAAAAAAACAATTTACACATTTAGGTGTTTTTTACAGAAGTGCCCTGACTGCTATTACACAATGCTGCTTGATGAGTGTTTGTTTTTGTGCATAGGCCTACTGTGTGTAGGCTGCGTGTGTGTGGTCTCTTCCCAGCTGACTGAGGAGCAGCGAAGAGGGATGTGTGTTTATCGGAGGCCGATGTTCTGTGCAGGAGTAGCCTGCTCACACAGCCTGATAGTCCTGCTTCATCTTCTTATCAACACAATAAATAAAACTTTCGCTAACTTGACGCAAGAGGGGAAAAGGGCTTTTATAAATATGCTAATCTTCATGCTACGTTACATGCACCTTAGTGACCCGTGATCCGAAACATAATTTCCAATACCGTTGTAGGCTAAAGTTCTATCTTTCCTGCATTAGGCCTACGCTATGCAATCCTTATGGACAACTTCCATTCTATCAGTAACCAAGCGCGAAAGTTCAGAGGCAAGTCTAGGCTGAGAATAGGATTAGAATCACTTACCTACATCAAACTTTCCAGGCCTACATATTGAGAAAAGCCCCTAGGTACTGTGGTAGAACTGTAGGCTAAGGTCACTACGTAGTGTGATTAAATCAGCGTTCATTTTATACGCATTATTTTTTTCTGTAAACAATGAATCAAAAGTCAAGCATTATCTTGACAGCCCTAATCTATTACTAACGGGTAGCTAGACAGAATAATAGGGATCAGTCTGTATCCCTTCTGTTGCATTATTTTCATTTACTGTAGCCTTGGACTACCCAACTGTAACTGTTTATTTAACTTCATGTTAAGACTATCTATTTAGTCAATTTTGTATCACTCCCTTTGACCCGAGGATCACAATAATTTAACAAGCAGAGGATCTTTGAAGGACCAATATATTTAGAAAACAATGACAAATAAATAACTATAAACAAAACACATTTAAATCACAATGAATCACAAGCACACAGCCAGTCATGTCTTCATCAAAAATGTCCACCTGCTGGGGTGTTTTTTTTTACATCTGTACAACAGTAAAGGACTGACATAGGTTAAGCTCTTGTGAGCACACTAACAGCAGAGACCAGTGTTGTGCCCAGGGAGCATCTGAACATCTTTTGGAAACTAGTGTACTACTAGCCAGCTACTTGCTAGCTAGCTATCAGCCAGTTCAAGTTTTGTATAGATTTCTAAAAACGAACAGCAAAACCTCTACACTGGTAGAGATTTGAACAAACATTAAATATCAGTTCAAGTTTTGGATGCATTTCTAAAAATGAACAGTAAAACCTCTACACTGGTAGAGATTTGAACAAATAAACAATATCAGTTCAAGTTTTGTATAGATTTCTAAAAATGAACAGTAACTGATTGGAAGAACTGATCATTTGAACTGATTGAAAGAACTGATCATATGATAAAATAACTGATCCTTTGAACTGATTGAAAGAACTGATCATTTGAACTGATTGAAAGAACTGATCATATGATAAAATAACTGATCCTTTGAACTGATTGAAATTGATTGTAAGTGCTCATAGACGACCTAGGCTGGTAGTGGTGGATGCCTGAGATGGAGGACAGCATTCTGTAAAAGAACAAAAAAACTATATTTAGAGAAGAAAAATCAAACAAAATGGAACATTTTGGCAAATGTCTACATTTGTAGTTATTAGCAGTGTAATTTAACGTGCATAAATAACTTTAATATAGCCAATAGTAGTCATTATTATGTTGTATGAAACAGGGAAAATGCATATCAACATGTGCATGTTAAAATTAATGTAATTTACCAGATACTAGCAGATATACGCATACTAGATAGCCTACTATAATAAGCATAGGTTACATTCCATGATGTTTCAGAGCTACTGTACATTCAGCTCTATTCAGTATTCAATGCCACTGACCTTTGCCCTGAAGCAGGGCACAAGCCACTTTAATGCGTGCCATTTGGATCGCATGCACTGATGTTTGTACATCATTGATCTCCCCCTTCTGAAGATAGTTTTCTGCAAACTGCAAATAGCATTTGCTTATAAAAAGCTTATACACTGCAAAAAATGAATTCTAACCAAGTGTTATTGATCTTATATTAAGATTAAAAAATCTAATTTTAAATCTAAAATCTAGTTTTTAGTATGAAAAAGACTTACTTAGAGCCCTCTCAAAAGATCATTTTGACTTAATTTAAAGAAGACTTTAACTTAAATCTTATCAAGACAAATTTGCTCAACGACTGGCAGACAAATTTGCTTATAAAAATTTGCTTATAGCAATTGCTTGTTTTCAAGTATAATTATTTTTAAATGGCAAATGCCTAAAGTCAATAAAAACTAGGGATTAATAACACTTGGTTATTTTGTTACCATTTTGCAGTGTAGCACTAAAATATAGCAATTGCAATGCCTAACAATAATACTAGGGTAGTAAGTATTTACCATCAATACTAAAATGCCGCAGCTGCAGGAATCTTCCTGCTTGTTGTGCTGCATAGTCTGCACTGTCCATCCCTGGTCTCCACAATCAACAATCTTCTTTAAGAAAGTTCTTTGTTGTGACCAAAAAATAACACAAAATATGGTATTTAATAGCAGCAAGATAAAAAATTAGCAGGTGTAAGATAATAGGTACAAAGAAAGCTTGCACAACTATCACAAACATTACCTCCAGTTGTGTAGCAGGCCTTGCTGATAGGCACCTTCGTTTGCCAATGGATCGACACATACTAGGACCTTGGCAGGCATGTTGACAATCTAAGACATGTATAAAATACTTTGTGTTATTCTGTCATAGACATTATATTTATTCAATAATTGCCTTTCTACAATTAGACCATGAGCTCTGCTCGCACACAGATTGAACCCAAATCAGTGTAATTCATGCATGTGAAGTTAACTTTGATTATAAAATGGATAGTTCCAGTCCTTGATTATGATTGGTTGAATCGCTTCGTGCCTAACACTCCTCTTTGTCTCTTATTTTATTTGCGTACTCACACATGCTGTTGAATTTCTTAAACACTAGGTGGCAGTATAAACTAGGGGATAATGCAGTTTGAGCTACAATATTAGCAATAGAGAAACACTTACACAGAGAACAAAGAACGCTGTGAGTTAAAATGTAAATTTGAATAGACAAGTGTCTTCTCACTGTAGACTTTAGGACATTGAGGATATTGTTATTTTCAAGTGTGCAACATGAAAGACAACCGACCACTAAAATCCAGTGAGCTCCAACGTTCACAGGGCACAACCACAGGTTTTCCATGGGAAACTTCATCTATGAGCAATGGTTTCAATGTCAAATTATTAATAGCTTATTTCTTATTTCTTATGGTTGATCAGGACCTTAAGATAACATCTGTTACAAATAAGGTACCTTTCCGAGTTTCTGCAGCTGTCCAGAAAACAATGCAGTGGCAACCACTGCACTTAAGTGGTGAACATGTTTCTGTTAAAAACAATTAACATGTACAATGTTTAAATGTATTGCAAGACACACCTGATAACGTCTACATGAGTGTAACTCCCACTTGCCTGTTGTTTTCCAGTCAGCAAGTGCAAGTATGCATCAATAACCTGCATTACACCGGAAAAATACAATTAGAGGGGTCATTACTAAAATTGTCAACATTGTAATCAAAAGCAAACTTATTTTTCTTCTATTTCTTCTTTTGATTGCACTTGTTGAAAACTGTTAAAAACTAGTGTGATACTCTGTAAGAACAGCATTTTCTTGTTCATCATGTTAACAAGAACCCTTGAATTATTATCTTTATTTTTTAGAACCACACTTTGGCTCTAGTGTGTGCTTTCTGCATCTCGTCAAATGTTTACCTCATCAGACAGCCACTCATTTCCATGCAGAGTCCTGAAAGATGAGTCATACAATGTGTATGGTCCAACAACTGCTTCCATTTGGTCCTGATCTTCTGCAGCCCACATCATTTGAACTGAAAAACAAAACCATGTTAAACCACAGTTCTTTCAATATATCTAAATCCCTGCCTGTACTTTTTAGTATTATTATGGCCAAAAGTGGATGGACACTTGAACGTCATATTGATTGTGCCTTAACATTTATATTCAAAATGGTTGTACATAATTCCTTTATGTCATTGCAGTTGTGATTTCCTCTCAATGCAATGGGAATGCCTATCAAAACCAACAGACGGGGTATCCACATACTTTTGCCAAAATGCATTAGACAACCAGTGACCAACGGGTCAAAATGGCCAACGGGCCAACACATAATGTTTGAACAGGCCAATACCCCTTGTGCAAACCAGGGTTCCAAGTCCCTGAAGGACCTTTTAGCACAGTATATGGAAATTAGAACACTTTCAATGACCCATGACCTATTTATGTCTCATTTTCAGACGCTTTCAAGGTTTATATTGTGATGCAATGTTTACTGTGATAGACTCTGTCATGACTACTCTGACATCAAAAGTGGAAAGTGAAACGTAATTTAATGTGACAAGCCTATCGAAACTTGCCGCTTGATGTTATCGTTGGTCTTCTCATCGAGGCCATTAGTTTGGGGATGATATGCAGCCGTGACACTCCTCTCGATCCCCAACAAATTGCAAAGGGTTGTGTTGAGCTGGAAAAAAGAAAACACATTTTAAAAAAAAAAAAGAACCAAGCAGAAATTGGTATTTTACATGTGAACATACACATACATCATTTACGAATTCCCTTCCTCTGTCCTCTGTTTTTTGGCATGGCTAAGGAAGCATTTCAAGTTGGACATGCATAGGCTATGCCGCAAAATGTACACTTATACATACTTGAGTATGCTGATGCTGTTGGGGTTCTGTTACAGTTATTTTTCCGTCTGGGGTTTTCATTCTAAGTAGAAAAAATGGAAATTCATGTTTATTAATTTCAGAGAACAATTTAATTCATGTTTATTAATTTCAGAGAACAATTACACTGTTTTGTGTAAACCAGTAGATTAACACAAACTACATAATTTACAGTAAATCACCACAATTTGCATGACAACAATCCCATGATTCAGTGCAAAATACAGAAACACATTTAAATACAACAGTAGCACTACTGTAGGCTACTTTTGTAAACAGTAGACTACCACAATTTTCCCCAATAAGTTACCACAAATTATATGAACTTTTATTTTAATGCCCACAGTGCAAAGCAAACTACAGTAAGACACTGCTTATTAATGAAAAAAACTAGGAACTGATATAGGGAGCCACAGAGAAGGGGTCAAGGATCCACGCTGGATTAAACATACAAACATACAAAAAACATAAAAAAAACTTTACAAAAATAAATAAATAAATAAACAAACAAACAAACAAACAAATAAATAAAACACACACAAAAAAAAAACCCCTCCCCTATTGTTGCTACCTTGTCGGGGGAGGATGTATGTATGCCTCTGTGACCCTGAAGACTATACCGGCAGGGGTTATACAGTTTTCAGGTTAGAGGCCAGTCTAAAATTAATTTTACAATGTGTGAGTGCTGTATGACTGCTGGCTATCTATATATTTTGTCCTATGTTATCTGTCTAGGGACTGCAGATGAAAAGTAGTTATTTTTACTAATTCTGGCATATTTACATGGTGTTTTTTATACAATGTTCATTAATATGCATGGTCCCTATCAAATAAACCAATATATATAAAAAAAAACTTGTAATACAAAAAAGGTTAATTTTCATGTATACTTTTACTATGTAAAGTTTCATTTTGATAGGTGTAAAGGAAAAAAAATAGCCCCATTGGGGTGCATTGTTGCCTGGCCTTATTGGCACACATCTCAGATTGATGAGAATTTCACATAATTCCTCAACTAGGATTTCTTAAGACTTTTAGTATGTTGTTCTGGAAACCCCATAGAAATGATATCAAAGTCAAAGTCAAAGTCAAAGTCTGCTTTATTGTCAATTTCTTCACATGTCAAGACATACAAAGAGATCGAAATTGCGTTTCCTACTATCCCACGGTGGAGACTAGACATATTTTACCAATTAGGTCCACAGACATACATAACATTCAAGTAAACAATATAAAAAGTAAAAATAAGAAGGCACATATAATGAAGAAATAAGAGCAGCAAAATTTGGTAGAAATTGTGCAATTGTGCATACAGTAGACAGTCAATATAATAGTGCAAAAGTCAGGCCAATAAATGGCTGAGGTAGTTTTGTTTGACCTAAGTATGCAAGTGGCATAGTGGTGCAAGTTATGTAAGAGCAGCAGAAGTGTGTTCAGAAGTGTTCAGGACAACAGGACAACAACAACAAGTTGCAAGTGTGCAAGTGTACAAGTGGAGTAGTGCAAGTGCAAGGCAGCCATTTTGGGTCTAAAAGTCCAGGATGTTATGTAGCTGAGGGTGGAGGGGGGAGAGGGGGAGAGAGTTCAGGATCCCAACAGCCTGGTGTATGAAGCTGTTGGTGAGTCTGGTGGTGCGGGAGCCGCAGGCTTCTGTACCTCTTCCCAGAGGGCAGTAGATCAAACAAATTGTGAGCGGGTGACTTGCATCACTCACAATTTTGGTCGCCTTTGGCGGGTGAGGTGGGAGGGTGTAAATGTCCTTCAGGGAGGGGAGAGAAGCACCAATAATCCTTCCAGCTGTGTTCACTATGCGCTGCAGGGCTTTCCTGTTGTATTCAGTGCAGCTTCCCCCCACACAGCGATACAGCTGAAGAGGATGCTCTCAATGGTGCCTCGGTAGAATGTGGTCATGATGGCTGGTGGAGCACTTGCTTGCCTGAGTTTCCGCGAAGTACAGGCGGCGCTTGAACCGCCAGTGATGCAGTGTTGGTGGTCCAGGAGAGGTCTTCACTGATGTGCACCCCCAGGAATTTGGTGCTGCTCACTCTCTCCACCACAGCACCGTCCAATGGTCAGTGGCAGGTGTTGGGTGTGACCTCTACGGAAGTCAACAACAATCTCCTTGGTCTTGCTGGACGCTCAGCAGGAGGTTGTTGTCCCTGCACCACGTGGTCAGAAGGTCGACCTCCAACCTGTATTGAGTCTCGTCTGTCCTTGGTGATGAGACCCACCAGAGTTGTGTCGCCAGCAGGGTGAAGAGCAGCGGACTGAGCACGCAGCCTTGGGGGCCCCCGCTCAGTGTGATGCTGCTTGAGATATTGTTGCCAACATCGCATTACTACTTGAGGCCTCTGACAGAGGGAAGTCCAGTAGCAAGTTGCAGAGGTAGGTACTGAGTCCCAGTTTGTCAAGTTTGCAGATGAGTTGTTGTGGTATTATGGTGTTGAATGCAGAACTGAAGTCTATAAACAGCAATCTCACATATGAGTCTCTTTTTCCAGGTGGGTGAGGGCTGGGTGGAGGGCAGAGCAGATTGCATCCTCTGTGGACCGCTTGGCTCGGTATGCAAACTGGAAGGGGTCCAGGGTGGGGGGGGAGAATGGATTTGATGTGTGACATGACAAGCCGCTCAAAGCACTTCATAATGATGGGTGTCAGTGCCACGGGCGTAGTCATTGAAGCAGGATGGAGCAGTTTTCTTCGCACAGGTATGATGGTGGCAGCTTTGAAACATGATGGGACGATGGCTTGCTTCAAGGAAGTTAAAGATGTCTGTGAAGACATCCTTAAGCTCCTCAGCGCAGTCCTTCAGCGCCCGACCTGGGATGTTGTCTGGGCCTGCTGCCTTACGGTGTTGATAGGAGCAAGTGTCCTCTTCACGCTGTCGGCAGAGAGGCACAGGGGCTGCTCGCTTGGAGGGGAGGGGTCTTCTGTGGGCAAGTGCTGTTTTGTGCTTCAAAGTGAGCAAAGAAACGGTTCAGATTGTTGAGCAGAGGGATGTTGCTCTCACAGCTCTGTGGCTGGCTTGTAGTCCGTGATGGCCTGGAATGCCCCTGCCATAGGCTTTGTGCGCTCCTGCTGTCTCTTTGAAGTGGGTGGTTATCTTGTGAGTGTATTCCTTTTTTGCTTCCTTGATGCCACGGGACAGGTTGGCTCTCGCTGTTCTCATGCCAGCTTCATCCCCAGCTCTGTAGGCTTTGTCTCTGGCCCTCAGCAGCCTGAGGACATCCCCTGTCAGCCATGGCTTCCAGTTAGCCCGAGTGATGATGTCTTTTGTTTGGGTCACATCATCAATGCACTTGGTGATGTAAGAGGTTACAGTGTCTTTGTACTCCTCTATGTCTGTCTGATTGTTGTAAGTGGCTGCCTGCTTAAACATTTCCCAGTCTGTTGTGTCAAAGCAGTCTTGAAGAGCATCAGAGGCTCCCTCAGGCCACACTTTTACCTGCTTACTACCGGTTTGTTTGTTTTCACTCTTTGTCTGTATGCATGCTAGCATAACAGTGATATGGTCAGAAAGTCCAATGTGGGGAGGGGGTGGCTTTGTATGCTCCTTTGTGTGTAGTGTAGACCAGGTCCAGGATGTTGTCTCCTCTTGTTGGAAAATCAACATGCTGGTGTAGCTTTGGAAAAAACAGTTTTAAGGTCTGCATGGTTAAAATCTCCAGCGAAGATGGTGAAACCGTCTGGCAAGCCGCCTGTTGTTCACTGATAGCCTGGTACAGTTCACTAAGAGCCGCGGTTCCTATCGCTGTTATTGTTGGTAGGCGGATTGTATACCGCGACAAGCAGAATCGCAGTAATTTCCTTTATGTTGAAAAAAAAATATTTTTTATGCTGAAAAAAATATTTTACAATTAGTTGGTCGTAAAACGCTACTTTGCCTGGACTAGTAGCCATACTCAATTCTAGTCAGAATATGAGTCTGACACTGCTCCATTGGGATGTAATTATGGGGCGTGTTTCAACCGATACAGGGGGGGAATGCCTCTGCACTCAACTGGATAGACCTAACCAATCAGAGCAACGAAATAGCTTACCGTGTTGCTCACCTGTCCATCATCGTAAAGCCCGATTTGATTGGTCCGCCCAATCTAGGGCGAGCATAGTTGCTCCACAATGGAGCAATGCCAGACCGAACTTCCCAACTAAAATGTTGTGGGCGGGACTAAGTTCGGCTAGCACCCAGGGTAAGGGTTATGGTGCACATTCATGCATTTACCTTGGCATTATTTCAACAACCGTTCTGTTCAGTTCCATTATTTTTAGCTTAGATTCTTTTATGACAAAGCTCTGGAAAACCTTCTTCAAAAAATCTGTGGTGGCCAATTAATCTGTGGAGATGATTCTTCATTGTCCCTGATCCACTCTTTCACAGTTTGAGATGATTCCTGGCATTGTCATTCTGGACTTTGAGACATCCTGAAAAATATTCCAGAATCCAAATGTTGTCCATGATATTCCATGCTTTCCATGACTATCCATCAGGCTGGGTAGGGAGAGGATTGATAAGTTCACTCTCTGGTGTTCAATTGTTCTTTGGTTCACATGTCAATGAATGGGACATCATCCAGAATTGTTGATGTACAGTATACCATAATTTTTTGCACTTTTCCACTGCACTGATTACGATGATGGCGCTACACCAAACATCGGAATTGAATTGCCTTTTTTGTTTCGGGATGTTTTAATTGACGATTCTACCTGGCCGACTGAGATTCTCCGAGATGCATCAGGGAACCATGGAGACGATCTCGGCGCAGAAGGAAAAAACATAGAGGAAAACGAGCTGGGGCCCGTGAACAGATTGAGGAATAGAGCTCATAGGCCTCCACTGCCTAGCATTCTCCTAGCCAATGTCCAGTCTCTTGTGAACAAGATGGATGAACTAAGAGCGAGGATACAGTTTCAAAGAGACATCAGGGACTGTAACATTCTATGCTTTACTGAGACATGGCTAACTGAACTTGTACCGATAGTGCCATCACCCGGGTGGAGTTTTTCTCGCTGCTCGGGCTCTGACAGGAATCTGGAAAATCGAAAGGTGGCGTGTTTGCATCATGACGTAACAGCAAGTGGTGTGATCCTAGAAATGTCACCGCTCTCTCAAAAGTCCTGCTCATTTCATCTAGAACATCTAGCGATCGCCTGTCGACCTTCTACCTGCCCCCGTGAGTTTACTGTAATATTCAACGCTGTCTACATTCCTCCACAAGCCAACACAGATGCAGCGGTTTCAGAATTGCAAGAAGTGTTAAATAGACAACAACACACGCACTTGAAGCTGCGCTTTATTGTGGCCGGTGATTTCAATCAAGTACATCTGAACCGGTCCATGCCTGAATTTATTCAACACATTCACTTCCCTACACGCAGACAACACACTGGATCACTGCTACACACAGTTCAAGAACAGTTACAAAGCTTAAGTCTCTACCAGCTTCGAAAATCAGATCATGCCGCTGTTTTCCTACTGCCTATGTACAAACAGAGAAGTCGGACGGACCCCCAGTGACGAAGGAGGTCAAGCTGGACTGACCAATCAGAAGCCAGGCTACAGGACTTTAGCAACGCTTGACTGGGAGATGTTCAAGATCTAACTCTGCTGACATCAATGAGTTTACGGAAGTATCATTGAGTTACATCAATATGCTAACTGATTCCATCATCCCAGCATCTTATAGTTTTTTACGAGCTATTAAAGATGCTAAGCGGCCTATAGAGACAGAGTTGAAGCTGATTTCTTGGAGGGTGATCCAGCACGAGTGTGGAAAGGACTCAACCATCACTGGCTTTGAAAGAAAGTCCCTCCCTATGATGAATGTGAGTAAAGCCCTCCCCTGATGAACTTAATGCTTTTATGCTCGCTTTGACATGAAAAAACACAGACTATATTAGACTAGCTGCAGCATGTGAAGCAAATGAGGATGCACCTTTCTGTGTCTCTGAGGTCGATGTGAGCAATGCCTTTAGGAGGGGTAATTGTAGAAAGCTACTGGACCGATGGAATTTCTAACAGGGTTTTGAAATCCCATGCCAGCTCAGTTAGCTCCTGTGTTCACTTATATCTTTAACACATCATTGGCTCAAGATACAGTTCCTACTTGCCTCAAGCAGTCTGTTATTGTTCCAGTACCAAAACAAAAGTCCATCATGTCTGAATGACTACCGCCAGTAGCCCTGACGCCTACAGTGATGAAGTGTTTTGAGAAGCTTGTGAAAACATTATCTGCTCATCCCTCCCCTGCCTCCTTTCGACCCTCCAATTTGCTTACAGAGCCAACAGGTCTACAGAGGATGCCATCTCAAACCCTCACCCACCACCTTAACTCACCTGGAGGAGGGGAATGGGAATTATGTGAGGATGCTGTTCATTGACTTTAGTTCAGCATTCAACACGATAGTACCTCTCACCTTGGTCACAAAGATGAAGGCCTTTAGGACTGAACACCACCCTGTGTCACTGGATATTTGACTTCCCCACCAACCGCTCACAAGTGGTTAGAGTGGGGGGTCTGACATCTGACTCATTAACCATCAGCACTGGTGCTCCCCTGCTGTGTTTTGAGTCCACTGCTGTACAACATCTACACACATGACTGCAAAGCCAACAGTAGTCATACCTCCATCATCAAGTTTGCAGATGACACAGTGATCTTGGGCCTGATTAGTAACAACAATGAACAGTTCTACTTGGATCAGGGTTGATGAGGTGGCACAGTGGTGTCAATCTAACAGCTTGACACTGAATATCAATAAAACCAAGGAAATGGTAGTGGATTACAGAAGGCAGCAGCAGAACTACAGTTACACCCCACTAATGATCAGCTGGGCAACCTGTAGAGAGAGTCACAAGTTTTAAATACCTTGGTGTCCACATTACTGAAGACTTAACATGGACTGTTAACACTCAATATGTTCTGAAGAACTCCAGACAACGACTCTACTTCCTTCACCAGCTAAGGAAATTCAAAGTTTCTACATCCATCATGAAGGCCTTCTACACTTCAGCTGTTGAGAGTGTTCTAACTGGTAGCATCATCACCTGGTATGGGAACTCCACAGTTAGAGATTGTAGTACTCTGCAGAGAGTAGTGCGCTCAGCTGAACGTACTAAAAGAACTCAACTCCCTGCTCGACAAGATATCTATTCCAGAAGAGTACTCCTAAGAGCCCAAAAGATTCTGAAGGACTCTTCTCATCCTAACAATGGATTATTCCTACCACTGAAATCAAGAAGACGCTTATATGTAGTCACAAAGCCAGAACTGAGAGACTCAGGAGAAGTTTTATCCCCAGGCCATCCTAACTCTGAACTCACACTATACTGACTTTGCACACATTCACTCCTCAGCACTCTCAAACATTTCCCAACTCTGAACTCACACTATACTGACTTTGCACTCATTCACTCCTCAGCACTCATGACCCCCCACACACACACACACACACACCCACACACACCTACAAGACTTTTAGCACTTTTACATCCCTCTCCCTATGCTACAGACCTTTATTTATTTTCTTATTTCATCACACGCCAAAACACACACACACACACACACACACACACACACACACACACATATCTGACTTTCTCCAACTTTTGCACACTTTTTATTTATTATTTTTGATTTCTCCTCCATCTACCCATGTCCTTGATTGCCTAGCCTTTCTGCCCCCCACCCCACCCCATCCCACCCCCATCCCCAACACACACACACTACATCATCACTGTCATCACTTCCACATACATACAGCACACTGTTTGCTACAGTAAGCCTCCTCTACATACTTGCTGCACACTGCCCCCCCACACACAAACACATACACAGCACATTGTCCAGGATCTTCTCCAACACACATCCTCTACATACTTACAGCACACTGCCCCCACCTACCCACACACACACACTACACACACACACACACAGTCACTGCTCCACTCCCTCCTGCACACACACATCTTCACTGTCATCACTACATACATTACATACAGTAATCTGTTTGCAATAGTAAGTCCCTGCCCCCAACACACACACTTACATCATCACTGTCATCACTTCACATACATATACAGCACACTGCTTGCTACAGTAAGCCTCCTCTACATAATTTGCTGCACACTGCCCCCCACCCCACATACACAGCACATTGTCTTCAGGATCTTCTCCAACACACATCCCTACATACTTACAGCACACTGCCCCCACCTACCCACACACACACACACACACACACACACACACAGTCACTGCTCCACTGCCCACACACACCACATCTTCACAGTCATCACTACATACATTACATACAGTACTTGCTTGCAATAGTAAGTCCCTGCCCCCACATACACAGCACATTATTTCATCAGGAAGCTTCTCCAACACACATCCCCCCAACATACTTACAGCACACTGCCCCAATACACAGGACATTGTCTCATGAGGAAGCTTCTCCAATACACATATTGCACACTGCCCTCCCCCCACATACACAGCACACTATCCCATCTCCCCTGTCATCCCCCAACACACACACCAAGACCCCTGGCAGTTGGTTAGCCCCTTGAGCCGTGGATCTGCCCCAAGGTTTCTTCCTTGGTAAGGGAGTTTTTCCTTGCCCCTGTTGCCTTTTGGGTGCTCCTTGTTGGTGCCCCCACCCAATCCCATCCTCCCCCACCTTTTTATGCAGCCCCTTGCCACTTAATCTACTAAACCCCTTCTACTGCACTTTTTACCCCCATTAATGCACAAATAGGCTGACACCAGACATAATTTCACTGCATTTCTTACTTCCAGTAACTATATGCATGTGACAATAAACTTCCTTGTATCCTTGTATCCTTGCATCCTTGTACCTTTCATTTACAATTCATCTGAGAAAATGTCCATGAAAGTAACCTTGTTGACACCAGACTACATATCTCAATTGAGATTAAGAGTGGGTCTCGAAAGACTACACTGACTTACGACTTCCAGGGCATAGCAAGCAGTGAAATTAAACTGAAATTGGTGCATTCAACTCTTAAATAATGGTTTCCAAAAAAATGCAGCAATAAAATCTTTTTTTTGTAAAGGTTTTAAATGCAGTTGTTTATTCAGTTTCAAAGAAAACACATGTCTGTATCTTAACCCTGTCGCCATCAGCGAAGCCATCGGTTGTGTTGAAAGCACTGCTCTATTGTCCTCATATAAAGCCCGCCCCATGCACAGCCATTGGTTGTGTTGAACACACTGCTCTGTCATCATACCAGGTAATGGTGCATTCATGGCACTTCGGAGTGTTCATGTGCTTTGCCGTCGGAATGTGTGACAAACACAGATGCCACAACAAAGGTTAAAACATACCTCACTAATCCTAAATAAACAACTGTATTTGCTTAAAATAAAGTGTAAGACGCTTGTGAAAGAATGATATGCAGCTTTCAAGTGACAAAAACGGCAAATTCCCAAGTTCACATTAAAACTGTTGGACATGAAAGGCCACATGGACTACAAACAAATTACAGTGTGACAACAAAAGTGATGACGAGCCCCTAACTGAGCAACTCTGTTAGCAAAATCTAGCCCCAGTTTCCGACCTCTGACCGCCTCTGACTCACACATTACGTGAAGTGAAGGACATGGAATGATGATGTTTTCACTGGGAAAAAGGTTTTTCCGAAGCCCATGAACGCTAGGTAAGCAGCATTGGTTGTGTGGATCTATCTGTCATCATACCAGGGGCCTGTACTACGAAGCGGGGTTACTGGTTTATCTGGGTAACTTCGAGAGTAACTTGATCACGTGTGGCGTAACCGAGGTATGCTGCCATGGCAATTTACGCTGCATCTCAAACCTGCTCCGACCAGGTTATGTTCTTGGTTAACCCGAGGTTGCCGTTAACCACACCCTTTATAAGTACTACCCCTCCACTAATAATTTCTCCCGAGACATGTCGGCGTACCTGGATGATCCATACGACATTGGAGCGCAAATCGTGAGGGACTCTCATCGCAGGGCGAGGGGTTTTAGAGACCGCCAGAAAATATATATAGCCTAGCCTACCCGGACGATATTCTCTATGAAGCTATATATTGTCAGCCGAGGGAATTCGTTATCTTTGTCAGATGATCAAGGAAGACGTCTTATAGCAATGCCCGTACGTGGACAGTATTCCATCGGTGATGCAAGAATACTGTATGTCCGAAAATAAATCGGACATAGGCCTACAGTAGGCCTATGCTGAAAATCTGAGCAAGAATAGCCTAAAATAAATCGGACATAGCCTACAGTAGGCCTAATAAATTAAAATCACAATTTTAACAACCTTGTTGAATTGAATGTCATATTACTGTAACCTGCACAGAAAGGCTACACATTTCCACAGCACCAGAATCCAACCGAATGCCTCCCTCAACCCCCTCCATAATCGGCCTTCCACTATTATTTGCGATAGCCAACTCTTCTGCTACTGTAAAACACGCTGGTGCCTTTCCTCCTACAGTAGTGTTCAAAGACACCTTTTTCTTGTTAGCTGTAAAACAGAGGCCAAGTGAAGGCTATAAGATAGGCCTACATGTTTTCATAATTAAGAAATATTAATGCAAACTATAACTATATAAACCTACTATTCTGAATAATGTTTTGTGTTTCATTTTCACCTGCTGCCATGTGCGTTTGGCAATGGTGTTGCATCTGAAATGTTCACAGGATTAGGCATGCTAAATCAGTCAATGGGGGCTACTTAAACATTCAATTATCCTTATTACTGTAATCTATATGCCCACTTCTGAATTGGGTTGCATCTGTAGGCCTTTCTATGAACTCAAAATAGGCTATTTAATTATTTCAACTCATTTCAGACATTCCGCAAGCTAATCCTCCGTAACACATATTTGAAGAACATGTGGGAATAAAACTTTACTTTTTTTAGGCATTTAGGCTACCCGATCTGCAATACGTTGCCAACAGCCTTGCTTTGTTCACTGCCGGCGTTTTGATTTTTGTCGTTAGAGTGGGTTTTAATTCCTCATAACTTGTCATAATAATTCATCCGTAAAATAAGGTGATCGCGTCATCATTGAAAGTGGTGACTTGCGCTGCAACCCGCCCCTTTATGTGAACCGCGCGACAAACTCCAATTAGGTTAACCCCGCTCAACAAATCAACTTCATAATCTGCGTCGTAGTACCGATTAACACCACTTAAGATAACCAGGTTTTGTCAACCCTGGTTTAACAAAGTAACCCCGGGTTACATCTGGGTAGGTTAAGCTCCCTTCGTAGTACAGACCCCTGGTAATCAGCCATTGGTTGTGTTGAAAGCATTAGGCCTGTTCAAGATGAACTGCGTCTGACTTTGGTCAGTCCTTTTAGGCAAGTCCCTCCACTCAGCGGCCATTTAACAACGCTTTTTGGGCACTCGTCGGGCATCCATTTTGGCAGAAATGGGCGTGCGCAAGGCTTCACGACACTAATCTTGCTCCAGTGGCGAGATCACAACACATGATTGGCACGATGTCTTCACAACACACCATATATGATTGGATCAATGTATTCACATCACACCACATGATTGGCTCAATGTATTCACATGTGACAAACTAGCCCCATGCATTTCTATGGAGTATTTTTTGAGTGTTGTGTTTCCACATTAGAAAGTTTCTGCTTTGGTTGACTTTATACGTCAATGTGAACTTCAGAGGCTAGCCGGGAGGAGCTACAACAGACGGCAACTCATCCCAGACAGACCAGCTACAGTCTGCCTGACGTGACTCGCGGGAGACATCACGGGAGATATCGCAGAATTTTGTTTGCAATAAATACAGCATAACTTTCATTCTTACTCATTAAAATTAATAGCCTGGAAAATCCAGACCCTGATAATCTAGAAAGATTAAGGGTCTGGCAAAGAACAATGTAATGGCCCAACTCGAGGGGCGGCAACAAGCATGCATTTAAAAATCTCACTGCATGCAATTGGATAACACTAGACCACGTTTACTCTGAATTACTTTGACGAAATCGGATAACACTACGACCAATGTGTACTGTCCTCCAACGTTGCAGCGCTGCACTCTTAAAACGAATGTGTTGTCCCTATCAGGACACAGAGATGTGTTAAAAAACAACGGAAGTTGTGTTGTTTTGAACATAAGTTGTGTTATTTTTAAAAAGGAAACAACATAAACTGTGTTGTCCCTGTCTGGACACAAAGATGTGTTAAAAACAATGCAAGTTGTGTTGTTTTCAACACATTCGTTTTCAGAGTGTGTCTTCATCAGTTTAGCTGGTTTCCCGGAATATTGGGGTAAAAGTAACGTGCATCATTGCTCTTTGCCAGAGTGTCTCACAGAGACAATTCCATTGTGCTCTCGCGAGAACTCTGGATTTCCAGGGTATAAAATGAGCATGATGACTGACAAAATAAATTCTTATGATGTAGTTTAAATAAACCACTGTTGTCATACAGTTCACAGACCTGCATTGTAGCACATAAATTCAATATCAAGTGTTTTCCCTATACTGTAAAACAGACCGTAGGTTAAAAACATGTAACATGAAAACATATAAGGAGACAGTAGGCTAGAGCATAGATAAAAACATACAACATAAACATATAAAACAGACAGTGGATGTTACAGCTAGTGCATGACCAAGGTGCCTGTGCGTTATGTGCAAGTAATTCTACAGTGTGTTCAACAGAGTGATTGCTGCTGAGACAAAACTGTTAGCCTCCGTCCAGAAGGGAGATACTGGAATTCCCTATTCAAAGGGTGTAGACCAGGGGTTGGCAACCCGCGGCTCTTTGATCCCTCTGATGCGGCTCAGCAATCAATAAAAATAATTTTTGCATGGGACCCACTTCCTTCACGGTGTTTGAAAAGCAAATGAAGCAGAGTGAGAGTGGCATCTTCTACTCCCCTACGTGACCTGTAGGGAAATTGTATGGGATCCAATGCATGTTCAGTGATCCTTAAAATCTGTGACCTTATCACTTTTTCAAAATTCTTCATTAAAATTGACGTAAGAGCGACAGGTCTAAAGTCATTAAGAATTTTAGAACTGCTACATTTGGGGATTGGGACCACTACAGCATCCTTCCAGATTTTTGGTACATGTTGTGTCTGCAGGGATTTATTAAAAATGTATTGGAATATGTGACTCAGCTCTCTTGCACATGTTTTAATTAAACGCCCACAAATGTTATCGGGTCCATGACTTTTATTAATCTTTGTCCTACTAAAGACATTTGACATCCTTACATGTGATGTTGAAGTGCTGATTATCCTTGAATTTGTTTTGGAGTTCTTGGGCCTCCTGGCTGAAATCAAATGTGTCAAAACGTGTATACAGTAGAAAGGGTTGAAAGCATTGGCCAGCTCACCATCATATTCAAAACCCTCTAGACATGGCTACTTTTACCCTGGATGCCCGCTATGGTTTTCATGCAGGTCCAGGCCGAGCCAAGGTTGTTTTCAGCCATCCTTTGTTCTAGTTTAGACTTATATCTTTGTTTTGCCTTAGATATCTCAGCTTTAAGCTTCTTGGTGGCTACATGTAGATCAGAGACAGTTCCCTGCTTATGAGCTCGCCTGTTTTTCTGTATGCTATCCTTTATAGACCTATTCACCCATGGTTTATTATTAGGGTATATCTTTACTTGTTTACAGGGAATAATCATATCTCTACAAAATGCCATATATGAACAACATCAGACATTTCATCCAAGTCCTTGCAGGATTCTTTAAAAATATCCAGTCTGTGTAGTCGTAAAACTCCATTCTTTTGCTTCCCTGGTTTGCACTTTCTCCCTTCTCAAAACTGTTCGGTAAGTGGGGAGGAGTTGTATGCAATTATGGTCAGCAGAGCCCAGCGGGGGGAGTGGGAGTTTATAAGTGCCCTTTACTGTGCCATAGTAGGACAGGGACGAAGTTTGGAGCGTCTGGGGAGAGTGACTGTAGACTGTAGACTATGTCAGAAATCACAGTGCAAGCGGTGGTGGCATTTGCCCTTGGTGATATATGTACACGACTGTGAAAGATTTGTGGAAACTCCCGTGGCAAATACTACTAACCATGTCACCTGCTCACTTAGTAAAATGTACCTGAGTGGATTTTTGGGTGGTTGGTTTTAAGGTAAAAATTTTGAGTGAAATTCCTAGGCCAATTCAGATCTTTTAAATAGGCATGTGCTCTTTAACCCACTATTGCCACATTTATCATTTAGCTAATTTGTAGAACCACATATGTAATGTTAGTGTTGTAATGTCACAATGACAAGACAAGACAAGACCCAGACATTTACTAACACTAGACAATGCCCATGCTGTGTGTGTTCCATTCGAAAAGATATGCATCACTATCCTAACAATATCATTCAGGCGTGGAGCTGTGTAATGTGCTTTCCTCAATATTCCCCAAGGAATAAGATATTATCAGATCCTGTTTTAACCTGTTTACATTTGTTTCATGTTTACATATCGTAATAGCTGAGCAAGTCTACATACTTAAAAGCAGAACCTTGTCATAGTTTCAGTGAAATCCATTGGGTTCGAGTTGAAGGTATGGGCATCATTTCTTAGATTCTAAATATGCTTGAATGCTCCTGTCTTTTCATTGAAATCCTTAACTGCATGTCTGAGTTCACAGAATTATATAATTTAAAGTTGAAGTGAAGTGTTAAAATTGAAATGCGTTCTGTCTGGACCAATCCCAACTGTGAAACATGGCAGCGAACGTTTTAGCCGCCTCTTTAGCCTGCATCACTGGCTCCAACACTTTTGCACTGCAACAGGACAGGGCTATATAAACAACTTCGACCCCTTTCTGGTCAAAGTTTAACCTGTATAGATCCGATGGCCTCCACCCTAACAGGATGGGGACAAAGCAGCTGACTTCAAATCTCATACAGTTCATTGCCTTCAGCCTCCCTCCCAAATATGACTGACTAGCTGATCATTATTGTGACCCATTAGCGAATCCCATCTGCTGCTCATATCCCTAACCCTCACCCCCTAAGCTCTCTATCCCTGTGGTGATTCGTTGCAGAAAGTCCCGTAAGCACACGTTGCGTGAGGTGAATCTTTCGTCCCTTCTATCAGTGCCACAGCGCCCTTCCGATCCTGAGACTTCACGTTCTGCAGGTGGAGCAAATCGCCCCTCTCACGGCCACCCCACACCTTTAGAAAACATAAAGGTTGCTCTACTAAATATAAGGTCGCTCTCAAAGAAAACCCTGTATATCAATGATTTAATTTCCCAGCACAAATTTGACTTCTTGATTTTAACTGAGAGCTGGCTCTCCTCAACTACTGGTGCTGCAGCGACTCTTGCGGAGGCGACTCCACCAGACTATAATTTTTCATTTTCTATCAGGGAAGGGAAAAGGGGTGGTGGTGTGGCTTTGATTTCCTCTAACATTTTTAATCACACTGAATGTTCCTTTGAGACTTTAGGTCATTTGAATATTTAGCTGTGGTCATTAGAACAAACCACATTCTTGTTCTATAGACCACCCAAACATAACCCTGACTTTCTCTCAGAGTTTTCAGAGTTGGTCTCCATGACAGTGGTCAAAATACTAGGAGATTTTAACTTCCATGTTAATAATCCCTCATTTAATAACATGTCTCGATTTCACCCAACATGTGAAAGACCCCACCCACACCCACGGTAACACACTTGACCTTGTCCTTAACTCTCGCCGCATTGACAATAACGCCAAGCGTTTATTAGCCGAGCGGCTGCCTGACATTATATCCTGTTGTTCAAAGATATCATCTCTTGATGAGTTAACAGACAATCTAAACACTGCACTGATCCAGGCGATCGATTGCGCTGCTCCCCCGACGTCACGAAAGCGCACTCGCACAAAATCAGTGCCATGGTTTACAACAAACACTCGTGCGCTGAAAAGGACCTGCAGAAAGTTGAAGCGCAAATGGCGAGTGTCAAGACTTGAAACTGACCGGTCGGCCTGGGCAGCTAGTTTTAAAAAGTATAAAGACTCCCTTTTTGCTACAAGAGCAACATATTTCTCAAACCTGATTAACTCTAACACAAACAACCCTAGGTTTCTGTTTGATACTGTCAGCAAACTCACAAGATCACATGCCCCCGTCTCTAGCACAGAATTCACTGCTGACGAGTTCATGACCTTTTTTATGTCAAAAATGGATTTGATTAGAGAGAAAATTGACACTATTACAGATGTCTCAGACACTACAGATATTGATGGATTAGCTCTGCATCCCAACTGTGTTTTCTCTCAGTTTGAATCTGTCTCTTTGGATGCTCTTACAAATATAGTAAAAATATCAAAGCCTACAACCTGTCAGTTGGACCCAATACCATCTGCTTTGTGTAAAGAGTTGCTCCCTGTCCTAAGTAGTGCTTATCACCTCATTATTAATAAGTCTCTCACTCTTGGCATTGTTCCAAAGGCCTTCAAGTCAGCAGTAATTAAACCACTGCTCAAAAAGCCAAACATGGACCCAGAAATCCTGCAGAACTACAGACCAGTATCCAACCTGCCCTTCATGTCTAAAGTTCTTGAGAGGGCTGTTGGGGAACAACTCACGGCCCACTTATCTCACAATTCTCTATTTGAGAAATTTCAGTCTGGATTCCGAGCTGTTCACTCCACAGAGACGGCTTTGACTAGAGTCACTAATGACTTATTGCTTGCAAGTGATGCTGGCCAAGTGTCCCTCCTGCTTCTTCTTGACCTGAGTGCAGCCTTTGACACGATTGATCATAGTATACTTCTTAGGCGTCTTGAGAATCTCATTGGAATCAAAGGGTCAGTCGTCTCTTGGTTTTATTCTTATCTATCAAACAGAACCCAGTGTGTAACCTTCAACAACATCAACTCTGAACAGTGTGATGTAAAAGGTGGTGTACCTCAGGGGTCTGTACTTGGCCCTATGTTTTTTTCCATTTATATGCTACCACTAGGCACCATAATTAGCAAGTTTGGTGTGAACTTTCACTGTTATGCTGATGATACTCAACTGTATGTTCCTGTGCTGCAAAATGACAATTCTACACAATTGAAATTACAAACATGTCTGATTGAGATTAAGAAATGGATGTGTATGAACTTCCTATTGTTAAATGCTGACAAAACTGAGCTGCTCATAGTGAGACCAACTAGGAGTAATAACCTGCCGGATAATCTGTCTGTAAATATTGACAACTGCATTATCTCTGAGAGCCCAACTGTTAAAAACCTTGGTGTTACATTTGACTCTAACCTTACTTTCCAGCCCCATATCAAAGCAGTCACTAGATCCACTTTCCACCATCTAGGCAATATTGCTAAAATTAGAATGTTGTCTCTCCGTGATGCCGAAACATTGATTCATGCGTTTGTGTCGTCAAGACTTGATTATTGCAATGCTTTATTCTCTGGCCTCCCAGCAAGTACAACACTGAGTCTCCAACTTGTCCAGAACACTGCAGCTAGAGTCTTAATGAAAGTGAAGAAATACAGCCACATTACACCAGTCTTAGCTTCTCTTCACTGGCTGCCAATACAAGCCAGATCCAATTTTAAAATCCTTCTTTCAACTTACAAAGCCTTCCAAAATGATAATCTTGCACCTGTTTACCTGAGCCTAGGCTCCTTAAGCCCCAATACACACCATCCGTGCTCTTAAAAATGATAGCTCTATGAGTGCTGGCCATCTGATTGTTCCTTCCGTAAAGAAGAAATCAGCTGGACACAGGTCATTTGTGTACCGTGCACCTACCCTCTGGAATAGCCTCCCTTTACATATCAGAGAATCGGGCTCTGTGGACTGTTTTAAATCCAGACTAAAACCTTTTGCGGTCGGATTTTTTCCCCAACATTTTGGTCAACCACTAGCCCTTTGATCACTCTGATCACCCTTGTCTCACGGACTCTGCTGCTTTATTGTTCCAGGGGATATGTACTGTCTTTACTGTCTCTTACAGTTTTTATTGTTGTTTATTGTATGTTTTGTTTTACTTATTTATTCGTTCATGTTTTTAATGCAATTGTTTAATTCCACTATACAATTTTAATTTTATAATTTAGTTTTCTCTTAATTTTTAAGTGTTTAAGTGTTTTGAGACCATGGCAATGGTGATATTACACTATAAACATCAATAAATTGAAGGAGGAAGAATTGAGAGATATTTTGTGTTGTTTCAACCATGGATGCCAAAACACTCTTATTCTGCCTGACTGCAGTGATTGTAAGACCATTATAACCAGTGATTGTCTCTGGTAAGACCATTATAACCAGTGATTGGTGCCATTTTGAATTACTGGCTTCTAAAATAGTCACATATATCCTGTGAATGCCATATGTTCACTGGACAGCTTGGATGTGACTTACATAAAAATCTACTTAAAAATTAAGAGACCACTGCACATTTTTCTGATGTCATCCAACGGTTGCTGAGTGGCATTTGAATGAGTTGACGGTCATATTCAGAATTAAGAAGACCACTGCAAATTTGAATATGAACGTCATTTGAATGTCACTCAGCAACCGCAAGATGACATCAGAAAAATGTGCAGTGTACTCTTAATTTTTTTCCAGAGCTGTAGTTTCCACAAAATACACCTCAAAGAATAATTTGGTCACATATCAAGCAAAGCATTGAAAGCAACTTGTTTCAGTAACAAAGGCATCTTGTCATAATAATAAATATAAAAATAAATAACTGGTGTGGCCCCTGTCTGCTACCGTCAGGCAGCACAGTCATGCTGATGGGGAACATGGGTGGTGCTGCTGTCTTGTCTTGTCTTGGTTTTGCTTTGGTTATTTTATGTTTGGTTTTTGTGTTGCCTGTCTTGTCCTTTTGTTTGTGTAACTTTTATGTTTATTTAGTAGGGAGGTGGCTCTGAGGGGGGCTACTCTGAGCATACGTGTGGTTTTGTGTATCGCTTATCGCTTTGCGGTGTGCCTTTGCTGTGTAAACAGGTGAGCTTTTCTTTATGCTTGCATGTAAAATATTTGAGTGGACGTCCATAGTTGCCACCCTCAGATCCCCACTGCCCAACCCTTTGTCTTAATAAATATTGTTTTTCTGGAATTCATGTCTCCACCGTGTAGTTATGAACCTGAAAGCGGTACAAGCTCTTAAAGATTCCCTGACGCATTAGGCTTTAGGGTGGCGTAGTCAGGCTACTGTGATTGGCCCCTTGGCCCTTCCTATGTATCACCTTGTGCTATTTACCTATTTATGTACCTTGACAAGCTATACCTCCAAACAAAATTATGGATTGTTTTTGCAGTATTTACGAATGTTAACACACAAGATCCCACAATAGCAAAAACAATATTCCAAACCTTAGATACAGTATAAAAACCTCTGCTTCTGCAAGGATATCAGTTCAAAAACAATATATCTCAGCTGATAATACAAACAAACAATTGAATAATTGACACACAATTGATGTTATGTTGGGTAAATTGGGCAAACCACAGCTGATTCCAGTCTGGCTTAGACTCAGTGGCAGGGGTTATTTTTTTCTATTACATTGACACTTATACAGTAAAAGGAGGACTTTGAGGAGTGATGTTTTTAGAAACAGAAAAAGACAAACACTGTAATGTCTGGACGAGGAAGAGTAAAAGCAAGGGGCCCAGGGAGAAGAGCAGGCCCAGTGAGAGATGCAGTGAGAGGTGCAGGAGCAGTGAGAGATGCAGGAGCAGTGAGAAGAGCAGGGCCAGGGAGAAGAGCAAGGTAGAGGTGTAAGAATGGTGGTGGCATTCCAAAGGCTGTAAGAACTGTTGTCAGTGATGAAATTCATGCCACTATCATTGACCATGTAATCAATGTGATGTTGATGAAAACATGTGGCCTTACCCTGAAGATTGCATAAATTAGATACAGTAATTGGGTGCTTTGCTTTAGCTCCCCCCTTTTTATCTGGGCTTTTTGCTGTTGTTTTTTTGTTCAGAATGCTCCTGTGTGTGTCATGGATATTTTGTTCACTGTAAGCAATACTGTAAAACTTTTTCTGTTCTATCATACTGTAAACAGTATTTCTACTGTACCTCCTGTAGTAAACAGTAAAGGGAAAATAAACTGATTTGCTTTTTACTGGAATGCTTTTGAATGTGAACATAACATGTGGACATACAGTTCCCAACCAAGAAATTTAGTGTAATTATTGCATGCAAATACCTGTAAAACTGAAACATAAAAGTCTATGCAGTTTTTGTAATGTCAACAATAGCCAGTATTTTGAAACCTATGTACTTTGATTGACTGCATGTACCTTGTGAAGTGAAAACAAGTGTTATTCTTTGACAGAATAATTTCATTTTGAGTCAGATTTCCAGTGTTAGTAATATATTTAACAAAATGTGTTTTTGAGAAGAAAATGATCCGTTTGGCCAATTGTGTTTTGTAGGTGTGAGTCTGTGTTAAGAGTTTAGAAAAAGTATCTGAAGTATGGCTAAGCGCTTGTTAGCTTGGAAAAAGTAGCCACTGTACCCACTGTACAAGCCTATTATGATTTGTATGGAAGAATATTAGAATATTATGTTTTGTACATGTGTATCACACTTTGAAACTGTAGAAATTATTTGTAACTGTAAAAATGATCTGTACAAGTAATTGTCAATATTACAAATATGTTCAGCAAACTGTTGTTGTGTGCACATCCCACCTTCTGGCAGGTGAAGGACAAAAGAAAACTATACTCAATTTAAAAAATATAATGTCCGCAACACTGCTTTCGACTCCCAATTATTTAATGCACAACAGGCAACGTTTCAACCCTGCTGGGTATTCTTCAGGCAAATGACCAAATTCCTTGTATACGCAACTTGGCCTATAAACCTGATTTACATTTACATTTTTTAAATTTGCGTGCTCGTGTTTTAGGGACATTAGATAGGGGTATAACATTACTCACTTTTCATGCAATTCACTTCATATAGTATAGCAGTACATAAGTCAAGTCTCAACTTTTTTTTTAAGATATTGTTTATATACAAACAATATTAGCTACAGTGGAGACCTTTGGTTATACCAGCTGTAATCCTCTAGATAGAAAGGTCATCTTGCACTTAAATTAAAGCTTATAAACTTGGGAAGTTTGTCATCTACAGTTGATGTAGTGATATGTATAATAAAATGCTTGAAAATGATCACTTTTAATGACAATTTGTCAGACGGACAGACATTTTTTTGTCTTTTGGGGTATGTTGAGGGTGATCCAGCAATCCCCTTTTTTTGCCAGTTTCCCCTATGTGTCAGGATACAAGCTTTTAGGGTTATATGACCATTTATGTAGCTGCAGTACCTTAATATTCACAACATTATTCCGCCATAAGCTTTTCACAAAAATGTTTTTTTTGGCCCCTGAGACCAAACGGGGCCAAGCTGGGGGTGGTCATTATCAACTTGTGATGGCCCAAGGTATAAGATAATAGGAAATAATAGTGAAAAAAGGTAGCAAAAAACATCCTGAGGAGTGGACCTGGCTCCCAGCCTAATACGCATCACTATCCAAACAATATCAATCATGGGTTGTGTCATGCTCTTTCCAATAAAGGATTAAGGTATTAACAGATCCTGTTTCAATCTGTTTACATTTGTTTCAGTATGTTTACATATTGTAATAGCTGAGCAAGTCTACATACTTAAAAGCAGAGCCTTTGTCATAGTTTCAGTGAAATCCATTGGGTTCGAGTCAAAGGTATGGGCATCATTTCTTAGATTCTAAATATGCTTGAATGCTCCTGTCTTTTCATTGAAACCCTTGTCTGCATGTCTGTTCTAATGAATGTACAGGTCACAGAATTATATAATTTAAAGTTATAAAAATTTAAAGTGTTTAAAGGAGGAAGAATATATATGTTGTGTTGTTTTCAGCCATGGACACTAAAACACTATTATTCTGCCTGACTGCTGTGATCGTTTCTGGTAAGACCATTATAACCAGTGATTGATGCCATTTTGAATTACTGGCTTCTAAAATAGTCACATATATCCAGTGAATGCTATATGTTCACTGGACAGCTTGGACGTGTCTGAAAACAGACTTACATAAAGATCTATTTTCCACAAAGTACACTTCAAAGAATAATTTGGTATTCTTCACAAATGAAGAGTTTGGTTCCAAAATGCTATATCTCCATTTTTAAAAACATTACAAAAGTCATGGCATTTAATTGTGTATATCAGGTAATTTCAGTAAAATTGCAATTGTGTTGTTTTGATTGAGTGAAGATAAATCTAACAACAATACCCAATTTTTGAATAACTCAAATATCGAAATAGGTAGGTAGGTTATCAGCCTTAAACATCCGTAAACTTGGTAGGCCAATGGTCATCAGTTGCCTTAGCAGGTTTCTGATCAGTGAGTGGGTTTACAAATCTGCTAAAGTATCCTCAAGATATGACACAGTCTCTGCACTGATCATAGTGTATGGCTGATTTGATTTTTCAGATATATGTGTTTTTAATTTGGAGACATAGACTAGAGGGAATGTAATGTATTGATTTGATTGGCAGTTGGAGTCACCAATGCGACCTCTTATGGTGGGGTAATCATTCACACAGATGGTGAGTAGGCCCACCCTTAGCAAAAATAAGTTTATGGAAGTGTACTGTTGGTCTGCTTATTTTGAACAAAGCATACGTATAGCTTACTTTTTGTGTACTGAACAGAAATACACTATATTAAATTACACTAGGCTTTTACAATAAGTATACATCAAGGTTTAAGTATATCTAATCTATACTTGGTACTTATACTTAAATATACTTAATATACCTATACTGATGGAAAAGTCTAATATTTACTTGTACTTGTAGCCAGAGATTGATCTTTAAGAGGCTGCATGACTTCATTTAATTTCATTCAGGAGATTCTAATATTACCTTTCCAGTAAACTTCACAAAGATCTCATACAGGCTGTTTAAGTTTATTGTTAGCTAGAATGTAATGAAGTATCCAATTTGTTACTTAACTTTGATATCTTAGGTTTTTAAATATATTTTATTTAACATATGTAGGGAAAAAAGAACTTTGTGTAAAGTGACTATTGCCTAATATCTAACACTGTTACTTACCGCAAATGAGGTGGGATGCCGGAGTTTTGTCAGGTCCTCAAGGACATGGGCATCACAGGGGCAGAATACTGAGAAGCCTTCAAAGGGCTAGCTGAAGAGGCAGCTTCGGGCTGTGGCTGAGGAGTTGGGGCTGGACAACATCTAGGGCAGGGGTCGGCAACCTTTTTTGCCTGGAGAGCCACTTTTACCAATTTTTTTTTTTTTTTTTAATCTCAGAAGAGCCACATAAAGACGGTTACAAGAAAAAGTTTGGATATTTAACGTACAGTTACTTTCATTCAACAGAGGATGTTTTAAATACATTTTCTACTAGTTTTAAAACTAATGTGCAAGTAACTTGAAATGTAAAGTGGAATGACAGAAGTATAGCCCTTAAGGCTTCCCATGTAGGCTAAACACCACCCCCTATTTTCCCAGTGTCCTTTGGTATGCAAAGTAACATCATAGCACAACACATGTTTCATAGCACAACACTCAATTTTCATTGACATGTCATTGGCGAAATTGAACATTAGGCCTACCAGAGATTAGATTTAGTGATGGCCTTGGAGTCTGGCTGGCTGCTCATATTCAGTGAGTTTCATGCAAGAATTGAGGCATCATTTAAGGGCAACTCCACGCAAAACTGTCATATATATAACGCCAACTAAATAGCCTACCATGGCATTGTGTTGGCGTTATGGATGTGACAGTTTTGCGCGGAATTGCCCTTAAACGTGAGCGCAGGTTTGTCTTTATATTTTTCATTTGTGAGAAAGATTTCTCACATGCCAGTGGAATAGGGTTAACACAGCAATACTAACTCGTTGCATTTCATTTCAGCCCGCTTGTGTTCGCGCTCGCAAGCTGTGGTTGCTGACGTTCCCTTTTTGACATTTTCCTTATCTAGCCTACAGCAAGCGCACACATTAACACAACAAACGGTCACTGTCTAAGACCACCGAGCTGATAATAAGCAGGGTCGCCCATAACAAATTCGGACTGTCTTGTCCTTCCAGTGCTCTCCAGACTGCCAGCCTCCGGGTTGGTCAGTTATAAAGAACTTTGTTGGTGTTGCATCGTGAAGACACAGCTGTGCGCAGTTTTCACGCGGGTCATCTTTGCCCTTGGACATTTTCAGCCGGTTGGAAATTTGACTAATTTTGTGTTTAATTTTTATTTATTTTATTTATTAATTCGTTTGTTGTATGTCTTGGTGTCATGGGTACGCTGGCGACTACGCCGCTTCGTCCGGCATCTTTTGTGTTTGTTATTTCTTATATGTATGTCTTGGTGTCACGGGTACGCTGGGGACTACGCCGCTCCGTCCGGCATTTATTGTCTTTGTTAGTCTGTGTGTCAATGACAATGTCTTATATGTGGGGCGCTTTGGGTTGCACTCTGTGCATGTTTGCGCTATACAAATAAATCTGACTTGACTTGACTTGACATCAACAATAACAATTAAAGGTAAGTGTTCTCGTTGACATGGAAATGGAAATCGGGTGATTTTGTTTGATATCGACATGGCAAGGAACCGCGAATGTAACAATATTGTGCAGGCTAAGGTTACGGAGTCAAGTGAGGTGGGAAGTTATATAAATTACTCAGATAGACCTACGAACTAAAATAAAATACATTTTAATTAAATAGGCCTACTCATTATTATTTTCAAAAGCTGAGCCGCATCAGAGGGATCAAAGAGCCGCGGGTTGCCGACCCCTGATCTAGGGTGTCAGGAGGAGACCTCTGCCATTGCTCCACCACCAGGAGATGTACTGGGGTTAAAGGAGTTGAACGTCAGTGACCGGTGGTCCCCAGCTGATGACCCAGTAAAGCACCAGGGTGTGAGCCCTGGCTCCTTACAGAGAGAGGCAATGTGGGGTGGGGGTTAACCTTGAAACCTTTTATTGCTTTTAGTCCAGTGTTATTTTATTTTATTTTTTTAAAGAAACATTGATTTTTTTAAAATATATTTTTAGGAGCATTTTGCCATTTATTATATAGGACAGAGAAGAGATGGACAGAAAGCAAGTGGAAGAGAGAGATGGGGTGGGATCGGAAAATGACTCTGGCCGGACTCGAACCCGGGCCCCGTTGCCCACCACCCCACCTTAACCTAGGCACTGGAGGACGTGTGGCAGGCAGCAATGCCATGCAGGTCTGAACACAAACCTGTACTGCAAACTATCATAACACTATTTCCTTTGCTGTTTCCAGGTAATCCCACTATTAATGGAAATGCCAAAGGTGCAGTTTGCGTCTTCCCTTTCGTGTATAAACGCACAATGTACTGGAAATGCACCAGCATTAATCATAACAAGCCATGGTGTGCGACTACACACAACTATAACAGGAATAAGAGATGGGGAGAGTGTATTAGTTTAGGTAAGAAATTATTATTTTACTGGGACATGGTTCACTTCTTTATGAAAATCTGTTGGTGATTTATTGTAATCTCACAATGAAAACATTAGGAAAAATCCAACCTTGAAGGGAAGCAAATTTATTCTGAGCAAAAGGAAAATCTCATAAAGAAATAAATATGTTTAACAAAAACACGTTGCTCACAATTATTGGGACCCCTGCTTGTAATACCTTCTTGAAGCCTCCCTTTGCCAAAAAAACAGCTTGTGCTATTCTTGTGCGACACCCCATAAAGTTGGAGAATACAAAGCAAGGGATTTAAGAAAGTTGGTCTTCACAAAATCTCCCTAGATCGTCCAGATTCCTAGGTCCACACTTGTGCATTCTCCTCTTTGACTCACCCCACTGTTTTTCTATGGAGTTTAGATCAGGGAACTGATATGGCAATGCCCGAGGCTTGATTTTGTGTTCAGCAAACCATATTTGTTTTGATCTGGACGTTTGTTTTGGTTCATTGACCTGATGAATGACCCAATCATGACTAACTTTTAGTGTTGGCAGAGATTGACAGATTTCCTTTGAAAATGTTCAAGTTTGTCTTGGTGTTCATGATACCATGCACCTTAATTAGATTCCCAAGGCCTTTGGGAATAAAAACAGCCCCACAATAGCACAGCCCCTCCACCATAATTCTCATTAGGCATGGCGTTCTTTTCAGTATAGTCATTCTTCTGTACACGCCAAACACACCTAATGTGTTTCTAGCCAAAGAGTGCAATTTTCATTTCATCTGACAATAGACCACACTTCCAGACAAAGTCACTGTACCATTCAGCAACTCTTGCCGCTTACATTGATAATTAAGTGGACAGGCTTTTACCTGACATGCCCTCTAAATAATCTATTAGCAGTGAGGTCACTTTTGAAGATTTTTTGGGGGACTTGGTGACCCCAAGATGATACCTTTGTCTGTAACTCTCCAACAGTGGTTCCTATGGAATTTTTTACCTATCTTACCATCTTCCATACTGTACATGGGGGCAATATACCCATGGGTCTTTGTCCAAGCATGTTTGTCACATTTCCAGATGATTAGAACCTTTTAATCATTGTTTTAACTGTACATATAGGCATTTTCAACAAAGTACTTTTCATAAACATTCTCTGACTTATGAATGTCAACACACTTTCTTGTTAATTTAAATGTAGCGTATTCTCTTGTCTTTCCGATGTTGAAAAATGACTAGAGGATTCAGCCTCTGTGTGACTTTATTTTCATACCGTAGTGAAAAAGAAAGTCATGAACTACTTCTGAAAGTTCACAGACAATATAAATAAGTTGGAATTAGACAGGAAAATGCTTCTGTTAGGTTTTGTATATAAGATTTTTCAGGGGTGCCAATATTTGTGAGCAGCATATTTTCATTGAAAATATTTATTTCTTTATGAGTTTCCTTTTTCTCAAAATAAATTTGCTTCCAAATGTGCAGGTCTGAACACAAACCTGTACTGCAAACTATCATAACACTATTTCCTTTGCTGTTTCCAGGTAATCCCACTATTAATGGAAATGCCAAAGGTGCAGTTTGCGTCTTCCCTTTCGTGTATAAACGCACAATGTACTGGAAATGCACCAGCATTAACCATAACAAGCCATGGTGTGCGACCACATACAACTTCGACAAGGATAAGAGATGGGGAGAGTGTACTGACTTAGGTAAGAAATGAGTATTTTACTGGGACATGGTTAAGTTCTTTATGAAATGTAACACCTGAAGTAAGTTTGTACTAGAGATGTGGCAATCTTACAATGAGTGATATTGGTTTTGGAGCTAGTGTTGATAACCTACAATACTTATGTTTACTGACTGATTCCGGACCTTGACGCAATTGGATAACACTACGACCAATGTTTACTGACTAATTCGTTGCAGCACTGTCGTCATCTGTTTAGCTCGCCTCATGGCCCACTTACATCAGATAAACCGATGTGATTGGTTCCTCGCGATGCAAGGGGTAAAAGTAACGTGCATCATTACTCATTGCCAGAGTGTCTCGCAGAGACAATTGTGCTTTCGCGAGAACTCTTGAAATTCCCAGGGTACACAGCGCATTGAATGCGTGTGAATCCTGGAATCCTGCGTTTGCTATTGTTATTGCCATGGTTTACGTGTGGTAATGAATGAAGCCATGCAGCATTATGCGTCAAGGAGATTAGACTACGCTAGATCACATAGGGTACTCTACATCATGGTTTGTCTGTTTATTGTATGATTAAACACAATTAAAAAAAGCTACAGACCATATTCATAGACTTTGGTGGAAAAGTGTAGTTTGGGTGAAGACATTCCATTTTGAAGCTAATCCAAGTCATTTAATTATTTTTTTGAATTCGGTTTCATGTTCACGAAAGCTGGCAACAATTTGGCCTTGGCCTTATACGCACCGATGTATGTGGAGGTGCGAGTGTGACAGTTTTTGCAATGATGTCATTAAAGGGACACCAGGCAAGCCTGATGCTTTTTCTCTATGAAACTCCCCCTCACTCGGTCTGAAGCTCTTTTCCTTTTGTTTGCATCTTCCGTCAGAGTTTTCTGATCCTGCTTTGGTCGGCGGGTATGATACACTGAACTTGCAAAAGGGATATTCTTCCTACAGGCAGTAGGGGCGGGCGAGAGAGTCTTCATTCGCCCTGTAATGAGTCATTTAACCATATACCGACTTACGAAGATGAGTAATTAACACGAAAACGTTGCCTGGTGTCCCTTTAAAATAGTGTAACCCCGCTACACCACTGTGTCTGTGTTCACACATCAGAGGAAACCTGCTCGGCTTTGGGTGATCCCCATTACAGAACCTTTGATGCCTTAACAATATGATAAATGAGATTGTTAATGAAAATTGTTTACGAATCTTAAGTATGAACTGAATTAACACTGAAATGATCCGAATATAGCCAAACTGCATTGCAAAATCCTCTCAATGTATAATTTTTGTAAAATAAAAAATCATATTTTTTTAGTTGTACCAACTCCATCACCTGACCCTTGTGATGGTATCACATGTGGGGAGAAGCAGGAATGCAAGAGAGGTGCCTGCGTTCACACATCAGAGGAGACCTGCTCGGCTCTGGGTGATCCCCATTACAGAACCTTTGATGGGAAACGCTACGACTTCCAAGGCACCTGCACCTACACCATGGCTGAGGTTCTGAAAAAAGAGGCAGGCCTTGTTCCCTTCACAGTCCTGGCCAAGAATAACCACAGAGGCAACAAATGGGTGGCGTATGTCAGGAAGGTCACAGTTACTGTGTACAATCACACCGTGACCATCAGCGAAAAAAGGGCCAGAGCCGAGGTAAGGAATAAAGGTTTTTTTTTTTTTTTTTGTTGTTGTCAAATAAAGATGGCTGGCTGACTGAGCAATGCATCAATCCCCTAAACATTTAAGACCCCACTATGAATTGATCTGATGACTTTCCAAAGAGCAGCTCAGGGAAATAGTCAAGTGGCACATTCACATGAAAATGTTTGGACCAAACCAATAGCTATATTTTAGTATTTCACTGGTTGCTTGCTGATTAAGCGGTGGCTTTCTGAAGAGGAGATAAGGACTGCATTCCATTTTTAATCGATATTTTCGTAGAGCTAATTTATATTTTTTGTGCCCTGGATTTAAAATGTTACTGACTTATAGTGTGAATCAAAATAAATAATCTAAAAGGTTTTAGTTTTGTTGATGTTCCAATACCCCACTTCTTCACCAGGTGGATGGTGAAATTGTTTACCTGCCTGTGAGTCTAGCGGGGGGAAAGCTCCAGGTAGTCCACAGAGGCAGGAATGCTGTTCTGACAACAAAGTTTGGGCTGAAAGTCACATACGACTGGAATATGATGCTGCGCATCACAGCACCAAGCAGCTACTTTCGTACACTGGGCGGATTGTGTGGGAATTACAACGGTGACCGCAAGGATGAATGGACCACCCGCTCTGGAAGTCGACTTTCCTCTGCCCTCGAGTTCGCAAAGAGTTGGAAAATGCAGGATGGGGACTTGTTTTGCTATGACGACTGTCGTGGGAAATGCCCCAGTTGCTCGGCAGCCCAGAAAAATGAATTTAGTGGGGTAGAGTACTGTGGCCTCATCACTGACACCAAGAGTGTATTTGCCAAATGCATAAATAAAGTTGACCCTGGTATGTTCTTCGACAACTGTGTGTATGACACCTGCATCAATAACGGCATCAGAAGCTTCCTCTGTGACAACATTGAAAATTATGTGGATGAATGCATGGCTGCGGGCATCAAGATCAATGGCTGGAGAACTCTTGCAAACTGTCGTAAGTGTGTTTAACCATGAGACCATGAGAAAATGATATAATTCCATGTTCTTAGTTTTTAAGCAGAAGAGTATTCAACATGTTATCTGATTGATGACATACTGTAGCCTGTAGTTACTGTAGCCTGTTCGGTGATGTGTTGTTCTATTCTTTTCCCCACTGTTACTCACAGCGATGGACTGTCCTGCAAATAGCCACTATGAAGCATGTGGGCCAGCGTGCGCAGCCTCCTGTGCTGAGAGAAATGCCCCATCCACGTGTCAGGAGCCCTGCGTAGAGGGCTGCCAGTGTAACAAGGGCTTTGTGCTCAGTGGTGAAACGTGTGTGCCAGTGAGCTCATGTGGCTGCACCAGTGGAGGGCGCTATTACCCTCCAGGACAGACATTTTGGGCTGACAACACGTGCACTAAAAAATGCACATGCACGTCTGGAACCCTGCAGTGCACTGTAACCAAGTGCAAGAGTTCTGAAGTGTGTTCTTTGAGGAATGGTGTGAGAGACTGTTACCCACTGTCTTATGGTACCTGCCGTGGCTCCGGTGACCCACACTACCGCTCGTTTGATGGCAAGAAATTTGACTTCCAAGGAACATGCACATACCTCTTGTCCAAAGTAATCAGCACTACAGATCCTTCTCTGAAACCTTTTGAGGTGCAGGTCCAGAATGAGAACCGAGGCCGAAACAAGGCAGTGGCATACACCAAGACAGCCTTGATAAAAGTGTATGGACACACCATTGTTTTGAGCAGCGACAATCCCGGCAGAGTCATGGTAAGTTCTTTTATTTATGAAGCTGTAACTAATCTATAACTTTGACATCAAACTTCAACTTAAAAATCAACAATGCATACATTATTTTTGTTTGATTTCTGTGGTACACAGTTATGTATAACACAAAAGACAACACATTTTGTATGTGATGTTGTAAATTCTCTGTGAAAGAGCATCCTTAACTGACTCTAAATCCTATGTCTTCCTGTAAAGCTTAACAACACGTTTGTAAACCTGCCACTGGCATTGGAAAATGGACGACTGTCAATTTTCCGAAGAGGCCGGGCTGGAGTGGTCAAAACTGATTTTGGCCTGGAAATGCAGTTTGACTGGAGAAGCTACGTGTCAGTTACTGTCCCAAGCACCTACCAAGGAGTGCTAGGTGGCCTGTGTGGAAACTTCAATGGCCATGGAAACGATGACATGCTCACACCCAACAAAACCCCTGCCAAAAATCCAACGGAGTTTGGTGAAAGCTGGAAAGTGAAGAATGATTCTCGGTGCAAAGACACTGAAAAATGTGAGGGCAAGACGTGCCTTAAGTGTGACATCAACTCAAAGCAGAATGAGCCGTTCCAAAAACCCTGCAGCATCCTCACAGACAAGACTGGTCCTTTCAAGGACTGTCACAGCAAAGAGGATCCAGAGCAGTACTATGAAGACTGTGTTTATGACATGTGCATGTATCAGGGCCACTCCTCTGCACTTTGCAACGCCCTCAGCACGTACACCTCCGTGTGCCAGGAGGCAAAAGCCAGGATCGACGTCTGGAGAACAGAGTCACTTTGTCGTGAGTACAACAATTTTTCAGGAGAGCAATTAAGGCCACGTAAACAATGTGTTTGATCCAACAGTGCTGCAGAGCACAACAAGTTCTTCTTTATGATGTTATGCTGCTTCTAACGTGACTGATTATATACAGCGGAAGATCACGCAGTAACAGAGTTACAATCCCACTAAATTTTTTTGCATCACTTAGCAATTAATGAACCAAAATGTAAGAACAATATGTCAGTATGTACCTACATGTACTTCAATGGTAACACAAAATGGTCTAATGAAATTAAATCTTTATATGATTTGTATGTGTCTTTATATGACAGAAAGTGCTCGGTAACAGAGTTACAGAAAATCAACATCACATTTTTACCATAAAAGTCAACATCATCAAACATGCAGTTCTCAAATATAATCCAGCTACAAGCTGATGGGTGTACAGTCACTAGATGTACAAGTACAAATTAATTTATTTCATGGCCCCCCATGGACAGAATTTCACGAAACTTGGCATGCACCCAAAGGCTTTTAGCGTGGCAATACACATCACATTTGGTGCTGTTCAGAACATCTCAGCTGAAGATATAGAAAGAATTCTGTAACTTTGCTGTAACTAATTATTTTCATTTCTGGGCTTAATGCAATTGAGGGGGGGGGGGGGGCTTTCATGGTAACAGAGTACAGAGTTACCGTAATGGAGTTACAGACCAGCCTATTTTAAAACTTTGATACCTTTAACATACCTGTTTTATAAATGTTAACTAATTGGTAATCATACCAAATGTGTTTTGTAGAGATGTATAAACTGTTATTTTTTACTCTGGATGTTAACATGGGCGCAATCTTCCCCTACTACTTATAATAACTCACTTTGACATGATGTAAAGCAATCCAAGTTGTCATCTTCTCTGTTGTCAGCACACTCATTTCACAAAGAGATGTGTATGGTTTCTTTTTGGCAGCGCTGGCTTGCAAAGCAAACAGCCACTACGAGGCTTGTCCGTCCAGCTGTTCTGCGATGTGTCCCGGAACTGATGAGCCAGAAGGCTGCGAAAACACTCCCTGCAGTGAGGGCTGCGAGTGCGATGACGGCTTTGCGCTGAGTGACGAACAGTGTGTGCCACAGGAGCAGTGTGGTTGTGTGCACAAGGGCCGCTACTACCAGCAAGGCCAGGTGTTCTTCCTCGACGACCAGTGCAAGGGCCGTTGTGTGTGTGGAAACGACGGCAGGGTGCAGTGCCAAAGCGATTTCTCCTGTGGGCCCAATGAAGTGTGCCGCATCCAGGACGGGGCCGAGGGCTGCTTCCCACCACCACAGCCACCTGCTCCGTATCTGGGACAGGACACTATCACTCCTTTGACAACAGGGACTTCAGCGTTCCTGGCAACTGTGTGTACAAAATGGCAGAGGTCACCCAAGACAATGATGGTAAAAGGGTTCCCTTCAGTGTGGTAGTCCATCAGGAATCTGCAACTAATGATCCAACGGTTACCCGTAGTGTCCAAATAGAAGTCAATGATAACAACATCGTCATGCTTCCTGGAAGAATCTGGGAAGTAATGGTAATTGAGTCATCTTCTGCATATTTCTAACTGTCCTCTGTTCTACTTTATCTCTTAGATTCCTGAGAAAAACATACTTTTATTTTACTTATACTTTTAAATCTTACGTTTTTTTTATGCTAGAGTTAGGTACATACAATGGTTCATTTCTGTCAAAGCCTTGTGAGCATTTCACATCCATATTGAATTCAGAAAGTCCTAAATGACAATGAGCTGATTTTTGTTTTATTGCCTTCCCCTCCTTTCATTGATTTGCCATTTCTCTCCCTCTCCAATGACAGCTGGATGGCATCCGAGTGAATCTCCCTCTCCAACTGGACGACGGGAAGGTGCAAGTCTATCACAATGGACACGTCATCGTTCTGCAGACTAACTTTGGCTTAGAGGTGACATATGACACCATCTCCATGGTCAGAGTGGACATGCCATCCTCTTACAAAGGCGTGCTGTTGGGCCTCTGTGGCAACTACAACGGCAACCCAGTTGATGATTTCGTCTTACCCGGAGGTGCCCAGGCCTCCTCGGCAGTAGCGTTTGCTGAGGGCTGGGTTGTGGATCAGAAGGGTGTGAAATGTCAGACAGGCTGTGGGTCCCAGTGTCCTACTCCATCACCGCAGGGCAAAAAGTTGTGCGACATCTTGAAAGACAAAAAGAGTCCATTTTCAAAGTGCCACGCAACTGTGCCACCACAGGAGTACTTTGACAAATGTGTGAAAGACGTTTCGGAGCAAGGGGGCAGTGAAGATGTCCTTTGCCAACACTTGCAGAACTACGTTGCTGTCTGCCAGGAATCTGGGGGTTCAGTTGACAGCTGGCGAAACAAGACACTTTGTCGTGAGTGTTTCTAATAAAATGTACTGTATATATGTTGTGCACTGTATTTGCTCTTTCCATTTGAGCTAGATGTCACAGTAAACGTAACTCCTAGATAGATAGATAGATAGATAGATAGATAGATAGATAGATAGATACTTTTATTGATCCCCAGGGGAAATTCAAGACTCCTGAAGAAATTCAAGACTCAAAACTCCTGCTGCTAGCACTGGAATATTTTAATGATCCCTTTCACTCTTATACTGTTGAAATCATCAGAGTTCTGGGTAGACTGAATTTCATTTTCTGATACATAGATATATATACTTTATTGATCCCCAAGGGGAAATTCAAGACATTTTCTGTCATGACCCAGCTCTTTAGAATAGTACCTCCTGTCCTACCAACAACTTGACATGTAAATATAGCACTTAGCACTTGACTATCCTCCTTCTAGAACTGTCACTTGGTTCTATGTGAGTAGTACTTATTGCTGCTCTAACATGTCCCTGACTGTCACACTTTACCTTGATTGTTTCCCCTTTTTTGTAAGTCTCTTTGGATAAAAGCATCAACTAAATGACTACATGGAGATGTACATTTTGTTTTCTTTTCCAATTCTCTCTGTCGTAGCTATGACGTGCCCAAAGAACAGTCAGTATGAGCTCTGTGCCGATACCTGCTCCACTACCTGTGCCAGTCTCACCACGCCTCAGAAGTGCTCACATTGCCAGGAGGGGTGCGAGTGTAAGGATGGTTTTGCCTTTGATGGTGGAGAATGTAGGCCACTGGGGAAATGTGGCTGTGAAGTTGATGGACGCTATTACAAGGTGTGTGTGTGTGCTTTTCTTTCTTTTGGCATGTTTTGTTTACCAATTTCAAGATGAAGACTAATGAAAAAAAGACAGCTTCTGATCACAGAGCACAAGCTGAGCTGGACTGCTGGCCTTAGTTACTACTTTTCACGACAAAGCTGGATTTTCCAAATCATCATGTCATAGTAGTGTAGTGTTGTGTATGTGTCTCAGTATGTGCACGTGTGTTTTCCTGCAGTCTGGGGAGACAGTGATGAATGAGGACTGCCAGGAGAAGTGCACCTGTGTAGATGGTGTGTTTTCATGTGAGAATACCAAGTGCACAGTGAAACAAGTCTGTGACATCAGGGAAGGAATAAGAAACTGCCATCAAGTGGGTGAGTCTCCTGTAAAAAATATATATTTCAAAGTTCAGAAAGAATTAATATCATAAAAAATGAAATGAAATGAATTGTTGATGCTAACTATTGAAAACAACATCTCCGGGACAGATCCCTGTGAGGCAAAGAATTGCCGTGAAAAAGAAACGTGTGTCAAGAATGGCTCCGATGTCCACTGTGTGGCGATGTCCAACTCCACCTGCCGGATAGTGGGGGACCCACACTACCAAAGCTTCGATGGCAAGCTGTTCTCTTACCAGGGCTCATGCACATACACACTGGTTCAGACGACAGGTCTGGACAAAACACTTACTCCTTTCAGTATTGTGGCCAAAACCGAGAGGGAGAGTCAGGACAGAGGGGCCTACTTAAAAACTGTAACAGTCAACATGGAAGGTGTCCAGATCGTTGTTGTCTATGGTGACCCCGGCAAAGTGCAGGTCCGTAACATCTAACTTAAATCTTATTTTCTACACCTTTAAATCTATTTTTTTATGCATTTACTAAAACTGTGTCAATTATTAAACATGTTCAGTATGCAAAAGAGGACGGAATTTAAATCTAGGCTTGACGCTGATCATTACATATGTTTCTCAGGTTTATGGCTCCACTTACAACCTCCCCGTTACTCTCAAGTCTGGGAGGATCAGAATTACTCAGGAGTCCTACAGGGGTTTCATTAAGACCGACTTCGGAGTGGAGATCACTTTCGACTGGGGCGAGGTTCTCTACGTCACTGTGCTTAGCAGCTACTATAAGAACCTGCAGGGCATGTGCGGTACCTACAACGGAGACCAGGCTGACGATTTCTCCATGCCTAATGGCTCCACCATCCCCAGCCTTAAGAAGTGGGCAGAAGCCTGGAGCCTTCCTGAAGCCAACAGCACCTGCCTGCACTCCTGCCCAGGCCAGTGCCCTGTCTGTACGGCAGACGACACGTCGCTTTATACAGAGAAGGAATACTGTGGCGAGATCGGAGTGGAGAGTGGTGCTTTCGCTGCCTGTCACGCCAAGGTTCTGCCAGAGAAGCTGTTGGAAGACTGCCTTTACAACATGTGCATCCACAAAGGAGACAAGCAGATGCTGTGCAAGGTCATGACCAATTATGCCACAATCTGCCAGCTGAAAGGTGCTGACGTTTCTAAACAGTGGCTACAAACACTCGACTGTTGTAAGTGGTATTATCTCTCTCAGTCAATTTAGTGTGTATTAGTTGAGTTGCGCTTAACGCATCCAAGTGACATTCTTCCATTGACTTGCATTGTATTTAATACAGCGGCCACACATGGTACAATGTCGTATTACAAGAAAGAGAGCCAACAGATACAACAGTGAGCGTGTTACATCAGAACAGTCACTTCTTGTTGTTTCTTCACATTATTTTGCTATTTTTAGGTCATTTTGAATGTTTCAAACAAAAAAACAAAAACTCCACATAGCACCTTGAAGGGAAATGGCTCAGTGGATGTGGTTGCTTGTAGGACTATAACCCTGCAATGAATCATTGTTATAATTTACTTAAAGGGGCTTTACTTTAAAGATCTACATAGACAAAATTACTTAATATTGTTCAATTGTTGTTTCACTTCCACAGAAGTCTGACGAGAAGGGGATTAGTTGCTGAAGAAGATACTAACATAAAACCAGTGGAGATATCTCTACACGGAAACCAAACTGCAGCAATTTACCAATCAGCTATTTTGATCTCCTCCTTTTTCATCCAGAGTATAAGAGTTAAAAAAATATTCTTCTAAGTAAAAAGCCATATAACTAAGGCTATGCATATATCATGTAGCAGTACCTACCTATTTGTAGTGCTGTGTAAATCACATGCATTGTGATTTGTTATAACATGTACTGTTTATCTATCTATATACAATAAACGTAGCTAGTCATGCACAACAATTCTGTTTCGATCTTTTAATCTTCTAATTTTAATATTTTGTTCATACGTATGCAAGAACATCTTAAGACTTTCTGTGTGTGTATGTTTGTAAATTAATAGAACCCAAAATATTCTCACTAGCTGAACAGTCACCATCATTATTGTCTACTATCTGCAGTGTTTAGTGGTGAAATGTCACAGAAATTCATAAGCGGAGGGGAATGAATCTATAAATGTGCAATTTACTGTGCGTCAGCTCTTTCCTTCACACAAACATAAACAATGAATGTCATTAATATAAATGAATATGAATAGCACTCTGCAGCTAAAATGCATCAGGGTTGGGTTTTAATCCTTTGAATACTTTTATCTGAGACAGCATGGAAAACAAGGAAAACAATTTAACAAGACTATAAATATGGCATATCAGAGCAATATCTCAATACTGTGGATATTCACATTATTAACATGTACAGTAGAGGACTGTTAGGCCCGTTTCACACCGGGTGCGTGGCGTTAGCGTGTCAGCTACGTGGCGTGTCCGGGCTCCCATGTTAACCTTGCACACCGCCTGCGTGACACGCACGTCTCAAGCGCAGCTCGAGCCGCGCCAAAAACGCGTGAATGCTAGGAATAGGCCTCACGCCTATTTTTCACGCTACACGCAAGCGTGTTGGAAGCGTTTCCATTCAAAAAACACCATGCAGCCGCCACAACATATATATATATATATTTCTTCTTTGTTTTTAATATTAAATAGGCTTGGTTGTTGATTGGCTGCTGTGTTAAATCTCCTACCTACTGTAGCACTAGGAGTTTAACACCTCTCCTGTGTATATAACAATACATTTTTCAATACATTTTAACTCTCTTCTTCTGTAATGAAAGTAAAATAAAGAAAAAATATGGTATGTACAAATAATTTACAGTATAAAGTCTTGAATGTATATTTTAACTGTACAATATTTGGTAAGACTATCTATGTTAACTGTACAATCTTAGAATCTTGGTACATGCATAAAAGGAAGTACAAAGTTAATACTGAGATGCAAAATAAGTCCTGTACAGAACTGCAAAATCTAAATGTTCGGTCAATAAATGTATTCTGACACATAAATATATGAAGAGTATTAATGTAATGTAAAGATGTGTAAATACAATTAAATTGTTTGTGTTTTGATAATGGCTGAACAAGAAAATAAATCTGTAAGGGTGTGTAAGGATAATAAGCTTTTGATATCCGCAGGGTTAAAGCGACCTTACTTAACTCTGCCATCTTTTGGCTTCCAAGTTTTACTATTGCAATTACACTGGGCTCTGCTATTTGCAGTTTCTGCTGCTCAGAATTCTTGTTGTGGCCATTCACATACAATCACATCAGTCTCTGTGAGGACACTCAGGCATCTGTGGTTGTGTCCCCGTTGGCTGGCGCTTTCCTGGAGGAGAATAACATTACAGTATGATTGCAGAATAAAGAATGAAGAAAATGAATGCATTCCCATGTATAGCCCACCCTTGTGTTAACCCATTTACTCCTAAAATGCCTGCTAAAAACGCCTATAGAATCCTATGGCATTCTAGACTAAATATTCTTATTTCCTGAGGGTTTTCTGAAAAAATACTAAAAATTGTCAACGTCTACCAAAATTTAATATCTAAGCCTCTGTAGCACCAAACTTAAAGATAAACTTGAAATAAAAAGCATGCTGCGCTACGCAGCAACCAGCGGGAGATTCAATGTTGCGCTATGCAGCAACAGGCGGGAGATAGAATGTTGCATCATGCAGCATCAGGCGCGAATGGGTTAACCTCATAGCTGAAGAAATTTGGCAAAAACAGTGTGGGAAATTACTTTAATACTTTCCATGGGGAATAGGCTGCATCGGAAATGTGTAAAGTGTAAACGAAAGCGGTGAATGGGTTATTAAAGCGATGGTTCGGAGTAATTTCACCCTAAGGTCCTTTGCACCATGACCCCGAGTCAAACACCCTCCCAGAACCTGTTTTCCCTTGGTCGAGCCCTGGTCGAGTAGCGCTGTCAGAAACGAATGAGTTTCTGCAGGCGTAATGGAACTGGTTTTATCTCGTAAATTACCCCACTAATAATGCCCTGAATGGTACGAAACTTCTACAGTATGTTCTTTACTCATAAAACGAGGCATTGAAAAGTTTGTAAGTACACCAGGAGTTTATTTAAATAACACTTGTCTGATGGTTGCTATTATCTGCTACTATACTGCTGCGTCGACGTTACTTCCGTGATTTGGGAAAAGCCCGTAAAAGTCCTGCTAGGAAGCATGCATAAGGATGTAGATCCAGGAATGCACTAATATTTTGTTTGTAGTACCAGTTTGCAACAATTATTAGTTAACACTAAGTTGTAAACACTTCGGAAAAAAATATATTAAAAACTGGATATACCAAAAAACGATGTAATCGCTTCCTGTTAGGACTTTTACGGGCTTTTCCCAAATCACGAAAGTAACGTCGACGCAGCGGTAGTAGCAGATAGTAGCATCCATCAGGCAAGTGTTATTTAAATAAACTCCTGGTGTACCTACAAACTTTTCAATGCCTAGTTTTATGAGCAAAGAACATACTGTAGAAGTTTCGTACCATTCAGGGCATTATTAGTGGGGTAATTTACGAGATAAAAGTTGGTTCCATTACGCCTGCAGAAACTCATTAGTTTCTGACAGCGCTACTCGACCAGGGCTCGACCAAGGGAAAACAGGTTCTGGGAGGGTGTTTGGCTCGGGGTCATGGTGCAAAGGACCCTAGGGTGAAATTACTCCGAACCATCGCTTTAATGCCACCATACATGCTTAGTAGTCAGAGCTTACAAGGATTAGATTAGGACAGACAAGGGGATCAAAAAATGGCTGTCAGAGTGATTCATTCACTGGATCGACTTGAAAATAGATAACACCAACTGAAGGTATTCAATTTGCCATTTTTCGTGGAGCTTAAAGGAAGGGTCTTTCTACGGAAGGCCGGGGCACCTACTCAAATTTGGTGAGGTGCGCTTTGTCACAGGTGACTTCTGACTGCACCCCTGGAGGTGCGCTGTTTTGGGCCTGCTGTTTTGGGATGCTACCACGTGGAGATGCTAGCCCATTCACCTTCATGTCACTGCATCAGAGCACACACACACACACACACACACAATGAGGTTTATGGGAGGGGCATTTACTCCGAACATACACTAGAGGTGTGCGCGGATAGTCGAATAACCAGTTAACCGTTCCGAGACTATACTACTGTACATGAATATTAATATCCCTATTCAGTTATTCTATAATGCTACCATGATATGCTGGTAGAAGTTACTTACCAGGTTAATTAAGTTAGGACATTGGCATGACAAAATAAACAGTGGATCTGAGACATTTTTCATGTTTTATATAACGTATTTGTGTGTGTAGCATACACAATACAGATAAATAAACATGCAGAAAACCCAACCATGCACTTCATACAGGGGTGAAATATGAACAGATGTCAGATAGGACCAATAAAAAGACGCCAGATAGAGATGTTAGAGAGTGCAGAGGTCTTACATTGCTGTGCCGTTGCCATCCCCCTCCTCCATGACCTTTGACCCTGGGACTTTCTGTCCAAACAGCTTCACTGCCAGGAACATTAGCATGCCACAGCGGTTGGTATAGCAACACGTGGCATCCACAGCAATGAGCAGCACCAGGAATACCAGCATCACAATGCCAACCACACCACCCTTCCCCAAACCAGGTTTACTAACTGGGAAAACCAAAGGGAAACATATAAAACATGAATGAAAAGTACTGGATACCACAGTACCAATGTACCAACGTTAAAAAAGCCTTTTAGCCGAATTTACAAAAGCATCTTGGGGAATATTATAAAATCACTGAAAAGTGTATTGGTATGGCTCCTTTAAATAGTTAAACTGATTTAAATCAAACTGCACTGTACACTGCTGTATTTAGAACAATACTTCAGAACCCTTTCACAGCTTCAGTATCTCTAACACAGCATTTGTGATTCCTGTCCAGGGGCTCTACCTGCACTGGATTGTGGGACGGTGAAGTTAAGCATGGCAGGCATGGACGGGCCATTGGGGTTGTGAGCAACAATCTTCAGTTGGTAATCAGAGCTGTACTGCAGGTCGTGGAGATAGATCTCTGTGGCGTTTGGGAGCAGGTCCTTTTCTCTCCACTCGTCATCCTTATCCTGGGGAGGAGATGTCGCTTTATAACAAGCTCTCAAAAGTAACCAACTGCCAACTTCAGCTGGACAAAGTCCTCAGTTCACACAGACCTTTAGGTCCTGTTCAGTAATGTCAATGCACGATACACAGTATCTGAGAATACCCAAGATAACTCACCGCTTTATAGTGCACCGTATAGAAACTGATGGGGGATCCACCAGTGTCTAGTTGCTTGAAGGGAAGTCTAGCAATGTTCTCCTCAAACTTTATTTCTTTGTCTGTTAGGAAAGGTTTGTCTGGTTCGCCTGGAAACAGAGAATGCAGTAAGATAATTACACCAGAAAGCACAGCAGCAATTCAAAATTGATGACTGATTATTAATCTGCACAGCATAGGTGATCTCAAGCCCTTCAAGCTTGTTCTATCAGTCAGTGGGTTTACATGGACACTGTAAATCCAATTAGAATCAGAATAATGGCTCAATCAGAATTAAACTCTCGATACGATTAGAATTCTAATCTGAATGAAAGGGGGTGGTGAATTCCGTTCTCATTCCCATTGAACAGCCGTGTACGGTCAATCAGGTTGCCTGCTGTAGCTTCTCCAGCAAAAGCAAAGCAACTACCGCTATTCCAATCAAAGATTCTAGAGTGCTTATTGGAATAGAACGTACCCCATGTTAACGAATGACACAGAATTTTTTATTTGGAATAATGAAATCAGAACGACAAAAAACTGTCCATGTAAACAAGGCTACAATCTATTGCGATTTTCAGATTATTGGCATTTAGAAACAGACATACGGTACAGTATAGACATACAGTAATGAATCCTCACACTCCTGTTTTACCTCCTGTGGTGGGTGATGTCATCAGGTGAGCAGGGGATTGGATAGGGTCAAGAAGGATGGTCACAACAGGAGCGTCGTCATTTAGATGAGCATTAAACAATGACATGAGTGGGACATGGAGGAAGCAGATATGAAACCAAAAGAGATGATATGGCATGTAGGCATGAAACATGATGATGTTCAAATCCTTAAATACACATTTTCAGGAGTAGAGTTGTAGGGTCATCTCATGACAGGCATTGTGTAGATGACTGGTCAGTTTTAAACCCATTCAGATACCTGGCTGGTTAAGGTCTTGATAGATGGGCACAATGAGAATACAGTGTGGGGCAGTCGGGAAAGAAATGACCGATGGCAACCCGACTGAAGGAAATGGTGGACGAACGTTGTGGGGAAAAGTGGAAAAATGTAACACTCACGTTCTCCCAATGTCCGGGCATTGGAGATATCAGAAAACTCTCCCTGTCCAACAATGTTTCGGGCAGCCAAGCGAAAGGAATATTCAGAGTAGGGCAACAAAGGGGTAGCAACCAGAGGATCTCCATATGAAAAAAAAAAAAAAAAAAATATATATATATATATATATATATATCCAGTGTAGAGGATGACAGTTATGATCACATCTGTATTTTAATGCACATATATGTACATATATCTAATGCAATTGTCAAATATGACTACATTATTATTATGAATAAATAAATTAATAGATTAAAAAAAAATCCATGTGTTACATATATATATATATGAGACCAGAAGTTCTACATTTGTCTATGGCTTTATATTTTAATTATAAATATTATAAAAATACATATTATATATAAATGTAAATATTTCAAATGAATTGGAAAATGCAAAAGACAGTTGCAGAAAATAAACCTGGTTATTAAACTATGATTAACTTCCAGTTCTTCAGGACTCAACACAATGAAAGCCAGTTCACAGCTAGCATAGTCACATAAAGCGTAAGGTAAAATTACTGAAATTATTTTATCTTGATCATATTGTAAAATGTCATGCTATTTTAAGATAAGACATTTGGACATTAAGTAAAAGGTTTAAAGGTGAATTTTTTTTATTATTAGAAAGCACTAGCACAAAATGGGTGGACTAAAAATATAGATTGTGCCTGGATGTAACTTTGTAATGCAGTACAGTTTTCTACAGTAAAAAAAAAAAAAATACCAGTGGAGTTGATGACCATTTCGTTCCACTTCTGCTGAGGGTCTTGCTTCCACTGGAGGATGTAAGCAGTAATGGTGGAGCCACCATCCACCACAGCTTTGCTCAGGTTGAAACTAGCTGCAGCAGCTCCTGGATTTACTGACACTTGGGACGGCTTGCCTGGCGAGGCTGTAAGCACACGGGGAGACAACAACAAACTGATCAGAGAAGTTTAACAACAAAACAGGTCTTTCAGTTCAGGAGCGACAATGTAGTGGCTCACTCTGCAAACTGAAGTCTTCCTCTTTGATTCCTGAGCTACTGTTGGCAATGCAAGAATACAGACCACCATCAGATGGCGCCACCTTCTCTACGATAAGATCCGATCCCTGCACTTTTATTCGGCCGCTGCTGCTGAAGCCCTGTGATTGGCCATTCAGGCACAAAGACAAGGAGACTTCTATTATAATAAGAAAGATGTCAAACCTTTGGCATTTAATTAATTGTGACATTCTGGGGGATTTAAATCAACCAACAAATTGCAAAGGTCAAAGGTGGATAACACCAGCACACAGTGAAGGTCCCATATATTTAATAACCTACTGTACATCATACATTATTTAAAATGTGTATGTAGGGTAGCTGCAGTCGCACCGTGTTTCCATCGGGACCCTTTTTAATCCACTGGAGTGAGGGCATGGGATGTCCTGAGATATTGCAGGACACGGCCACCATTTCTCCAGGCTTCACTTTCACTTCCGACTGGCTCAGGATCACCACAGGATGCTCTGGAGAAAATAAACGGGACAAAGTCACCCTCTAGGCAGGAGGATGAGAGAGATTCTACAGAGGTGCCCACTACCATGTCCCAGTTCATCACATCATATTTCAGTTGGTGAAATGGCAATGTCCAAGACCTGCTCATCGACGTAGCTCTCTTATAACACCACTTGTGCCACATGTGACTCTGTATTACATATAGGCAAGAGTACCATCGTAATGGTACTCTTGCCTATATGTAATCGTTCAAGATGGCTCAAATATTACACACAGCCAATTTCAGTATACAATCCTTGATAAAGACTGAAACTTGGTGAGCAAACCTAGAACTGATGTCTATACTGTTCAATGCCACCCACTTACACAACCCTTTGATACACAACCAATGTGCATCTCACCCACCCTGCCTCTAATACACCCTCCATACCTGAGACATCAAGAAAGGCTGTGACAGTACTTTCTCCGATCTTATTTTTGGCTGTGCAGATGTACTCTCCCTTGTCCTCCCTCTTAACAGGCTTAATGGTGAGTTCGCTCCTGTCTGAGTTGAACTCGTGGCGGGATGAATCAAGGGCTGTGGGTCTGAGGAGGTGAAAGGATGTGGTAAAGTGAGAGGGGTTGAGATGGATCACTATTGCACACCACTGCACATTTGAAGTATAACAAGGGGCGGACAAGAACAGGAAGGGAGAGAAAGAGGCAGACAGGAAACGGCAAAGGACACACAGGATGGCACGGCACATTAGTGCTGCAGAGAGTCAATGATGCAGCATCCAAACAGCAGCACGCATGGAGAATCTGCTTTATATAGCAGACAGCCTTTTACACATAAACTGCGGGAAACATTTATATTCTCATCCCAAAAACAAAATAAGCATACAGACACAACATTCATCCCAAAAACAAAATAAGCATACAGACACAACATTCATCCCAAAAACAAAATAAGTACACACAGCCACAACACTCATCCCACAAAAACAAAATATGTACACACAGCCACAACACTCATCCCACAAAACAAAATAAGCACACACAGACACAACACTCATCCCAAACACAACTCCAGAGGTCATACATAGTCAGTGGAGGACTGTGGCAGTGTTTTATCCTATCTTATTTTTGGCCGTGCAGATGTACTCTCCCTTGTGTTTCATCTTTACGGACTTAATGGTGAGTTTGCTCTTATCGGAGTTGAACTCGTAGCGAGCGGAATCAAGGGCGGTTGGTGAAAGGATGTGTTAAGACCAGTTTACACTAAAGATTCACAGCTTGACAAGCTGCAACATTCTATAAACTGCAACACACGTTCTAAAAAACTGTGTATTCAAACCAGTGCAACAACTCGCACCAACGTTTCTATAACAACACCTTTATTACACCACTCGTAGCCAGATATGAACTAGCTAGCTGGATAGTAGTTAGCCAGCAAAGTTAACTAACTTGCTGATAAGCCAACAGTCAGTAAATTTGCATTTGTTTTTGCAACTTTATTTGACTGGTGTTGTGCAGACACTGGTTCTCTTCACAATAGAGTTAATGAGTATTTCTCTGCCTCTCCTTGGACTGACTGAGACAAACAATGTGAGGTAAAAGTGTTCTAAAACCTTGCAACTTGACTTGCGATTTGACATGATGAATACTTTGTAACGGCTTGCAACAGTTGGCGATGACATGCAGCGTTTAATTCACACAGCTGCAAGTTCTCTCTGCAACGGATTTGTTTGTGGTGAATCTTTGATGCGAATTGGTCTTTAGAGTGAGTGGGGTTGAGATGGGTCACTATTGCATACCACTGCACATGTTAAGTATAACAAGGGGCGGACAAGAACAGGAAGGGAGAGAAAAGGTTGGGTGACTGTTCTCGCCCTTCGCTACAGTGGACGTATAGGCAGACCCCACCCCCCCACCCCCACCAATTTGCAACTAATGTAGTCGATGATGACAGAAAACCCATTCATAACATCTAGCCCAGTCAAGGACATCATGATCGGCAATCATGGATACAAATAGATTGTTTACAACATGGTGAAAAACACTTTTTTCACTAAATATCAGGAAGGCCAGACCTAAACCAAGATTAATTTAGACCAGAATGACGAGAAGAAAAAAGTCTGGACAACGACAGGAACGGCTCAAAACAAAGCATACCACATCCATCAGTCAAACATGGTGGAGGCAATGTTATGGCATGGACATGTAGCCTAAGGCTGTTGAGAGTACACGTAACAGATATCTGTTGAGAGAACAGGGTCACTGGTGTTTATTGATGTTCGGACTGCTGATAGAAGTAGCAAGATGAGTTCTGATATACTATCCTCCAAATGCTGCACAACTGATAGGACAGTGTTTTACAGTACAGATGGATAATCACTCAAACATACTGAAAAAGCAACCCAAAAATGTCTCAAGGCAAAGAAATTATTCTTCAATGGCCAAGACAGTCAGATTACTTCAACCTAATTTGAGTATGCTTTTCACAAAGGCAGAACTGAAGGCTGGAAAACACACAGACATGCAGCAACTGAAGGAGGCTGCAGTGAAGGCCTGGGGAAGTATCTCATGAGAGGAATCTCAGCATTTGGTCATGTCTATGGGTTCCAGACTTCAGTCAGTCATTGATTGCAAATGAAAAATGGCTGTAATGCCTAAACAGTTGATGCAACATTTTTGTTCAAGCCCTTGAGTTAAAGGTGGAAGTCTACACTTCAAGCACATCTTGATTATTTAATTTCAGATACATTCTAGTGGTGTACAGTACCCTGGTAAAAACACTTTGTGAAGAGAGTCTGGCCTCTCAACTCTAGCACTGTAACGGGCATAGACTGCCTTAACTTAGAAATCATTGGTCCAGCGGCTTAACCAACCACATTGAGCAGAGATTCCCAACATTACTTCCTACTTCGCCTACACTTTACAAACTGACAATAGACTGCATCGGCAGTCAGGTATTTAGGCCTACCTTTGTTGTACATAAATGTACACATTCTTTCAACAGCAATTTCTGATGTTTGTAGGTGTTGCTACTACCGTTTACCACGGCCACTTTTAATTTTGATTACATCTCGTTGGGCTGATTGGCCAGTCACAATATGAAGCCGAGGGAAACGTAAGTGAATTGTTGTCTGCCAGATTAGTATCTCACTGAAAGGAGAGGAGGGCATGGCCAGGCTAGGTGTACAGAGGCAAAATTACAAATATTGTGTCACAGTCCAAATACTTATGGACCTGACTACTACTCACATTGACCATGTAATCTCAGGCTTTGGCTCTCCTGAGGTCGAGCATGTAATAGAAACAGTAGAATCAGGTCCACTTTTTACAGTCTTCTGTTTCTCGTGTATTTCCACTACTGGCTGTGCTGCAGGATAAAAGAGGATCTGATATTAAATTGGGTCACAATGACAAGATTTACATTTTTTATATGAGGAATATTGAAGAATAGTGAATATGATTTTAAAAGGCTCAAATTGTAGAGTTATTTTTTAGTCAAGATTCATATGCTTTTGAATTCCTGTCTCACAAATAATTTATTTAAAGGATAATTCCGGTATTTCGTCAAATTGTCAACATTTCGGTGTCTACCACTCTAGTTCATCCAAAACAAATCAGCCTGGTTACAAGTGTGATGTGCCGAAACTGCTCTACTGTCTGTGACTAAACTGAACTCTTATTTTTCTTCAGATGAAGAAAATCTAATTTTGCTAATTAAATCATAATTTTTTCCTCAAGCCTCTAAGCCTCACCAAATGCTCATTGGAGTACCACAGACTCAATACTTGGACCCCTGTTCTTTTTGAATAACACCTATGAATTACTTACTGTTGACGACAACAGAGATATCTAGCGTCTCAAATAATGGACGGCCTTTTATAAAGGCTTTGCAGGTATAAGTGCCCCTGTCTTCCCTCTGAATATCATCAATCTGAAGGATGTTGTCTGGTCGGACAGTGATCCTTGGTTTTCCTAAGAAGAATGGAGAAAATAAAGAAAAAAGAGGTAAAAAAAAAAAGACAAAGGCAGGAAGTCATTTGAGAGTCACATATTTTCAAAAAAAATGATAGGAGTGAGCTGGGAAAGCACACATACACTCATTAAGGCTGTCAATGGTGGTATTTCGTGCTAAATGGGGCAGACTTTATTTCCCCACTATTCTTTCATTCTAAAGAAGCCTTATGCTCTCATCACTGAAATAGAGGTTGGACGAAAATTCAGAGTTGACGTCAGATGTTTTCCCCACGTGGAAAAAACATCCTTCGATTTGAGATCAAATCGGATGGAAATCTCCCCATCAAGGCATCCACCATCGCCATCCCTCCACCAACCACCACCAGCGGAGCCATGCAGGCGAAAACCAGACGCCCCATACCACAGAAGAAACCAGAAGAGGCCGTGGCGAGAGTGCCCCTCATACCATCAGTACCCAGCTGAGTGCTGCTCCGGTACCACTGGACCTCCACTGCAGGCTTCCCAGTGGCAACACAGGGGATGAGCGCTTGTCCACCTTTTAAGAACTCATGGTAGGTTGCCGTCTTGCCGAAGGTAATTGGCTCTGAGAGGTGAAAGATAAAAGGGCTAAATATACATTTCGGACGCTGCTTGTTTGTATTTATGTACATATGTTATATGTATCTGTGTGTGAAATGCCTGTATCCTTACCATAAACAAAGACGTCAGCGCTTGTCTCCTTGTCTCCACCACTGTCATATTCACATTTACAGGTATACGTCCCTGTGTTACTGAGCTTGGCTGCGTTTATTATAAGCTTACTTGATGTTTCGTCAAGTTTCTCAGTCAAGAAGTCTTCATTGTCCTCTTCGACCTCCTCGTCATTGAAAAACCAAGTGATGGTTCCTTCTCCCCCAGCTGAAGGAAACAGTCATATATCACAGGATATTTTGGCTTTGGCTCTGACTGCAATTGGATACTAATTTACAAAGTGCCACTGGACTGCCCAAAAACACCAGGTCAGAGGGTGTTCAAAATGTCTTTCAAATTAGCAATGGTTGTTGCACAAGAATGATTTCTGCATAGGCACAAAGTTTATAAACTATTATTTAAATTGTTTATCTAATTTTTTTAAGAGTACATATAATATTTATTTTTCATTTTAGCTGTCTCATGTTAGATACAAAATCAAATGAATACCAACCTTTGCACAGCAAAAGATAACGGTCGTTCACCTTTACATCTGGTTCGCCGGCAACAATCTCGATTTTTGCATCTGATTGAGTTACAAAACATGAACAGAAGCATACAAAGTGATGTCAAAGTCAAAATAAGGAGCCCATACAATCCCCTCCTTGATGTCAACAGCACTAACTGGTACTTATCAGATCAGCCTACAAGTGTTTCTCTATTGTTTAAGAGCTGATTGGGTCATAAATAGCTTCGGGGACAAATTGTAGGCTGCTGACAAACGTCCAGGAAATATTACAACCATAAGCACAAACAAAGATAGACTTCCTGCATGACACTTTAACTCTTCCTGAATGGCCAAGATGTGGAAATGAATACAGGTGATTGTATGGTATATTTCATCGGTACTGAATAGAAACTGAATAGATGTCTGCAAATGCAATCAATAATGAATGTTGGCATTACAGACTAACAGGTTAATCTCCTCTGCCTATCTGACACTGGCACTTTTTTTAAAAATAAGCATTGTCTTCCTAAAATTGTATATTTTCAACATGACTTCTAATTTAGAGGCTAAGCAACTAATTAAGAAGAACTATTCAAACTGGTACATGCTGCACCTTTTGTTTTCCTTGTTGGAAGTCGCTATAAATTCATTACAATTCATCTATAAGATGCTACTGAATTGTGTGGCTGGCTGGGTGAAAGACAGTTTAAAATACAGGATTTTTTTTGTTAGATATAGCTGAAATTTGTCTTTAACCTTTCACCCAGCCACATAATTGCTGTGTTGAAATTGACACAATATGTGTTGTCCCTGAGCACACACAGCAATGTGTCATTTTAACACATCACTTTTTAGAGTGTACTGGAAAATACATTTCAGTTTTACAATGGGAATCAATGGGAAAATTCAATTGCTCTCACCTGACAATGTCCAAAATGTGAAAAGCACACAATATCTGATCAGCAGCAGAGCAGCAGCCATGGTCCAAAACCCGTCTCCCTGCTACGTTCCAAAACACCTGGGGTGTTGTCTGGTGCCCAAAAAACTGGACTAAGTTTTCCCGAAGACAAGTGTCCCAGAAATTTATAGCCAGGAGGGGAGCGAATGAACGAGACAGACAGGAAATATGTTATCTTGGACATCTCTCTCTCTCTCTGCCTTCACTTCCACCTCCTGAAATTTTTAATTCAAATCAAGCATGGGGATGGTGCCTGCCCAGCCCAGCCCACTCAGGCGCCACCACATCTCCCCGACTCGTCCCTCTGAATGCCGGATGAAAGGAGCTCTCTGCTCTCTGGGGCATTGATAAGACGATAGAAGCATCTTTTGATAAAAAAGGCTCATCTCTGCAGCCTGCTCCTCATACATTAATTGAAGATGCTGTGCTTTTTACAACTACTTCTCTGAACTGATGCATCCACTGAAAAAAATCAGAAGAAAAAAAGAATGGCTTCATTTCACAATTCTAGAAAGCTAATTTGCATGATACTTTAAGAGGCAGAAAATGTTAAACATCATCCATTAACTGTCAAAAGTCTATGTGTGTTGGCTTTGCGCCCTTTACACCAAAAATAAAAGCCAAATTACTGCCCTTTTCCACGGAAAAGACAAACTTTCCTTCCCTCACTGTTAATGTTTATGTTACCTGTGCTCGGAGACAATAGTTGCAGGAATTGTGTTCTGAACACAATGACATTACATAATGAGTCTCCAAGGATTCCTATAAATATTTGCACATTACAAGAAGCTATGGATTCTCTGTGAATCTGTGAGTCTTGTGGCTTCCATGCAGATCACTATATAGAAAGCTACAAATGGGTTATCAAAACAAAATATAATGTATGATAATCCATCATTTCAAGCTAACAAATAAACATTGGTACTCCAACTTAACTCCAACTCTGACATATTTAAGACATTAGTACAGATGAGTATCTAACTCTATAACTGTTGCATGTTAACCCTTACAAGCCCGACCGTTCTAATTTCGTTAAAATTTTAACTATAACCAATCGTCTAATATCTCAGCTGTCCAATGACTGATTTTGTTTCTGAAATCTTCCCCGTAATGCTGACAGTATTCTCGTTTGCTTTTGATATCAGTTATTTTCATTTGACAATTTCATTTAAAAACCTGTTAGTATATAACCTGTAAGTAAGTTTGTTTTCTAGTACCAATTTGCTTGTTAGCATTATATTGGCAAGTCAGTATAGCATACCAAAGCTGAATAAATCAATGGGCGCCGCGTTTCTAAGTTAAGTTCTCTTACATGAAATAAGTTGAGCGATATTTTTACTCCTCTCAATATGTAGTTGTAGAAAACAAGATGTGAAATCACGGATTCTGTCAGAAATGTAGTGCTAATTAACGTATTGCCTCTCCTCAGGTTGTTACCTCGCTAGGCAGTTTGTAGTGAACGGTTTTACCTTGCTAACTTCTAAATGACAAATATCAGACGTGCTTGTCTCAACATTTTCTAAGATGGCATGACTTGATATTCTACTCTTCTCAATATGTAGTTTTATAGAAAACATGATGTGAAATCACATATTACGTCAGAAATGTCATTATTGCATTTAAGCAGTTAGTTACTAGGTGAAATGTAATCTGTCTTTATCTTAATGCCAGCCAGGCAATCAGATTTAGGGTAGCTAAACCCATGTGTAATAAAATGACTTTTCATAAAAGTACTTCTAAATATTTTTACATACTTCTAAATATTTTTGAGTTACTCAAAATGCTTCAATAGTTTAGGCTACCTCTTCTTGTGTATGTATGTGCACACACGCACACATCTGTAGTTTTGTGATTTTATTTTTTAAATTAATAAATGTATTACATTTGTACGATTTTACTGTTGTTTCAGATGGAGGATGACAAGACCTACACAGACCTCCTTGCAGGCCTGAAGAGGTAGCTAACTGCTGATGAGCTTGCGCTCACAATGTTGAAGACCATGTGAGGATGGAGGAAGAAGGTATAGATTTAGGTGGCGTGCGTAGGGTGGTGTAGACTGCCACTAAAACACTGTGAAATAGACTTGTTATGTTGATTTTTATGTTGTTGTCCCAGGCATATGTGGTTTTACCAACCGAACGGGTGGGAGGTTGTGCTTAGTAGGCGTCAGATGCAAACACACAGTGCAGGGGCATGGGACGAGAAGAGACCCCAGAGGAGTTTCACAGTTTTCTGGGATTGATCATTGACATGGGACTTCACTTCCTCCCTAATATCCATTGCTACTGGGGAACCAAGTCTCTGAAGGGATCAGGAGCGCTGACCAAATGAGAAATACATATTGTGTACACTTTTTTCTCCATTGACATTGCTGTTGTCAGTAGTTTCTTATTATTTCAAGTTCAGCAATGCAGAATCTGGTGTTGAACCTAGGTTTGGTAGCTACAGCCAGAAAGACTTTGGCTTAAAAATCTATCACAACAGCTGGCAGGCATTTCCACAAAATTTCAGCCTCAGCCTTCAGCTGCTCCAACTACTACTCTGTCGCCTTTTTCATCAAGTACATATTCCTGTACAGCAGGAGCCAAAGAAAAATTGTTGGCTTTGTTATAAAAAAACAATACATAATAACACTAAAGTAGCTTGTATGGCCTGGAGTTTAGCGGTAGGTGACTGCTTTTTGGTAAACAAAATTGCTGTCAGATTTGGCATTCTACAGAAGGGGATGCGTTTCGCTATGAGTCATAGGTCTTCTGTGTTTAACCTTTCAGGTTCCCCACCCCACCTTTCCCTATCCTCCTCTGTGTGTGTGTGTGTGTGTGTGTGAGTTTGTGTGTATATGTGTGTATGTGTTTATTCTCAACAGGCTTGTTCTATGTAATCCACTTTCAAATATTTAGACACATTGATTTTTTGAGTGATGTTGAAGTTGATTGTATTCCTAGCTTTTCATAAATAATACATTTTATAGATGTATATCATTTTCATATTACACTAATTTATATAAGGAAGTTGTATCTGTTGAATCAAATGTATTCTATGTCTCTATTCAGAATTGATCTTCAATAAATATACAGTATACTTACTTCCTGTATTACTGGTAAGGTACATGTTTTTCTTTTTTATATCATTATTGTTGACTGTAGCATTTGCTTATATACAAATAAATGGTTTATTCTTATGGACCAAATAAATCTAAACCATTGTGTCTGACTTCATTATTAGTTTTTATGCATACTTTTATGTTTTTGGTGAGAAAGAGAATGTGAATTCTGTCAACATTCTAAATCCCATTTCCTGCATTTTTTTACACTTATCACTTAATTTATCATAACTTTTGAAAGGTTAATGATATTCCAATTCAGTCTTTTTTGTTAAATAGCCCACAACTTGCTGAACATGTCATACACTCTATATTTTTCTCTATCTCGTATAGAAATATGATGAAAATTATTTTTTATGTGAATGAAATTCAATTTTAATGAATTTCGGTATACATTTGGAGAGGATTTTCAAAGACTGTTCATTACTATATCAACATTACCATATGTATTTTACATCATTTGATAGAACTGACCCTTCTGATTACAATGGTGTGTATATCCCATTGATGGTATGTATTATACTCAAGAAATAAGGTTTTTTGTGTAAGGAGGTCATCCAGCACCAAAAATGGAATGTTCGGCACGGGCACGAAAGGGAAACATTAACATATAGATACAGTATATAAATGTTATCACTGAAAGACACAATGTTCTGTATGTGTAAACTGTAATGATAAAAGTGACAAGCAATTTTACAGATATTGTGTTTTGTTGTTGTTGTTGTTTCGCTTAATGATTTCATTTCCTACGCCGTGTGGTGACGTTATGCCCAGTCAGGGGACGTATGGGAAATGGCCATTGTAGGAGTAAACAGTCACGTATCGCGGAGGCATTCAGAGTGTGACGCCAAAGCCAGTGAGCTCTCCAATGAGAAGCGTAAAGAAAGATGAAAGATGGGAGGCCAGAGATGGATGGCAGTATGACCTTATTTGGGAGCTACACTTCTCATCCAAAAACAGTGACAGTGTCTCTAAAGTCAACAAAAGAGAACTAGATTTAGCATTTTGTACTGTAAATGCCGAATGGGGAAGGCGGACCTCAAAATGACCATGAATCTTCAAAGCCAAAAGTAAATACAACAGAGATTTACGAGCAAAACTCATTCATTGCTTTGATTGTAGACATCCTGTAAACTAGGCCAGAGTGCACTGTTTACCAAGATTCAACTGCGATTACGTGAACTATCACAGGAACACTCGGCCGCGGCCGTTCATTCTCAACAGAGCTGAATACAACTTACTGTATGAGCATATGGCACACGTCTCCGTGGGTTTAATCTACAATCCGACAGACATGTGCCAGCGCTGTCACGTATCACTACTTCATGAGACAAGCGTCTGCAGTGCAGTATGAGTTCTTGGGTCTCCTTATCCCCCCTTCATCTGTAGTGCCACCCAAAAGACTGCTGACACACAGCCACACCTCTGACCGTATGTCGTAGCTATGCCATGGAACTCTAGTGGCAGGCAACCATTTGTGGCACCTCTGCGCTGATAGTGGGTCATAATTACGAGCGCTGCGCAGAGGCCGAGGTTCCAGTGCGCCAGTGTAGGCCCAACCCGGCCATTGGGGGCCTCCTATCGGAATGATTATCTGCCCGCTCTCATTTTCATTCATTATGGGGGAGCGTGCACTTATCAGAGCTTGGCAGTGGGAACAAGAAAAAGGAACTTCTTGCCTAGACATTCTTTTTCACCCCTGCCTTGCTTTTTCATCTGCCGCGGCCTCCCCACACATGTACACACACCTATACTTCATACGCAGGGATGCAGCCTTTCACCATCATTCAACTACAGTGATACATTTTTACACATAATAGATCTAGCTTTTTAAAGAGCTCAAATCAAGAGTTTGCCTAAGACCAAATTCAAATTTGATATATTTGAAATGTCCAACATGGATGACCCTATTGCCTTAGGAAATTACACGTTTGAACTGCTGAAGACATACCTACAATTTCAGAATGGGACAGAGGTACTGATTTGGATATACAAGGCTCTTTGAATAAGCCCGAGGCCGAAGAATGAAGAAATCATCATGTTTATGAAAACATACTTAGGAATCATTTATACTGTACACAGCTAATAAACAAATAACTGCATGCAAAATACACTAGTATGTTACATAAGTGGGAGTGATGGCTTATAAGATAGATTTAGATACATTCTGGGGTGATGCCAATAAAAGAATCTAAAGATCTGGCTTGATAGCACGTCTTTGCCCCTGAACATCTCTTTGTCTTAACACTGCCTAGACAGATAGACAGTGAGGCGTACACCCCAAAACAATGACCCACACCCTTTAATTTTTGGGATGCCTGTTGACGCCAGACAAGTACTGCAGACGAGCCACTGTTTCCTCCTTTGTCCTCCCCTACACCAGTAAACAAACAATGGTCCCAAAAAACAATGGGTGCTGTTTTAGACTCTGAGCCATTGCACGGGTAAGAGATAAACAAAAGTCGCCAAGCACCCTATTGAGCACGTGCACACGTGCGCATAGAACAGCAAAAGCCCCGAAACCTGGCAGCCACAAGGCAGGAAAAAGGGGACAGACGCCGTGACTGTCGTGACACTGAAGACACACGCACCCACAAGCTGACCTTCAGTACTTTGATATTATTTTAAGAATATGGAGATATGACGACAATTCATGTGTGTGTGCACATGTGCATGAGAGTGAGTGGGGGAACTACAGGCAACAGCCAGTAATAGCCAGTAAAAAATTGTGTGACAACATGATGCTGTTATCAAATATAAGTATCATTATTTTTAAAAAAGAATCATATATTTAATATGAACTATTAATAAAATGCAAAGTATTACAGAGCTGCCCTGTTAACCAATACTTTTCTACACAAGTGATATATCGAGATGAAGCATATCATTGTATTCTAGGTTTTAGCACAGGAGAGAGAGCTAGGAGAGAAAACATCCAATACATAGAAATGCATTTCCAAGGAATTACCAGTGCATGAAAATGCAAAAATTTTTATGTAAAATATCATGTATAGTTAAAACAGATAATGCAGAGATGGTTACTAAGGTGTTGATAGGATAGACATGGTGGTTGCATAGTTGAAGGAAAGTTGATAGTTTAAAGGTGCTCTAAGCGATGCTGGGTAACATCACTTCTGTTGACTTTCAAACAAAACAGAGAGCTAGCTTGCTACTTCCTCCCCCTCCCTCCCGTGCTGCTCCCGTGCAATTGAAAATCTCCTAAACGTGCATCTCCTCTGTGATTTGCTGGAACAGTTTGTTTTTATGGGCTAGGTTTGCCCAGGTTGTTTTTGTTGGTGTTTTTGGAGCCTGGACTGTCCACTGCAGCTGTTTGACTGATTGAAATCCCTATAAGTGTTCTTCACCCATACCGACTAGAAGATAAAAGGGATATGAACGCATAACAGAGGTGTGGCAGTTAGAGAGAGAACAAATCTCATAACTACCAAAAAAAAGGCAGTGATAGTGACGTGAATAAGCACAGCTATTTAGACTCCACATGTCCCACAAGTCCAGTGAGTGCAATTATCTACCCTGATTTGGGAGTTGAAAATGTTGAAATTAGACAAAGACTGCAAGTCTGTGTACCTCAGAGCAGCAAGGTATAAACAAAACAAAAACACCAATAACAACGGACCCCTTCACGGTTCATGTTACAGGAAAATTCACATTGAATTGTGTGTTAACCAGAGAATTTCTCGTCAAGAAAAAAATGCCTATTTGTTGCATGTGAAAATCGCAAGTTTTTCAGGATTCCTGCAGGATCTCATCCGTTTCAAAATAATAGACGACATCTGTGGCTGCAAGCTATTATTTAACGGACAGACTGGGACAATGCTACGATCAAAGAGGCTTGTGTTTGTAGTGCTCACTTCATATCAGGTAAAGTCATCCCCATCCCATTATCATCCCCTTCTGTGAGATTAAACTCGAAAGCCTGGATTGCATGAACAGTTTTCTGTACACTAGCCTATAACGTTAACCAGTTATAAAGCCTATTTTATCGGAAATTTGTTCATTCAAAGTAGGCTACCTGAACTCAATCAGCTTACAGCCTAATATGTAATTACAGTGCATGAAAATACACTGTACTGTTCTTCCTAGGCTTCTTCTTCTTCTTCTAACGCATTTAATGCAGCTTCAACCATTTAACATAGAAACTTCATTCAAACTATGTTACATAGGTCTTTCTTAGGACATGTGGGCTTTGTATTTTTCATCTTTGTAACTTTTATACTTTTTAAACTATTATTTAACATTTCCTCTCAAAATTTCCCAATAGACTTAACATTGGGCTGATGACCTCACAATAGAGCCGTTAAGCAATTAGAATCCTAGGCCAGGTGGCCAGGCCACCTGCAGCAACTGCCAGTCTCAGGCTTTAAGCATACAATATCACTGTGTTAAGACTACACATCCTGTTCAACTGCTTCCACTGCCAAAAACTGTTTCAAAATTAAAGTCCTCCAGTGAATAACTACAATAATTCACTGTTAAATGATTTAACCCTTTAAACTACTGAACTTTTTAACTGTTCAGTCATAGTTACCATTTTTAGCGAAACTGCTAGAAAACATTAGCTAAGTAGCATGGTTAGCATAGTTAACATTGTTAGCATAGTTTTTAACAAAACTGCTAGCAAACATTAGCTAAGTTAGCTAAGTAGCATGGTTGGCATAGTTAGCATAGTTAAAATTGTTAGTATAACTGCTAGCAAACATTAGAGCCATTCCAACTTTCAGTTATCATCAAATATCTACCTATACATAGCCATTAAACTATTTGAATATCAACATTCATTAAACTTTCAGTCTGTCAACAACTTTTAAACTATTTACATTCAACTTTTAAATGGTCTACTTTTAAACTATCATTAAACTATCTATCTATTAAACTAGCTGTCTATCAACAACTTTCAAACTCTCTACATTCAACTTTTAAACGGTCTACTTTTAAACTACTTTTCAACTTTTATTAAGCTATGCAACCACCATGTCTATCCTAGCATCACCGTAGTAACCATCTCTGTATTATCTATTTTAAGTACATGATATTTTACATCACAACTTTTGCATTTTCATGCACTGGTAATTACTTGGAATTGCATTTCTAGTTAATTTAGCTCTAGCCTAACTGACATCTGCCTTGCTTTTTTTTTAAGTGCTTTTATTGTCTTCCACTCACGCCTCGTTTAGTCTAGCTTTGAATGCATGGGTAAATACTTAAAATAGCCTAATCCTAGTGGCGTCCATAGCCTATCTTGCAGCAAGCCAGAACCAACAGATATTTTTGCAGGGTTGCGATGGCACTGGCTTGCGAGTCTCTACACTCTGGACGTATAGCCTATTAAATAAACTGAACATTTTATGATACCTAGACTACTCGTCACATCGAGATGTCATTTTAGCTAACGTGGTTGCAATCGAGCAGTTATATGCTCCACACTAAAAACAACCCACGAACATGAAATCTAGGCTACTGTCTAAACTTTTGAGAAGTATAGAGACACTAAATGAATATAGCGCAGTAAGCACACGCATAATTTATTAAGCATAGAGCGAGCGCATTAGTGTCTGTTATTGCCTGGTAGGCTATAGGCTAGCTTACAAAATGATAAGGTTTACGTGTTATGAGACATTTTTCAAGCAGAGGCGAAACTAAAGATGGAGAAATATGCTGGATCAGCAGGTAAGACGGGACGGGAGTGCCACCCGCCCCGGCCTCGCCTAGACTAAATTAATTTCTGTCAATTCAACCTCGCTACTATTTTCTTATCAGTGCAGATTTATTGATGGGTAGCCTCATTTATTGTGATGTCCAAGTCCCACGTTACTGTTTCTTTCACGCATTCAGTAAGTGATTTGAGTCAGATGACGGGTGGCTTGCCTGTCTTCAGCTTAATGTTAAATTAATACCATCTAAATTCTAACCAATAAAAGCCTATTTTTAGCAGACATTTGTTCATCCATTGTTAGCTACCTCAACTCAACAAGTTAACAGCCTACAGCCAACTTGTAATCAGTTTAGTTGTAACTGATGTCTGCCTTGCTGGGTTTAAAAAAAAAATTGCTTGTCATCTTCCACTTCCACACCTCGTTCCCACCTAGTTTACATCTCGAGTTCTTTCAGGGCCGCACAGAAGTACCTACCCCGAGGCCCTGTATAAGTTCCCGGAACGACACGTAACCGGGCCGTTCGTCTATAGGAAAGGGAGCGTACCTATGTTCCCCGGGTCCTATGTTCCCCGCTTTGTATGGGACCGGGGAACATAGGACCCTTTTTTAAAACCCTAACCATAACCATAATCCTAACCCTAACCCCGAGCGGGGAACATAGGACCCGGGGAACATAGGGATGACCCCATAGGAAACACGCAAAAACGTTCCTGTAAAATCAAGTTCCAGGTCTGACAGTTGAAACTCCGCTAGTGAGGTTATTGAGGTCTGTAGCTGCAGCTTCAAAAACGCTATGATAACATTACAATATCACAGCCATATTGTGCAGGCCTAGTTTAACTACCGGTACACAATGATTAAATGGGTTCACACAGCATAAATTTTTCCTTTTGTTTTCCTTTAGGTATCACAGGAAAAGGAAGAGAGATGAACACCCAAACTCAGGAGGAGTAAAGAAAATAAAGAAAATGATCTTTGGCAAAAGGAATCTTATCTATACTCTGTCAACTATTACATGCCTGTGGCGGTGTTCTCTCTCCTTCTATTTTATACGGAATGTGGACCTTGTTTAAATTCAATCAATACTCATTATATTGGTCTGATGTTTGTCAGTGCATATAAGCATGCCTCAAAGAGATACTAAGACCTCAGTGATGTTATTAGCCATATGTTCAATGTAGAATCTGATATATATTTAAAAAGATTACAATTACGTTATTTTAATTCTTTTGTCATGTAAATTTTATGATTTCAATATCACAACAATATTGTGCAGGCCTAGTTTAACTAGACAATGATAATCTGATATATATTTAAAAAGATTACAATTACGTTATTTTAATTCTTTTGTCATGTAAATTTTATGATTTCAATATCACAACAATATTGTGCAGGCCTAGTTTAACTAGACAATGATTAAATGGGTTCACACAGCATTAATTGTTCCTTTTGTTGTTTTACTTTAGGTTTCACAGGAAAAGGAAGAGAGATGAACACCCAAACTCGGGAGGAGTAACGAAAGTAAACAAAATGAACTTTGGCACAGGGAATCTTGGAACGAAAAATGCTTTTGTCAACTATTACCTGCTTGTGGCTCTGGCGGTGGCACTATTTTATTTATTTTTATTTTACCTTTATTTTACCAGGCAGATCATTAAGAACAAGTTCTTATTTACAGTGATGACCTGACAAGAAGCACAAGCTTCTTGGAGGAGAAGGGGAAGGGGGCAGTGAGACATGTGCAGACAGACAACACGACAGCAACAGGGACCCACAGGGTTAACATAAAACTACTCAGACATACAGGCACGAGCAAAGAACAGGATTACATAAACAGCACAGAATATATAAAAAAATAACAATTATGAAAACATAAAAACATTAAAAGTAAACAATTGATTGAGAGGAGGGTTAAATGGAGGGGAAGCAGTTGCAGGAATCTGTGAGAAGGTCTGAGATGGTGTCTTTGAAGGCTGAGATGGAAATGAATTTGACCAGTTTGAGGTGTTTTTGCAGTGCATTCCAGTCAACGGCAGCAGCTGACTGGAATGATGCAAGACCAAGTGTGTATCTGGTTTTGGGGGTTGTTAGCAGGATGTGGAGAGAGGACCGGGTGTTATATGTGATGGGTTGTCGATGCAGCAGGCGGGACAGGTAGGGCGGTGTCGGTTAAAGGAGGGTCTTGTAAATGAGAGTGAGCCAGTGAAAATGACGACGAGTGTGAAGTGATGGCCAATTTACCAGAGAGTAAAGACTGCAGTGGTGGGTGTTGAGGGGGGCATTTGTAGCAAAACGGATAGCAGAGTGATAGTGTGTCCAATTTGGCGAGAGTGCCCTTACATGCAGTTCTATAGATAGTGTCACCGAAATCAAGTGTGGGGAGAATAGTCATTTGGCGTGGTGATTTGCTCCAGGATTGCCCCCTCACAAGTTAAATGTTTAATGGAGACGGAGAGGGAACACCCTTCCGATGAAACCACATGGCTTTTGTCTTAGATGTATTGAGTGACAATTTCAGTTGTGAGAAGGCATGTTGTACTTGGAGAAAGCTATCCTGGAGCGTGGATTGGACAGAGGAGGGAGATGGACCAGAGGCGTATAGGATTGAGATGGACCCCAATACTGCTCAGCCTGCTGATGAGGATGGAATGGTCAACGGTATCAAAGGCTTTGGCAAGGTCGATGAAAATAGCAGCACAGTGTTGTTTGGTGTCTAGAGTGGAGGTAATGCCATTTAACACCTTTATAGTGGCTGTCGTGCATCCATACCCAGCACGGAAACCAGACTGTACGCCAGTCTGGGTGGACCGGGTGAGAGGGGTTCATAAGAGTATGGAACAGCAATGAAGCAGCAAATAGGGTATCCACAGAGTAATGTAGCAGCAGGCCTCAGGCAGCAAACAGCAGCAGCAGGTAGGATTACCACAGACCAGTGCAGCAGAAGGCAGCAGGTAGCAGCACTTAAACAAGCTCCTGAGCAGGCAGCAGGTAGCAAGCAGGCAGCAAGCTGGCAGCAGGTAGCAAGCAGGACAAGGACACACACACACATGGTGCAGTACTGTCAGCAGGGTGCAAATCACAGTATTTTGGCTTTTCCAGTCAGTATGTTAATTGCTTACACTATGCAATGTACATGTTAAAAGAAACAAGAGTATGGATTATAAAAATGAGCATCCTCTCTCAATACTGGTGTCTGCTCATGACTTCACTAAGATTTCCAAATCCAGAGGTTTTAAATTTCCCACATTCCTTCAGGGGAAGTAAATGTGTAGATATACATTTTATATGCTGCATAGCTCATTAATCTCAGAATAGCCGTATTAAATAAACAGACCAGGTCGGAGGCAGGCCATTATCCATTCAGCATATGTCAGCACTAATGGTGGAGAGTCAAGTCACAGGCTTTTCCCACATTTCACCGAATGTTTGTGTTTATGAGTGTTTATTTATTTGTTTTTTATTTGGGCTAACATTGGTTTAGCTCTGGTGAAATTTAGCTAACTTGCATTTTTGTTTGTTTAATTTGTCTCCATTTGGGGATTGGATAGTAACAATTCATGGATGTTAATGAGCAGCCTACTTCCTGTGTGAGTGCGGAGGTATTAATAGATGTGATTTGAATATCCCTTTCCACTGAACCCAAAAGCACAATTTGACAATACCTTTTGTGAAGACACAATTCAGGCTGAGATCCAAAACATAAACTAATCTGCTGCTATTGAGGCAAATTTAGGGTGGCCAGATATAGCATCAGCTGAATGCTTTCAATTGAACATAATTGACACATATCATTTAGAGATGTGAGATGAGCTCTTCATCCTCCTCAGCTACTGTATATTGTCTTTGTAGAATAAGCATCATCATGGCACTATCGTCCATGACCTCAGGCTCAATAGATATGAGGACCACAACTATGTCCTCTCAATGAAGTAACTCTCTCCAACCTCAAATATCAGCAAATGTTGCTCTGCATCTTTCCTCTTCTCTCTCCCTTTCTGCTTGTTTTAAGCCTGTCCCTTGAGCATAGACACTGATACAATTAAATGCTGACCCTTTGTACCAGCAGGGACTGAGAATGGAGCAGTTGCCCACACCCTAGAACACCCACCGCGCCATGTTTCTAGGATGACCACAGGGTCTTTCAGGGATATCACAAGGACATGAGTTAAGATGTCTCCCTCTCAAGCATAACAAATAAAATAAGTTGTGCCACCGATTGCTATGTCAGCGATCACTTACAGATTGCGACTGTCCATGTAAAGTCTGATCTGTTGCTATCATCTTCAGTGCTCGCAAAAGCTCTGATCATAAAAGCTGAGGGTAAAACCTTCAAGAGCAAATGCAGATTGAATGATACTAAAGCAGATATATTAGAGCTATTTACATTTTACCTAAAAACAGACTGCAACTGTTCCTCTCTTCGGGCGTTATAGTCATATACGACAGTCTGGCCGAAATCCACCTATGCCATCATCACGTGAGGGAACACAACGTCAGATTCAGAATATACAGCCTTTAAATGAAGCTGATTTCCTTTGGCATTACTCTCTCACTCCACCCCAAGTGTCTCAGTTCTGGTCGTCAGCAATTACACAAAAATTGCAGGAAGTCAATTTGTGTTATCTGTGCATAGGGAGGCTGCAGCTGGTAGATCAGAACCCTACCCAAGTCACGTAGGGCCGGAGAGCCGTGGGTGAAATGCCCTGAGGAGAACAATGCACGCACACACACACACACACAAGCTCTCAAACGTGAGCACATCACAAATATAGACACACACACACACATGCACAAACACAATGTACATCTAAGAAACATTTACAAAGAAATATACACAAACAGGTCACCTGAATGTCTAATGAATTTAGCAGCCAAACTGGGGATACCAATACCTTGTACTGTGTGACATACATCTTTGATCATTTCTCTTTGTTCATTCATGTATGCAGTCCCTACTGTACAACCAAGCACTCTTTTTCTAGTGGAAAAAACAACAATCTAAAAGTTAGTCAATTAGCCATGCTAACTAAAACAAATTGAGGGGCAACAAAATGGGAGTCAATATTTTGCAGTCAAAAAAGGAATAAAAAACAAACACCCCAATTCCCATAAGGATAAGTGGACCACGTACACATAATGGTGAGGTTTCTGCTGGTTTCAAAAAGTCACATTTAACACTTTTAAAGACCTTTATGGATGAAAAGGAAGACCTATTTCACGCCAATACTGGCAAAAAATATGAATTAAAAGTTTGTATCAGTTATCAGTTGTAGTTCTATTACATTGTAATTGTACCGTTGGGTGAAAGACCAATAAAAGGACAACTAGAAGTAGCATAAAATAAGCAGCAACCTAATTAAGACCTACCTAAGCATATGTAAGACCGACTGCATAATATTCTAATGTATTACCCTAAAATTCATATTATTGCATTTTAGACTTTTCAAGACACCACAGAAAACCCTGATGACAAAGGTCAAAATGTGGCCATTTTAAGCCTATTTCTTGGCTGTCTGCTAGGTTTTTTCCTCTTGTTTTTGTCATAAGATAAGCAAGTGAAATCTGACAAATAATCATAGGCAATAATCATGGACCACAGAAATTACCATATACAACATAGGTTTCTTACTGTTTACGGTTTGACAGTTGTTCAATGGACTAAATCACCCTTGCCACGAGATTGCATTACACATTACAACAAATTATGAAGTTAGAACATTTTATGCTTGGTATTCCTGGCTAATACATTTATTCTCCAGATCAGATCAGCACTCAGCTTGGCTCATCTTCACTGAACCCAGCTAAAATGGCACATAACTTTGGTTATGTTTCAGACTCATCTTAAAATCGATTCAATTCATTTTTTTCTCTAAACACTTGTGGAGTGTTGGAGTTGGGTTAGGGTTCCAGCACAGACGTGGCAGAGCCTTATAGATAGATCGATGGACTTACATGTCACGTTTTATATTTTATTATGATCACTCGCATTACCATGGGGTTAGTGTGTAGGTAATGCCACGGTTAACTTAACATGCCCACCATTACACTGGAGAGATGTTAAAAGAAACTTTGTTTTCTTCTCCTGCTACGGTACTTCAGGTAATTCGCTCATTAGCTCAGATCAGTGACTACCAGAGAAAACGCTGGGGAGAAAACTCAAACAAGTTAATGTTAGACTAGCTGTGTTACTTAATATTGTTGTAATGGTATGATAACTACACAGTTTACACAATAATTACACTGTCTTATAAATATTGTATATCAGTGCATTTATTGACTGTCAATTACCAAAAATCGTGGCTCTGTATCATTGAACAGTAGCCTATTTAATGCATTCTAATCCATTGTCAATCACTTCCGGGAACTTTTTGATGAACCACGTGACCTTGACGAATTTTGAACAGCCATTGTCGCAACTTTTTCTCATGCAAGCATCATGCATCCATGCAAAAGCAATGAAACTAATTATATCTTACATGTACATTAGTAAAGCAGTCCTCTGATGTGCAGGTCACAAAACATTTAAGTGAAAGTGCATGTATAACAATATAGGCATAATAATGATTGCGATAATGACAATTTGATTTGGAGGGAGTGGGGTTGGGTACGTGTAGATGAGCCCTATGACCTAAAAGTCTGCCATGACTGGGCCTCAGGTCAAAGAAGTTTGAGAAAGGCTGGTTTACATAACCTGCATCAGATTGAGGTTTGCAGTGATGCACCTGAAGGCACGGGTTGAGGACCCAGTCAGTTATGTCACAATATGCACATTTGTTTAAATTCATAATCACCATGACCAAAATTGTACTTTTTTTTTTTACTTTGAATCTTGGGGAAAAAAAATATATATATATTGACCTACCTACAGACCCATTTTTTTTAATTTTTTGGCTGTTACTGCAAACAAGAATATTTTTAAGGATGGCCTCATGACTGTGAAAATGGCTGACATTGAACCACAGTGCTTTAAATGGGAGCCCCCAGTATCAGTCATTAAGGCATCAAAATTTGCCACAAACACTTACAACACACAACATCACTCATAAACACACACACGGACAGAACCACCACTGTTCAAGAGACCATTTTGGGGCTAAATGTGCTTTTCTCATTTGGTTGTTTTCTGTTTGTTTTAGAGCAGAATGAGCCACTGCTGTTCAAAGGGCCCATTTGGGTGAAATTATTATTATAATTTATTATTATTTACTATAGGGTTCTAGAATAAATAAAACAGTGTGTTTGAAATAATGGAATTTGTGCTCACTCATGAAGCTGGGTTGATGGGACATGGGGAGGGTGGGTCTGTTCATCGGTAGGAGGGGGTGTGGCGCCACGAGTAGTTCAAGCAGACGTAGGACTTTCATGTACTTCGATCAGGGGGAGGGGGCGTGGCGCCACGAGTAGTTCAAGCAGACATAGGACTTTCATGTACTTCGATCAGGGGGAGGGGGCGTGGCACTGTGCCAATGCCCCCCCAGAAACAAAGTCTCACTCCTTGCAAACTTCAAAACTTGAGAGCCCTGGTCGGGAGATAGGTCCCGACCCGGGCGAACCGGGGTCTTGTTCCGCCCTGAAGGGACCTATCTCCCGACAATGACCGGCGTTCTATACATTATTACACCGCTAATGCCGCTTATTACACGGCTAGGCTACTTACCAAAACGACACAATAAACTCTCCACGATATGACTCTTTAGCCTACATAGCCTAGGCTATAGCCTATTTGTTACCGTTTCATCATGGCTTTTGCTGAGAAACAAATAGTTCGCAACAACACACGCTGAACTTGAATCAAATATTCTTTAGAACACAGCTGATCAACCGTCTGCTTTCACTTTTGAATGAAGTTCCAATCCTTGCGTAGTGATATGAAAGAATTGACTTAGAAGCACAAAGCCCATTTTCCTTGACAGCTGCAGAATGCTCCATTCACTTGAATGGGCCTTCACAACGTTCGGCGGTCTGCTAATTCTGAATAACAGACCGCCGAACGTTGTGAAGGCCCATTCAAGTGAATGGAGCATTCTGCAGCACTACGAAGAGCCATGTAATAGCCTAAGTAAGGTATAATGGACAACACGGTGGTCTGTTCACAGAAGTTAATGCACGGTCGAGGTTGTAAAACGGCCCCGACGCGAAGCGGAGGGACGTTTAAACCTCGTAGTGCATTAACTTCTGTGAACAGACCACCGTGTCCTCCATTATCCCGCTTATTCCACTGTTACACTGTTACTGTCTATTACAATTTAAACGTTTTAATCGCTAAAACTGTCTTGTTTGTAGAACTAATTTCTTCCGACACATATCAACTAATTTCTCAACTCACAAGATAAACTGCCGTTACTAGTTCTAAATGGATGGTTGCTACGGCCAAAGGCCAGTCGTTAGTTCTATCTCTCCCGTTGTCAAGCGGGCGTATCCCAAGATTCTGATGAACTTTAGCTTTGAAACATCGCTTTTACTTAGCCTGCTGTCATCCATCTAGCTAAAAGCCACCTCCGTCATATGCTACAATGTTGCAATGTTCTGAACGTCTGCATTTTACAGCTTGGATGCAACGTGACAGTTCATTTAAACTTCACAACGAGTTCGGCAAATTAATATACAAGTGTGATACGGCCAAAAACTTGGATCTACTTCATAGGTGTGCAGATAACATACGGTTAATGGTCGTTCTAAATTACGTAGGACAATGGGAAATTCAACCAAGCAGTGTAATAATAATTGTTAACTTCCGGGAACTATTTGAGGCTTCCATTAGCCGCCATTGTTGGAAATAAATGGAACATTAGTTGTCGCAACTCTCTATAGACCCTTTCAACAATAAAAACAAAAACAATGCTTGAACGTTCTATTTGGGCCCCAATCTACTTCCTCTGCATTAAGATAACATATGGAATGTTAAAACATATGATGCTGATAATGGAACTCTCTTGAAAGGGTCTATAGTCCATGAGCCACAGGCCCAAAAAGGGGCGTGTCACTACCACTTGGGGGGGCAAATTCTCACTATATTTTTCTGAAAACGACATATCTCTGGAGTATAAAATGGTATGATAGCAAGTTGGATCTTGTAGCTTTGTGGCTGTACAGGCCTTCAAAGTTGACCTCTGATTTGAAAAAAGGAAATTCCGCCCATTGGCTTTTTTTTGTTAAACCACTCATAAGACACTCAAAATTATTACTGATGCATATGTGGTGTTTGATGTTGGCATACATATAATCATTATGTGATTTTGCCCTTCATTTTGGTTGATAAAATTCAAGATGTATGTGTAATAATGAGCAAATCTACGTTTTCAGAGACACGTGTTGCAGCACTAATTGAAATGCCCACTACTTCATTAATCAATGTATTTATACCTTCCTACCTCCCAGCAGAGACTTGAAATACAAATGATTACATAGGTCTGCATTGTTATGCTATTTACTATTTGTAAATGTACTATTCGGAAACACCCCAAAATTCAGTAAATTAGTATTTTATTGAAACTACTCATAAGAGATATTCCAAGAGATCAAAACATCATGATTAACAATCACATATTACCTTTACATTCAAGGAATACCATATGAAAATTGTTCACATCACCACATGTACCCAGCTTAACATAAATATTATAATTTTATAATGTCCAGGGCACATGACATACATACAGTAATTTCCTGTGTATTAGCCGTATTGTGTATAAGCCACAGGACAATGTTTTATGCAAGTTAAAAGAAACAAAACCATATACCATATTAACTGCCCCCGTGTATTAACCTCATAGCTGAAGAAATTTTGCAAAATCAATGTATAAGCTGCAGCTAATAGTTGGGAAATTATGGTAATTGAATCACAGGTGCTAAAATGATCTACATTATACATTTCAGTTGTACTTTTGACTAGTAAGAATGTGGGAATGAGATGTAGATGAACTGGTTGGTGAAAATATTTATATTTTACACATTGCTATCATTATGTATTATTATTATTATTATTATTATTATTATTATTATACTTAAAATTGTCTTTCATCTGATGTTTAAATCATTTCCATTGAAGAGAAATAATAACTATTTTCCAAGACTTGATCTACAAGTACATACATTTACAACAGTTTTAAAAATTCTACACAGTTAGATCTGATGAGACAGAAACTGAAATTGGATCAATCCATTTTCAGAGGAACATGAGTTCATTTGCATATCTACAACAGGCAAAGCAACACAAGAGGTTAGGGACGATCTGATTCAGGCTCATACTACAGGCAAATATCATGACACAGAGGCTGGAGTCAGATACACCTAAGCACAAATTCCATGATACATTGACAAAGCAAAAATTAAAGACATTTACGAGCATGAGTCAAAAAAGAAAACACAGGCACATGACAAGACCATCATGTTGAAGACTGGACATGAGAGAAGTCTTTTGTCACCCTCTTGGACCTTAACCATGGTCATTGGCGACACCTGAGGGGACCCCAAGGAAAACCTCTAAAGCAGCACTTGCAAAGCATTTGCAGAAACTTCCATCACTATCAGATAGTCTTCCAGATAATAAATACAGCAACAATCATTGATGGAATGTCTCTGGTCCAGAAGGTCAATAACAATGTCTCAACTTATGCAGACATTGCTGCTGCTATTCATAGCATAATCCGTAAAGAAGCAAAGCAGAGGCAGATATTTTTTTAGATCAAATTAGATTATTTAACTTTATTGTCATTGTGCAGAGAACAAGTACAGAGACAACAAAATGCGTAGTGTTGCACGGTGTATCGATACTAAAAAGGTATCACGATGCCTTCATGCAAAAAACGATACAATTTCCGACGTTTTTAGAATCGATACTTTATTAAAAATTAACGTTCTGTGTCTGCGTGAACTGCTGCTCTCACTGCTCCTTGCACGCATCTAGGCAAATGGGCGTGTCAAGCAGGCAGCTCTGAGTGAGTGAGTGCGCAGCCAACGTCAACATACAGTAGTTCTTTGCCGACCGTCCTCGGCCTTGTAGATAAAACAAAAGGTAAAGTGAAATCTGCAACTATTTCGGATACATTGCGAATAGTGAAGGCAAGCCATCGGGTACACAGAGGCCCGTTTGTGAAATATGTTTCAAAGTCATTTAAAAGCAGTAGGCTACGCATGGAACTTGGCTAAACGAGATATCCCAAAATTTTTGTTCAAAGAACAACAGGTTAACGAATATGCTATAGAAAACACGACTACATGGTTAGTGGCAAGTTCTTCTCTTCTGTTTTAGTCTAGCCTAAGTGAAACGAGTATGGTTCTCTGGGATAAAGCGAACCTTCCTTCATCAATGAATTTTGACGAGACATAACGAGCTGTAATCATTTTGACAAGACATAACAAGCTGCATAACAAGGGTGCTAACGTGATGAAAGCGCAATGTTCACGCCAGAATAACATTACCATAACTTGTAAACAATCTATTTCATGTTCGGTCAGTACTACTGGTAATATTTGTCATGGCATGTAGACTGCAATTTGTTCAACTAGATGTACCGCAGAGCGGTACAAAATATGACCGCCGCCCAGTCCAGCACATTTTTTCCACAAAAATAAATCACGCTGAAAGGTCTATATGATTCTAACTGTCTCACTAAATTGCATTATCCACACTCAATTCTCACTGGTATCTGCTAGACAACAAGTACCAAAATATGATTAGTTTATAGATTTCACATGTAAAATTGATTTTATACAACCCCACCCCCATCTTGCCTGTTCATAATTCTGAGAAATTCTTGAATTGTGTGCATGTGTGCGTGTACATGTTTATGTTTATGTGTGTGTGTGTGTGTGTGTGTGTGTGTGTGTGTGTGTGTGTGTGTGTGTGTGTGTGTGTCGTGCTTGTGTGTTTGCCTGCGTATGTGTGTTTGTGCATGTGCATGCATGTGTACATATGTCTATTGTGTGAGTATGTGTCATACGTATGATTACTGTGAATGTATGTGTGTGCGTGTGTATCTGTTTGTGCACATGGAATGGGTTAACATGACCCCTGGAGGCAAACATACATAAAAAAATTGGTCATCCTAGGCCCTACGGTTCTCAAGATATTCACAGAAAACTGTGTCTGCCCTACCCTCCTTTCGGGGGGTCCAGTACAGTGGAGGGGCTACAGATCAAAACAAAAAACGATGGTTCCATGCTATCCATGTGGGGTTACATGCCCACCAAGTTTAATTACCCCCGGTTTTTCAGTGTCCCGAATCCTTGTTGGTGTACGGTCACTAAATGTACACATAAATTATTTTATTGTAAGGCCCCCCATGAACGAAAGTTCACAAAACTTGGCATGCATTCGGAGGGTGTCATAATGATCCTACACTTTCAATTTCGTGCAGTTTTGACCATGTCAGCCAGAGATATTGTGATGAAAAACACCTAATTTTTGCTTTTAATTTTTTAACTAGGTGGCTATACATGAAATAAGTGGTAATGGGATGGGTTGACATGCCCCCTTAAGACCAACATACAAAAAAAAGGTGGACCTCCTAGGCCAGGGGTTGGCAACCTTTTTTGCCTGGAGAGCTTCTTTTACCAAATGTATTATTTTTTTAATCTCAGAAGAGCCACATAAAGACGATTACAAGAAAAAGTTTGGATATTTAACGTAGTTACTTTCATTCAACAGAGGATTTTTAAATAGCCTACATTTTCTACTAGTTGTAATGTGCAAGTAGCCTAACTTGAAATGTAAAGTGGAATGTCAGAAGTATCCCATGTAGGCTAAACACCACCCTCTATTTTTCCAGTGTCCTTTGGTATGCAAAGTAACATCATAGTTAACAACACTCAATTTTCATTGACATGTCATTGGCGAAATTGAACATTAGGCCTACCAGAGATTAGATTTGGTGATGGCCTTGGAGTCTGGCTGGCTCATATTCAGTGAGGTGAAGTTTCATACAAGAATTGAGGTCACCATTTAAGGGCAACTCCACGCAAAACTGTCATATCCATAACGCCAACTAAATACCATAGCATTGTGTTGGCGTTATGGATGTGACAGTTTTGCGCGGAATTGACCTTAAACGGGAGTGCAGGTTTGTCTTTATATTTTTCATATGTGAGAAAGATTTCTCACATGCAAGTGGAACCGAACAGGGTTAACACAGCAATACTAACTCGTTGCAGTGTGCGATATATAACGGGCAGTTCATTTCGCGTTTACAGAATCAATCTTCGAATGGAAATTTTCCCATTTCAGCCTTGTGTGCTCGCAAGCTGTGGTCGCTGACATTTCCTTTTTGACATTTTCCTTATCTAGCCTAGGCTACAGCAAGCGCAGACATCAACAATAACAATTAAAGTGTTCTCGTTGACTGAAATGGAGGGAAATCGGTGATTTTGTTTGATATTGACATGGCAACGAACCGCGAATGTAACAATATTGTGCAGCTACGGTTATGGAGCCAAGTGAGGTGGAAAGTTATATAGGCTAAATTACTCAGATAGACTTACAATATTACATTTTGAAAATGAACGGACTAAAATAAAATACATTTTAATTAAATACTCATTAATTCATTTCAAAAGCGGAGCCTCATCAGAGGGATCAATGCGGCTCCGGAGCCGCGGCCGACCCCTGTCCTAGGCCCTACGGTTCTCGAGATATTCACAGAAAACTGTCTCCGGCCACCTACAGGCCAGTTGGTGTATAGTAACATAAATTAATTTATTGTATGGCCCCCCATGAACGGAATTCCACGAAACTTGGCGTGCATTCAGAGGGTGTCATAATGATCCTACATATCCAATTTCGTGCAGTTTTGACTATGTTAGGTCACAGATACCTGCGATTACAACACCTCATTTTTACTTTTTTGTGTTTAACTAGGTGGCGCTATACATGAAATGAGTGGTTATGGAATGGGTTGACATGGACCCTTGAGATCAACATACAAAAAAAAATGGTCCTCCTAAACCTTACGGTTCTCGAGATATTCACAGAAAACTGTGTCTGCCCTACCCTCCTTTCGGGGGGTGCAGTCCAGCGGGGGGGTCAATGCTATCCATATGGGGTTACATGCCCACCAAGTTTTAAATCTACCCGGTCTTTCAGTGTCCCGAATCCTTGACGGAAATTTGGACATGCGAAAAAGAAAAAAAATAAAAATCTGACTAAACCTATATGACCGCCGCTTCGCTGCGCGGCGGTCATAATAAGTATTGCCCAGATGTAGGATAGGCTACCCGAAATGCGCTAATTAAAGCCCACAGCATATAAAACCACCAAAGCGTGTTGAGTCCTAATAATAATTGGGGGTTATTGTTACGTGGTAGCAAATCATGTTATCAAAGAAATAGACGTAGGAATGCACACAGACATATTGCAACAGGTAATGGTGTAGGCCTATCTCACGAAGACCTGAGTGGTTGGAACGTCGTACTTGTACACTGGGCGCAAAGAAGACTATCCTCACATTTTTCCCTTTGCAACTGTCAAAGAAATCTGTCAAAAATACCAAAATTATGACTTCGATACGATACCTGCGATAAATATCACGAGGCTCGATACTGAAACGATACTCTGGCCGAAATCCTAAGATATCTGGAAAAGAAAGGACTCATACCTCCTCCAAGTGTATTGAGTCATTTGTGTTGAATTCGGTGCACTTTTGTAGTGTGCAGGTCAATTCTGGGTTCTAAACTTCCTACATAATTATTTTTATAGTCAGTAAAATAGTAGGCCTACTTTGTGTGATTTTTTGTTATAGCTCATTTACATTGTGTTGTGTTTTGCCAATAAAGTAGCTTTAAATAGCCAAACTAGGCTAGATCAAGGTCAGTGTTGAAATTACTGCATGCAAATCACTGAATGCTATGCAGAGGGGCCTAATCTTTAGGCCATCTGATGTACAGTATAGGCTTTCCTAGACCATCCCATGTTCATGGGATTTCTTTGACAGTTGCAAAGGGAAAAATGTGAGGATAGTCTTCTTTGCGCAAAAACACAACACAATGTAAATGAGCTATAACAAAAAATCACACAAAGTAGGCCTACTATTTTACTGACTATAAAAATAATTATGTAGGAAGTTTAGAACCCAGAATTGACCTGCACACTACAAAAGTGCACCGAATTCAACACAAATGACTCAATACACTTGGAGGAGGTATGAGTCCTTTCTTTTCCAGATATCTTAGGATTTCGCCGTAGTATCGTTTCAGTATCGAGCCTCGTGATATTTATCGCAGGTATCGTATCGAAGTCATAATTTTGGTATTTTTGACAGATTTCTTTGACAGTTGCAAAGGGAAAAATGTGAGGATAGTCTTCTTTTGTTTTGAGTGTACAAATAAGTACGACGTTCCAACCACTCAGGTCTTCGTGAGATAGGCCTACACCATTACCTGTTGCAATATGTCTGTGTGCATTCCTACGTCTATTTCTTTGATAACATGATTTGCTACCATGTAACAATAAGCCGCTATTATTATTAGGACTCAACACGCTTTGGTGGTTTTATATGCTGTGGGCTTTAATTAATGATTTCTCGTAGCCTATCCTACATCTGGGCAATACTTATTGAACAAATTGCAGTCTACATGCCATGACAAATATTACCAGTAGTACTGACCGAACATGAAATAGATTGTTTACAAGTTATGGTAATGTTGTTCTGGCGTGAACATTGCGCTTTCATCATGTTAGCACCCTATGATTACAGCTAGTTATGTCTTGTCAAAATGATTACAGCTCGTTATGTCTCGTCAAAATTCATTGATGAAGGAAGGTTCGCTTTATCCCAGAGAACCATACTCGTTTCACTTAGGCTAGACTAAAACAGAAGAGAAGAACTTGGCACTAACCATGTAGTCGTGTTTTCTATAGCATATTCATTAACCTGTCGTTCTTTGAACAAAAATGTTGAGATATGTCTGCAAGGTGTTTAGCCAAGTTCCATGCGTAGCCTACTGCTTTTAAATGACTTTGAAACATATTTCACAAACAGGCCTCTGTGTACCTAATGGCTTGCCTTCACTATTCGCGATGTATCCGAAATAGTTGCAGATTTCACTTCACCTTTTGTTTTATCCACAAGGCCGAGGACGATCGGCAAAGAACTACTGTATGTTGACGTTGGCTGCGCACTCACTCACTCAGAGCTGCCTGCTTGACACGCCCATTTGCCTAGATGCGTGCAAGGAGCAGTGAGAGCAGCAGTTCACGCAAACACAGAACGTTAATTTTAATAAAGTATCGATTCTAAAAACGTCGGAAATCGTATCGTTTTTTGCGTGAAGGCATCGTGATACCTTTTTAGTATCGATACACCGTGCAACACTATAAAGAGCCCTCATAGGGAAATTCACAGGATGGCTTTTATTTGTTTCCACTATCAACAGATGATTCCTATTTATGTACCAGCATGCATAATTTGAGCCCCATACATGGTTTAGTTCTTGTGCTATGGGCATGTGAACTTTGACAAAAAAAAGAGGCTGAACAAAATTGACACCCCCCTCCCCCTGTAAAACTGGCTGTATCTTGGAAAGTATTGATCTTACATAAAAGTTATTTTACAGCGTGTCTCCTGGATAACATAGGTACACCTGGTAATTTTTTCAGATTTTTTTTAAACCTAAGTGCGTGGGCCCTGGTTGAATTGACGTGGAATGACCCAAAAAGGTAAAAAGTATGTACTGTATTGCATCAAGTAAAAATGGAATGGCCTGTTTTATAAATCAAATTGTAAATATAATTTAAGGTAAACCTACCATGACATAGATTAATAACTTTGAATTAGGAAAAAAGGATCTCATTTTACATATTCCACAAAAAAAATCAGTGCTATACTATTAAGTTATACTATGAAGTTATACTATTAAGTTATACTATTAAGACTTTGCTTCTCTTGCACATCAATGATCCACTGGTTTGTTGTTTGTCAATAGGCCTATATACTGTGTACATGGAATTAATTTTATTTTAATAGTATATTAAAATAAATTTTAATAGTCAGTATTGCCTTAATGGCATATAGTAATGATATATGGCATATGAAATATTTTCCAATGGGCAAGAGGTTACTACAAAATGATAACTTCAAAAGTCACTTCCTTCCAAAAGGCCTATTTTGGTATGTTAGCACCCCCTTGTGTGTACAAACACTGCTTTGCACTCAGTTTGCAATTTTGTAACACACACTTTGCACAACTGTAGGCACAATGGCTATTATTTACACTATTTTGCCAACTCTCTGGCACACTTTCTCATGTGAAAACTGTTTTAGATAATTAGTTCACTTTGCAATCAGCCTAAGCACTATAAATAAGCCACAGGTAATGTACAATGGGTACGATGGAGTGAGCAGGAAGAGTGAGAAGAGTAAGAATTAGAGGAGGCTGAAGAATAGGACGTGTAGGTGAAGAAGTAGGAGGAAGAAGAGGAGGAAGAGGATGCAGAGGTGAAGAAGTGAGAGGGAGAGGATGACAAGGACAAGGAGGTGAAGTTAGAGGAAGAGGACAAGAAGGAGCAAGAGGAGGATGGGGAGGGGGAGGAGGAAGGGTAAGAAGAGGAAGAAATAGCCCTTTACAGGCAAAAAAAAAATCAGTCTACATGTGGGGATGTTGTCATGTCAGGCCTGGATACGGCATTCCAGAATATATTTTCCCCGGTGCCTTGGACTAGGACATTGCATGTGATGTAGACGAAATTTTGAGAGAGACGACCCGATGTAGACTGATTTGTTTTGTCTCAGTGAAATGCTATTTTGTGTTTTGACTTGGAAAAACACACTTGTGTTTGTTTTGATGTGTGTAAATACAGTAAACAGTAATACCTGAAGTTTGGATCCCTGTATGTTTACAGAACTATGACAAAAGTATGACCTCAAACTGACATAGTCTACCTTGTGCACAGAGAAAGCAAAAGCCAGATGTGTTTTATATTCATACCATCAGTGTGTTGTTGGCACATTGTGTGCTTACTATTGTGATGGCTTGTGTTTACTGTTAGATACAAAAAACACCATTTTTTGAGAAGGTGTGAAGAGTTAAGCAAGGTGTGTTAGCTTTTGCAAAGAGAACTACAATGTTTTGCTGATTGGGTGAGAGGTTTTGCCATTTGTGTGTAGAGTTTTGCAAAAAAAAGCCATAGTTACAAAAAATGTGCTTAAGCAATCAGAAAAAACTGTAACTAGATTTTCTATCTGCCATTGGTTCAGTGTGACTGGGACCTCAAATGTCATTTGTAGCAACATGTCTGGAAAAACAAAACACATAGACAAATAAACAAAACAAAGGCTTTACTGTGAGATTTGTGTATGGGAGTTACTGTAACTTGGTCATAACTTTGAAACCAATAGCCTACACAAATATACAAATATCAGAACAGCTTATTGTCACATAATTATCACTGACATGCATACTTGATTTGTTTTACTGCCATTTAGAATATCAGCTTCTGTGATTTTCTTGTAAGACTGATTTTGCACTCCAAGGGGGTATTCCAAGTACGTGGTTTAGTGACAAACCTGGGTAAGTTAACTCAAAGTAAGTGGTAAACCTCCTACAACAAGAGCCCTATGCCATTTTTATGTTAGGAGAATGAAGCCATGCAGCTCTTCTATTTAGGAGGTTTACCACTTACTCTGATGTGGAATGCCCCCCAGATGTCTTATCTGAATGACATGAAGGAATCTCCCAAACTTGTGACTGAGTGAGCATGTATCACTGTGTAGAGTGTTGATTCAGTCTTCATCCCAGGCGAATTTAATGTTGCTATCTGCCATCTCTTGTTTAATGACAGTGTTGAACTTTACCTCCTGTTCTGGACTTAAGTGGTTTTTCCAATCTCCCACAATCCCTTAAAAAATCAGAAAACACAGTCATAAATAACTTTGTAATGTGGGGAAAATAAGTAAGTAAATATGGTACACTCTTTTGATCCCGTGACGGAAATTTGGTCTCTGCATTTATCCCAATCTGTGAAACACACAGCACACAGTGTACACACTGTGAGGTGAAGCACACACTTACCCGGAGCAGTGAGCTGCCTGCTACAACGGCGCTCAGGGGGCAGTGAGGGGTTAGGTGCCTTGCTCAAGGGCATTTCAGCCGTGGATGGGGGCATGGGAGAGCAGTGCTCAACCACTTCCCCCGCCCACATTTTTCCTACTGGCTCGGGGATCAAACCGGCAACTCTTCGGTTACAAGCCCGAAGCCCTAACCAGTAGGCCACGGCTGACCCAACGTATTGAATGTATCAACATTCTTTTCAGTAAACATAATTCCAATGAGACTATTCATATTAATTTTTACCAGACATTAGTATTAACTCAGGAAATCCACACATAAAGAATTCACACCATTAGAGTCCATAAGTAAAGTTACACAGCACAGCATCTGCCTTTTGTGGCCATACCATTCACACATTTCATGTCGTTTTCACACAATATGCAGTCAGTGAACACATTTCCATAATGCTTACATTTTCTTAACAGACAAGCTATACCTCCCAACAAAACTATGGATTGTTTTTGTAGTATTTACGAATGTTAATACACATGTTAACATCCCACAATGGCAAACACAATATTCCAAACCTTAGATACACTATCAAAACCTCTGCTTCTGCTACCAAATGGTTTTATCTCAGGTGAATCGCCTTGGATAATATCAGATGCGATGTTGATGAAACCTTGTGGCCTAACTCTGAAGATCGCAGAGATTAGATACAGTAATGTTGTGCATTTTTTAGTTCCCCCCCTTTTTATCTGGGCTTTTTGCTGTTGTTTTTTTGTTCAGAATGCTCTTGTGTATTTCATGGATATTTTGTTCGCTATAAGCAATACTGTAAAACTTTTTCTGTTCTATCATACTGTAAAAAGTATTTCTACTGTACCTCCTGTAGTAAACAGTAATGGGAAAAAAAACTGATTTGCTTTTTACTGGAATGCTTTTGAATGTGAATATTACATGTGGACATACAGTTCCCAACCAAGAAATGAAATTCAGTGTAAAAACTGTGGATAGAGCATGTTTTGCATGCAAATACCTGTAAAACTGAAATATAAAAGTTTATGCAGTTTTTGTAATGTCAACAATAGCCAGTATTTTGAAACCTGGTGTACTTTGATTGACCGCATGTACCTTGTGAAGTGAAAACAAGTATTATTCTTTGACAGAATCATTTCATTTTGAGTCAGATTTCCAGTGTTTTGGTAAAGTTAGTGTGTGCAGAGAAATATGTGTTCTGTTTTCAAATGAAGAGTTAGTATATATTTAACAAAATGTATTTTTGAGAAGAAAATTATCTATTTGGCCAATTGTGTTTTGTAGGTGTCAGTCTGTGTTAAGAGTTTAGAAAAAGTATCTGAAGTATGGCTAAGCGCTTGTTAGCGATTGAAAAAAACTGTAATCAGGGCAGCAGTTCTCACATTACATTATGTGCTTACATAATTGCAAAAGGATTCTCCAATGTTTTCTCAGTTAGCATTTTAAAACGATATCAGATTGTAAACAGAATATGCCTTTGGAACATTGGATGAATGGTTGCTGATAATGGGCAATGTAGAAATTGCATTAAAGTTCAGCCATTTCTTTCTACAACAGTCGAGAACCCTTTTGCAATTATGTAAGCACATACTTTAATCTGAAAACTGCTGCCCTGATTAAAAACTGATCTCAGCTGGTTATAATGGAGTGGAATGGAAATTTCTCAGTGACCCCGAACTTTTGACCGGTAGTGTATGTGTAATAACATGGAATGTGACAGGGGGAAAGTAGGCTATTGAACACGCTAAGGAAAATCAGTACACCAAGGCAAGGAAAAGCCAGAAACCAGCTGAAATCTGCAAGTAGTTAGAAAGTATATCTGCAAATTAATGTCAGTTGGGTTAATATTGATGTACTAAGGTGTCACACGAGAAACATCTCCTGATGGGTAAAAGCAAAGAGCTCTCCCAAGACTTTTGCAACCTTAAAATTATGGGAGGGGGTCACACATTTTTTTTTCTAAATGTTTTTAAACAAACATGTTGAGCTGGGAATGGGATATGAAGTGACCCTAGATGTAGGCTTACAATTCAGTGTTTCCTTAATCTTCCTCCGAAAGTTGATGCTCTATACAAATCTTTAGGCCTACCTGCGCATCTTGCAATGATTAGCTCGAATGTGCTGTGTGAGCTTACCAGTGCCAGAACACAATGTGCCCTTCTTTTTCCACAGGATCGCCAGTTATACATTGAATAAGTGCTAGCAAGCGCCGGTGCAGGGGGTCCGAACGCACCCTCACTTTTCGGGGGTAAAAAAAAAAAAAGCGCAGTTGTTGACCACAACACTGACACGACATCGCATTGATTAGAGCATGAACTACAGGTAAATCTACACTGTGGATCTATTTACAGCGCTGTAGCTTTAATTACTTCTGCTCTAGTCTGGCCTCCAAACCAGGTGACTGGTCCAGGAAAAGGGTTATCCTACGAGCAACCCTATGTCTATGCACTAGTATAGCGAGGGTTAGGTTTTTTAACATCCGCACCCACCCGACCCTCAAAAATATGCGCTGATTAACGACCCAAACCCGACCCGACCTATAGCCTAGGCTATATCCTTCGTAGTTCATATTGAGGTAAAGACAATGCTTTCTTATTAACTAAACACTAAAACAAGAATAATCTGCACTGTAGGCTATGCTTCAAGAGTTGTTGCTCTAGGCTTGGCTTGCTAGCATGTTGGATTAATTGAATCTGAATCTAGCTTCATGGACATAGGCTAGGCCTACTGAATAAATAAACAAACTGAAAGATCCTTAATTCTTTATTGCATTTAAAGGTAAAACAGAAGTAGGCTACATCATGTAGCCTAACATGAAATCACTCTGTGAGCTGGCGCACGAGCACAAATACAAACACATTGACACAGACGTGTTCAATCGGTTTAAACCCTTGATATCTGTCTGTTGCCTAAACTTAACATTTTTATGAACTGAACCAGAAATCTGTCTAATAAAAGAAAGTTGAAAATTATCATTATAACATGCATCCACGAACTTAACAAAAATGCATTTGTACGATCCTGTTTGATTTAGGTTAGCTGTTTGGCTGCACTGTGTAAAAAAAGAATGGAATCCACCGTTCCAGGATTTAATCTATTTTCGACGCGCCTCCAGCACCTGACCAGCTGAGCTGAAAGCGCGCTCACTTGATGCGCTTGTTGCGTGAATGCAGGTTGCAGCGCACCCTCTGTCATGCTCCTGTGTGAGAGGGAGAAGGGAAGAGAAGATGGAAGGTCTTGTAGACTAATCATATCTTAACCTGTTTTATGCGCTAATTTGCATACAGTTTAAAAAAACAAAATCAGATTGTCTGATAAAGCCAGGCAAAATATTTTTCATTTAGTTGTCATATGAGATGGGGAAAGAATTACTGAGGAGTTTATGGACATCTACTTCTATTATCCTGTAATTCACCTGTACCACTGTGATGACATTTAAAGGCCCGAAATTAGAAATGGGTGTATCTTAGGATCTAAATGTGATAGAAATATAAACTAAATATGTTTTCCCATGTTTCTGGGCATGAGAAACTTATCTATAGCATTGATAGAACTCTAAGAGGTCAACATCATTACGTGCAGTGAAGATCACTGGCAAAAGATCCAATGATTGTAAATCCAAGTACAAAATGTATCATTTCACCAAACAATTCCATATAAATATGAACATGACAAAAATGTAGCCCTACTTGAACTTGAGCTCCTATCAAAAAGTCACAACTTGAACTCCTATCACAAATCCCCAATGTAACATTGAACAGGTAACATATCAGCATTCTAAAAAGTACAGTGAAAGTTGTTGTAGAGGCCTTAGCTTTTGGGGGTAAGAAAAACTACAAAACAGCTGTGCAGCTTGTGCACATTAATGCTGCCTTTTTGCATTTACAGTGCCTGGTACAACCCTTTTTACAACCACAGTGCACAAGCTCATAGCATGCCTGTGATGCCTCAGGGAGTGTTGTCCAACGTGGCTGCCAGCCTGCATCTGTATCAATCCATCCCCAGTCTGAAAGACTTGGTAACTGTGGGCTAGCAACCAAGGCAAGGTTCCATATTATGTTAGCCTGGTGCATTGCTCTTTTGATGTGTTGCCTCAAAGCAGCTTGTGTAGGGGGGGTGTTTTCCAGGGATCTTGACCTCTGGATAAAAAGTTGTTTCCTTGCTTCATTGACCTCTAAGCATGCACTTGTTCTGTCATAGAGTCAGAACCCTGGATCAAAAGTCAAAAGTAAAATTCCATGACTTTTCTCTGACTTTCCTGAACCTGAATTTCCATGACTTACTATATAATGAATAGTACAATATAGCGACCAATGATTTCAGAGTACCCGCATAGAGGTCAAGAATCTTTTTTAGAGCGGGAGATGAGGCATTGAATAAACACAGTTGGGCTACTTAAGGAAGCCATACAGCTAATAACCAGATATACACCAATTCTGCGTGGAAATGTATTTGTATTAATGCTGCCCTACAAAGCCAAAGAGCAGTATCTGCAAAAATGCCAAACTGAGAAAAACAGCTTTTTGTGTTTTTCTTACACGAAGTATAAGCATGAAATTATATTCAACAACAAGGGGTATAATTAGATAGATCAAAGTGAGGTGAATAAAAAACATTTTGTTTTTTGACATTTAGGTAAAATTTGGTAGTTTTTTAGGCTATACTGCGCTTTGCCTTTGCATTACTGCTTATACTTACTGTCAGACACCAAACAGGACGAGGACCACAAAAGCGTCACGTTAGAATGTTTATTTAAGGGTTGGGGGTTACAGGGGTTTCAGGGGTTCCGGGAGTTCCAAGAGTCTGCGTGTGTGTGTTCCCCCAATAGCCGAGCAGCAATGGCAGGAGCTGGATGATCCGGGGAAGTCCTGGGGAAACACACACACAACAGCAATTGAAACGAAGCAGCAGTACAGTCAAGGGCTAGGCTGTATTAAGTAGAAGAGAGACGGAAGGCAGGTCAAGATTACCGGGGCTGGAGATCAAAGAAGTAGTCGAGCGGGTCTGGGTTCACAGGCAAAGAGTCAGAGTCGTTTTCCAAGACAGGCAGGTAACTGGTGCGGGTTTGCAGACGATCTGACAAGTGTGGACTGAAAAGCAAGGCTTTATATACAGGGCATGATGAGTGGTGAATGCAGTGCAGCTGGTAGGTAAACGAGGGTGAGGCAGAGCAGAGCAGGAACAGGTGGAGGTCATCAGACTTCAATCAGCGCGTGTTACCAGGCAGAGAGAGAGCTCATGACACTTACGTGGCCATATAATAACATTTTGCAGTAAGTGTAACAAGTGATCATAATCACTCAGTTTTTATATTAATTGAGGAGGTACTTACTACATTTTTAGTGAAGATATGCTGCTTCATGCCTTAACAATGGCAACTCTGTCATTTATAAACATTTATGTTAAAATGGAACAAAATCAAATCGGGTATTCTTGTAGACTTTCATGTCAAGCAATATTGCATTGCTGCACACAAAACCTAACCTTTGACACCTTTGCACACTGCTGCTTATATTTATTAAAGTATATGTTAAAGCGATGGTTCAGAGTAATTTCACCCTAGGGTCCTTTGCACCATGACCCCGAGCCAAACACCCTCCCAGAACCTTTTTTCCCTTGGTCGAACCCTGGTCGAGTAACGCTGTCAGAAACTAATGACGTTCTGCAGTCGTAATGGAACCAACTTTAATCTCGTAAATTACCCCACTAATAATGCTTTAATTACTTTTTGTAAAATCTGACTGACTATTTTGAATATGATACTTTCACTGGCATTTAATATTGTGAGACTGTATCATGATAGACACCTAATGTGTGTGTGAGTGTGAATGGTAGTGTGCCTTTTTAGAAGAAAGTCCAGGGCCTTTCTTTAGTCCCAGTCTGTCCCTGCGCACACGCACACACACACACACACACACACACACACACACACACACACACACACACACCCTATTAGAGTAAGGGCAAGTGAAACAAAGGCAGAATGCAGTAATGACAATTGAAATCAAGGCAGTAAGGGCAGATACTGCACTCTGCCTTGGTTTCACTCTACTTTTCTATACAAACTGCAAACTAAAAATGTAAATTTAGCTAAGAAATGTATTAGGTAGCCATATGACATTTTAACAGATTGAAGAGCAGATCATGTACTTCTTATTTGTGCAAAAAAACATTTTTTTGAAAAAGTGCAGATACTGTTCTTAGCCTTTGTAGGGCAGAATGTATTTTGGCAAGTATATTTTAAACTGATACAACACAATTCCCTGATAATCCATGACTGTGCTCCAAAAATGATCAAATTCCCTGACTTTCCATGTCTGGAATAGACTTTCTAAAATTCCATAATATTCCAGAAATTCCATGACCCGTGGGAACCCTGTAGATCAGCACCACAAAACATTCTAGTTGAGACAAGGAAAGATCACTCAACTCTTGTGGCATATGCAACATTTTATGGAAAGCCTCTGTAACTTCTGGATATACACGCCATGTATCCCAGGCAGTCTTTTTACCACTGAATGCAGATGTATCACAGCCAGTGAAAGCATGAAATGCTAGCAGTGCAGAACCCGTGGAAGGACCCAGTGCAGTAACCACATTGTGAATGCATATATAACAGAAATGGCTTCCAGTTTTAAAGGCAATCAACATTTCTTCTTCAATTAAAGAACTGAGTCTGCTGTTTATCGCTCTGTGCTGTTGGACAGTCAAAGGAGAAAGTGAGAGAGAGAGCAGCACACAACCATTTAGGTTCCCAAGTGCCGGAACTTCTGAAACCACACCCAGGCCACACCCAATGCCCCACCCTGTACCCCAGACCTGTGGGAAAATAAGATCCTGTTTACACGAAGGGAAAACGCAGATATTTCAACGTGGTTTGGCCTCTCATTTACATGAAAATCACAAAAACTATTTGGAAAACTCCAGTTTCGCAGTTGCATGTAAATAGGGAAACCAGCGTTTTTGCATTGTGACATGTTGGTCTCTCGTTTGTTTCGAATCTCTGATTGGCCACCTTAGTGTTCATGTCATCCTTCCCCTGCAGTTTTTAATCATTATTGCCCCCCAAAAAATAAATAAATACCCTACTATATATATGCAGGATAACAGAAGCAGATGTTTTGCCAGTGATCTTCACTGCACTTAATTATGTTGACCTCTTAGAGTTCTATCAATGCTATAGATGAGTTCCTCATGCCCAGAAATATGGAAAAACATATTTAGTTTACATTTCTATCACATTTAGATCCTAAGATACACCCATTTCTAATTTCGGGCCTAGAAATTTCATATCACAGTGGTACAGGTGAATTACAGGATAACATAAGTAGATGTCCATAAACCCCTCAGTAATTCTTTTCCCATCTCATATGACAACAAAATGAAAAAAATATTTTGAGCCTGGCTTTATCAGACAATCTGATTTTGTTTTTTAAAATGTATGCAAATTAGCGCATTTTTAATGAGATAAGGCCTAATTTGCATATTTAAACATTAAAATATAAAAAACTTTCAATAAATTCTTTTCTTAGCTTAACACGAGTAATCAACTGAGAAAGTGTCATGGAGATATCTATTATTTTCTTTTTTTTACCCCATTCACCTGTAGTGTCACAATCTGACCTCAGAGGTCAATCACATCTGACCTCAGAGGTCAAACTGAGAATGCCTCCAGATCTTAAATTAAAGCTTAGGTCATCAAGAACAAACCCTGAAAGTTTCATGCTTCTTTCACAAAAAGCAAGATCGTCCCTATTTTAAGAGCTTAACAGCCCCACTAGTAGCCTACATTATTAATAACTAAGTGAGAACTTTGTGAGAAGAAGTGCTTTGTCAATTTTTGACCCGCCCCGTTCGCACCCGCGATATTTTCTGATAATCTTACCCGCACCCGCGGTAACGGGTTGACCCACGCAACACTACTATGCACCAACCGTATCAATGCGACCAACGAGGCTACGATGATACTGAAGCTCAGTTCAGTTATCGTCACCACCACACTTACAAATCGCTGTGCATTACTGCTCTACGCTACCTTCAGTTGTATTTGTTCTTGGAACTTGTGTGTGGAGGGCTACAGAGATTGTTTCAATGTTTTTGATCGTTTCGATGTTATAGGGCTCTGTTATAGGGTAAAATATGTCAGTGATTCACAGGCCAAATTATGCGTGTGCATCTTTGCACTGCGTGGAGAGTGGGAATGACCTTGGCTGCGTGCACAGGACAGAAAATGGAGATTGTGATCATTATTATTGGCTATAGACTACCTCCTTTATTCCTTGAATGGACATTCAGGTTATGCTGGTGTGTCTGTGTCTGTCAATATCAGGCGCAGTTTATTTGAACAGATTATTCACTTAGAACTTGTAGCCTAGACTAAATCACTCTGTGCGTAAAAAGACGCTACTTGCAGTCCAATCAGCTTGAATGAAACCACCCGAAATCACTACACAACACCTAACCACACACCTAACATAATGACAGTTTTTTGTTAGACTTTTTTTTAATTATTACTAGACTATCTTATATCGTAATATCCCACGTGAAAACGTGCGTGAATAGTTGGCCTCTGGAATTTTCAAAATTGTCTCGGGGAACACAGCCCGAAACCAGCTTTTTTTTTTTGCACCCCTACTTTCAAACTCGTTCCGGCGCCGCTGAGTGATAGTTATGCATTCGAAAATAATATTGTTAAAGGCTGCCATTGATAGTAGGCTACCTTGGTGTTGACATAGCCTAGCTATGAAAGAACACATTTTATGCCTATGCCTCTGCCACCAATGCCTATCACATTTTCCAAAGTGAAAGCGGCATTTTTGCCGGTTGGAGAGAAGGGGGTTGTGAGACTTTTGTTTTTTGGGGTGCGCGTACTCCCGATTTTTGTCAATCATCTCACCTCTTATACAGTATGCGTGCTGTAATATAGGCAGTATCCTATCCTGTCCTATTTATGGCACTCGTGGACATTGCATTATCACATGCTGTAGTAGGGGGGCCCGCCTTGATAATCCTGCATAAGGGTCCGATGTTGGCTTGTTACACCGGACCCTTATGCAGGACTGACCATGAGGTCATTATCCACAAGTGGAAAGAACATCACTCCATCATCAACCAGCCATGCACAGGAGCTCTTCTCAATATTTCTGACCAGGAAGTCAGAGGAGTATGCGAAGGCCCACTCTGAAAACGCTCCAGAAAGACTTGGAGGCAGCAGGTACAATTCTTACAGAGAAAACAATAGGCAATGCACTCCACCGCCATGGCCGGTATGCACACTCACCCCATAAGACTCCATTACTGAAGAAAAGCATGTTGAAGCTTGTTTGAAAAATACTGTCTCTTATTTGATGTGTTTTAATGCAGAAATAGACCCTGGGGTCAATTTTCGCTTAAATTACACTTAGAAGTTTGCTACACATTTGGACAAAATATAACATAAATACTGGGAGAATGTAGTCTGGTCAGACAAAAGCCAAATGTAATGTTTAGGCTGCCACACTACACATAATGTTTGGAGGAGAAATGGCACTGCACATCACTCGAAAATCACTACAGCAACAATGAAGTTTGGAGAAATAGCACAGCACATAACTCTAAAAACACCACACACCATGTTTGGAGGAGAAATGGCACTGCACATCACTCTAAACAGCAACAATGAAGTTTGGAGGTGGAAGCATGATGATGTGGGCCTGTTTTTCATCTCTTTACTGGCAAACTTCATAAAATTGAAGGAACGATGACAATTACTGGGAGATTCTTGCCATCCACCAGGGGCCCATTGCACAAAAAAAGGATAAGGGATTAAGCCGGGATATCTCGGTTATCCTGGCTCAATTTATCCAGGATCCGGTTGCACAAAAGCGGGATAGGGGGCAGCAGGATATGTTATGGTATAAGTCAACATGGCGATTTATTCTGTGGAGCTCCAGGATCTATTTAGTCTCATCCCTTATCTCAGTCAGCAGTCACCACAAACGGAAGTTTGTGGTGACTGCTTTTTGAGCACTTATCAGGCATCTATTTCAGGAAGAACTGTGCATACGCAAGGCTTCACGACACCAACCTCACTCCAGTGGTGAAATCACAACACATGATTGGCACGATGTATTCACATGTCGACTTTTGGCTGCTGAAGGGGAGGGTTATGTGTAGACAACTGCCATATTGGCGTTATGAACTAACCCCATGCATTTCTATTGAGGATGTTTGGAGTGCTGTGTCTCCTCATAAGAAAGTCTCTGGTATAAACGGTCCTTCAAAGAGACAGGGACAAAGAAGCAAAGTATAAGGAGAAGAGTAATTAAAGAAGCGTTTCATGTTGAACTACAAGGTCAGGTACAGTTGGTAAAGCCTTAAGATTTCTGTGACTAGGAGGTAGGAATCAAACCCTTCTCTTCAAGCCACTTTCTTCACTCTGAGTTCACACTGAGATGCAGTAAACAGAATATGCAAATGTCAGGACACCTGCCACCGAATAATCAGCACACGTGGTGACCTGTGGCAGGACACAAGAGCTCCCACACACAGTTGCGTGCGTTGCAGTGCTGGAGACGCATCCCGTTCACTTTACATGGGCTCACGTCATCCGTTGCAGAACTGAATTGTGGGTCCGTTGCGTCGCGTTGCTCCCATCGCTAGCATTGAGAAGTTCAACTTTTCCTGCACCGACGGACGACACCAGCCAATCAAATTATGAACAAGCGAAAAACAGGTGGCAACAGCCAATCAAATTACGGTTATACCTTAAGTCATTTGCATAGCTACCGTTGAGAACACCCACTGGCATGCGTTGACGGAACGCAACTGTGTGTGGAAGCCGTTGTAGTTCAATAAAATTTGTCTACAGTAGGTGCTTACTGTAGGTCTTACATGACAGTTACATCTTGGGAGGAATGAATAAAAGTATTTTTATTCAGTACATTTTGTCTTTTCACAGTTTTTTCTCATACCAGAAAAATGAGAAAGAAATGGAACAGACACAAAGAACTCATTTTGAGAACATTTTGCATTTTGTTGTCCAGTGTAGAATGATTGATTGAAATCACACAGTGATTTGACGACAGGATGTGTTGTTTGAAGGCAAGATTTGCTTTTGCTGTAACAGCCTTTTGCAAGCAATGTGTCATTTTGGCCAGAGTGCTTTTGTTCAGACATAGGTGTCAACTGTTTTGAAAATGTGATGTCAGAGTTGACACAAGCATCAAAGCCATCGAGAAAAACTGTAATATGACGTCGGTCCACCCTTTGCTTCTGGAAGAATGTTTAAAATTTCCCATAAACACACTCCTAAACCTTGTGGAAAGCCTTCCCAGAAGAGTTGAAGCTGCTATAGCTGCAAAGGGAGGAGCGATGATTAAACCCTAATGGGGTGTCACTTAAGTCAGAGACTTTCTAATGTGGAGACACAGCACTCAAAAAATACTCCATAGAAATGCATGGGGCTAGTTTGTCACGCCAATATGGCCATTGTCTACACATATCCCACCCCTTCCTCGGCAAAACGTCGACATGTGAATACATTGAGCCAATCATGTGGTGTGCTGTGAATACATTGAGCCAATCATATGGTGTGTTGTGAAGACATCGTGCCAATCATGTGTTGTGATCTCGCCGCTGGAGCAAGATTGGTGTCGTGAAGCCTTGCGCACGCGCAGTTCGACCCAAAGACTGTGCCCGATGAGTGCCCATAAAACGTTGGTATATGGCCGCCGCGTGGAGGGACTTGCCTAAAAGGACTTTGCTTAAGTTCATATGCGAGTCAAGGCAGGTGACCCAATACTATTGGTAATATAGTGTATTTACCGGTACTGAAAAAAATGTTGACGCATTCGATATGTGCTATATTAGCACATTAGCACATATGCATAACCCTCCCCTCCATGCCACAGCCGAACTGTGGCCACACTTATACATTTTCTTAAATAGTTAAATATATAGATATATAGACTTTACTTTACTTTATTTCTGCATTGTTGCACTGTTGGACTTACTCACTTGCACTATCACCATGACCACTATCACCATTGCACTACCACCATTGCACTACCACCATTGCACTACACCATATTTAAGTTTAGTTAGTATAATTTGTATTTTAGTATATTTAGCATATTCTTTATCTCCTACAGTCCTTATTGCTTAGTTGTGTTTTTATATTATATACTTTAATTACTCTTTCTGCTGTTAAAGAATGTGTTTGTGTTGTCTGTATGCTGCTGAGACCTTGAATTTCCCCTGGGGATCAATAAAGTATCTATCTATCTATCTATCTATCTATCTATCTATATCTATTTCCTCCACTGTATCTAATTGCATTATTATAACATCTGTTTTTGACTGGTCAACAACATGGAGACGCTAATCATCTGCCTGAACTTCCCCCATCTCTACTGACTATTGTCTGTAGTCTTACCTTTACGCAGGAAAGCCGACTTTTTGTTGTCCATTATGTCTTGAGGGATCAGGGAGAAGTTGGACATATCATTGGTCTTCATTGTGTTGAAGGTGCAATGGCTCACTATCTGCTCCAGACTCTGCTCTGTCAACTCCCGTCCAAGGAATTTTGAGAAGCGTGCGAGGGCTCCTCTGAGGTCCTGTAAAAGAAAATCCATTCTTAAACAATGGCAAACATGTAAACTGACATGTATCTGAATCGAGTACATCCAACAGTGGTTACACAGGTAACAGACAGTTAAAGGAAAACTCCGGCATTTTTTCACATAGGTCTCTGGTTCTCAAAGTAGTAGTAGTTCTCAGAGTACTGTCAGTACAGAAAAAAACAAAAACAATCGGTGCTACCTAATTCAAGTTGCTGCAGCCAGGCAGCTACAGTGCTACACTCTGGGGGCATGATTTTAAAGATGCCCCCAAAGTGTAACTCTGTAGCTGCCTGGCTGCTCTAGTTGTTGGCTGCAGCAAAGCTAGGTACCAATATGTTATTTCCGTACCGACAGTACTCAGTAATCCTGAGAAACAGAGAGCCGGAGTTCTCCTTCAAGGTTCTTACTGCTATTAGTGTCAAAGTGCAAATGACTTGCCTTGACCATCTCTTCATAGGTCACATATAAAATCCTGTCTCCAAGATCGTTTTTTCTCCAGCTTTTCACATGGTCTGTCCACTTTCCAAACAGTACTTTGGACAAAAAACAAACAACTGTGATATGGTTAAGCCTGTATTCCTGTCATCAATAATTCTGCTGTGAGTCCAACTCATCTAATTTTTTAAACATCTGTATTTTCTGACCTTGCCCTGCAAGAAACTTGTCAAGAAACTCTTCAAACGTTCCAGGATCATCCAAAAAACGGGCCATTTGATGGAAATAGAATGACGACACCAACACGTCTTTAGGATTGCGTGCCACATATATGACCTAACAGTGGGGAAAGTTGTAATTTATGCACAAAATTAAATTATGCCCTTATTTCCACAGTATTATGCCATGTACCTGCTTTGTGTACCAATTTAATAAGTAACAAAATAACTAAGAATGGCAACCTTTGCCTTGGAGGAGAAGAAAGTAGGAGGCATGAGGTGATATGGCATATGGGACACCATGGCTCTTGGTGAGGGTTTGTTGTCCAGAACTAAGGCAGCACGTGTCTCCTCTAGCCAAGGAACTCTGTCCCAGTTAGGTATTGTGTGGACAGGGGTTAAATCTCCTCCATTAAGGATCAAAGGGAGTATTTCTTGCATCCAGATCGTACCTACAGAAGCAAAATAAATTAATGAGCCTATTAGGCTATGTAACTGTCACAGTTAACGCAAAATTAATGGATTTTCAATCCAGATTTCAGTTTGATATAGCCTATACTTTTGCAGGGTTATGTTCAGATTTCTGTCTCTGGCGGCATATGATTGTGCACAGGCTATTGGGCACTTCTGGACTAACATGTACCCACATGCATGCATTCTTTTAACCTACAAACTGCATCCATGACGCCTCCCTCAAATCGAAAAGTCCTCTCGTGAAATATGTGACATACTTATACAATGTATTTGTCCAGTAAAAAAAAAAAAGGCTACCACATGTCTCGTTTGTTAGAGTAACATTTCTTCCACAACAATAGCCTATGAATAAGCAGCATGAATTGAAAGACCGAAATAGGCTACAGGAATGCATTAAGTTATCGATAGACAACAACTAAACCCGGACGGAAAGTTCCAGCCTCATACACCAGGTCTTACCAGATTTAGGATATGTAATGGCGATTACATCGTCATCTCTCACGTTGAATTCCTCAAAGTATTTTAAACTGTCCAAAGAATGTGTCTCCTTAGGACATAGAAGACCATGGTATACGATATATTTTCCATCTTTTTCCATCTTCGATAGACGCCTGTTGCAGCTACCGAGGAAAACAGTTCAGCGCTTCTCCTGTCCTGCTATTTAATAACTACATCAACTCCACCCCCAACACACACACACACACACACACACACACACACAAAAAGTAGAAATGCAGGGATGCAAATGCCGTCATAGCCTAGATGTTGCGCACACCATGACACTTGTTTATACAACTGCGTCCTGTTCTCAGAGCATAATACTTTCTCTGTCTATGATCTACACCACAGCGTTTCTCAAACTAAAGGCCTCCTCGAGAGGATTGCTGATCTGCAGAACCGAGAAGTTAAATTATGCCGGTGCTTCTGTCGCACTGCTAATTTGCAGCAGCATTTTAAGGTATTATGGAACCGCGGACTGAAAGAAAAATAATTTAACAATTTCCCCAGTCAGGAAATACTTCTTAATTTGGTGTCACCAACTATAAAGGCATAGCGGAGGGATTGAGCACTCATGCGATTTGTGGTCCCTGCGCAAGTAAAGCTGGAGATAACTACTTGTGCGTAGGCTAAGCAAGGATATTTACAGTTTTTCCAATTACTAACACACTAAATGACATGCAAAACACATGTTCTGCTTTACACACATTTTGCAATTCAAAATGACACTTTTCAAATGCAGTGAACACTGTTCTCGGCAAAGGACACACCAATCTGACATAAAGTCACATGTTTGCCATTTCAAAACATTGCCATTCAAAATTTTGGCCAACGTACAGTATGTGCCACCTGGCCAAACACCTCAATGGTTAATTGTTACCACTTCAATCAGGAAGTAAGCACTATGAAAAGACCACAGGTGAGCACCATTTTTGCAATGGATGACGTTGCAGAGAGAAGGAGAGGGAGGGGGAAAATGAGAGGGGGAGGAAGAGTGAGAGCTGGTAGAGGAGTTCATGGCTATTTTTCTGCAATTTTCTTTTTCAGTTTACTGTTTTTTGTGATTTTTGTATATGCAAATATTTCTGTGCATGTGAACAATCTGAAGAATATTCTACAATTTGTTTTAGTATCGCAAAGCATACTAAAGATGAGTGCTCAGATAACAGTGTAGTTGGTTAGACAAAAATCTGGTAATTTGAATGTGCCATTTGGTGCAAAAGTTTGATTTCGACAATGCTATATGTAGTTTTGGTTGCAGACCACAATAGTTTGCAAAATTGTGTTTTAGCAATTGGAAAAAACTTTAAAACAATGAACGACTTGGATAGCAGAGATAGCCTATATCGTAGCAAATAGCCTATTGTGATGACATAGCTTTATAAAACATTTATTTCACTCGTCTTGCTGGAGTGAACGCAGACCACAAATATATACGCAAACCAGATGTACCGCAAAGCGGTACAAAATATGACCACCGCTCAGTCCTGCACATTCCCTCGCAAAAATAATTACATTTCTCTCCATCCCCTACTCTTGCAATTTTTGTGTATGTAAATGAGTGTATGCATGTGTGTGTTTGTTTCTGTGTATATGTATGCTCTGTGTGTGTGTGTGGCGGGGGGAGGGGGTAAATGGGGTGTGTGTGTGTGTGTGTGTGTGTGTGTCTGTGTGCGTGCGCGTGTGTGCATGTGTGTGTGCGTATGGGTGTGTTGACATGTATGTGTGTGTTTGTGCATGCATGTGTATGTGTGTGTGTGTGTGTGTGTCTGTGTGTGCATGTGAGGATGCGTGTACTTCCAACATCTCTGCAAGGAGTTATTTATAACTTGGCCAGATTATTTCACTTCCTTATCCCAGAAGACCCCCCACACACACACACACACACACACACACACACACACCACACAGACACACACAAACACACTTTTAACACACATGCCTCTGACCACAACCCACACACAGGAGGACGCAATTTGACTGTGCAAATTTAAGCAGCCGTTATACCACGTTATATACACATAACTTTTCTGAAGAAACCCTCACGAAGCAGCGCAACCGGCCAGGAAGTAAGGCCACAAAAACCTTGCATAGGACCACTTAACTCATCGGCTGTTTTAGTCAAAGTCAAAGTCAAAGTCAGCTTTATTGTCAATTCCTTCACATGTTCCAGACATACAAAGAGATCGAAATTACGTTTCTCACTATCCCACGGTGAAGACAAGACATATTTGACCAATTTTAAGTCCACAGACAACATAACATTCAAGGTAAGTAAATAAGTGAATAAGAGGGCACATATAATAATTGAAAAAATTTTTTTTTGAAATTGGACAGTCAATAAAATACTAGTGCAAATACTGTAAAATACTATAAAATACTGTTTGACCTAAGTAATAAAGAAAGTGGCAAACAGCAGAAGTCTATGTAGGACAACAACACCAAGTTGTAAGTGTACAAGTGCAAGTGTTCAAGTGTGCATGGCCCATTGTGGGTCCAATGTCCAGGATGTTATGTGTAGCTAATTCAGCATCCTTACAGCTTGGTGTATGAAGCTGTTGGTGAGTCTGGTTAAATATTGAGAGGGCATAGATCAAACAGATCAGTCTATCTGGTCTTCAGTGTTGTAAATGTCCTTCAGGGGGGAGTGAAGCATTCCAGCTGTGTTCACTATATTCAGTGCATCGTACAGCTGGATTGTAATGGTGCCTGGTAGAATTGGCTGGTGGAGCACTTGCTCGCCTGAGTTTACACAGTCAGTGATGCAGTGTTGGTGGTCCAGGAGAGGTCTTCACTAGGAATTTGGTGCTGCTGCTCTCTCCACCACAGCACTCATGGTCAGTGGCAGGTGTTGGGTGGATCAAGTCAACAACAATCTCTTTGGTCTTGCTGACGTCAGCTTGTTATCCCTGCACCACGAGATGGTGTTTGTATTGAGTCTCTTCGCCCTTGGTGATGAGACCCACCAGGGCAGTTGTAGACTAAATATCCAAACAGGTGTACTGCCTATGGCCTTTTTTCATTCAGTCCATATAGCCTTCAGTATTTTTTTTTTTTTCCTTGGATCAAGGTTTTTGGAGTGGTGTTTGAGTAAATTGATTGGTGTGAACCAGATTCTTTTTAACAGACTTAACAGATATTATGTCCTGAATTTGCTGATAAGCTACAGATACAATGTTTCCTATGCTCATACAGTGGCTGTTAGAATATCCCAAACAGAATAGATCCTCGTGTTGTCAGCCACAGTTGTCAAGGGATTCTTTTGATGCTGCCCCTTTTTTCACATAAACTCCCCTTTAGTAATTATGGATGCAAGCAATAAAAGCAATTGAATAAATACTGTTGAGACTAAAAACGAAAACATGTAATTACAGTGCATGAAAATGCCCCATCAAAGAATCAGTTCAACTGATTGCACCTGTATCAACTGCTTTCTGCTGAACTAGGCCAACTCTCTCTGTGACTCTCCATTCTACAAGGATATAAGGCACATTTCATCCAACTTTCTATCCATCCAACTTCTTCAAACCATTCACTCATCCACCCATTAAACTATCCATCAACATCCATTAAACAATCTGCCTATCAACATCCATTAAACTTTCTGTCTATCAACATCCATTACACTATCTACATTTTTTAAACTATATACTCCGTCTCAGGCTTTAAGCATACAATATGGCTCTATTAAGACTGCCGTTAAGCAATTAGAATCCTAGGCCAGGTGGCCAGGCTATATTAAATCTCATCTACCTAGTTCAGTCATTCCAACTATTAAACCTTATCTACCTAGTTCAGTCATTCCAACTATATTAAACCTCATCTACCTAGCAAATAATTTAACCTTTTACACTATCCACCTATTTAACTGTTCAGTCATTTAAACTATTTTAAACCTCATCTACCTAGTTCAGTCATTCCAACTATATTACATCTCATCTACCTAGCAAATAATTTAACCATTTAAACTATCCACCTATTTAACTGTACAGTCATTCCAACTATATTAAACCTCGTCTACCTAGCAAATAATTTAACCTTTTAAACTATCCACCTATCTGTTCAGTCATTCCAACTATATTAAACCTCATCTACCTAGTTCAGTCATTCCAACTATATTAAACCTCATCTACCTAGTTCAGTCATTTCAACTATATTAAACCTCATCATGTTGGTTGCCAATTAGCACATCATCTGTTTTAACAATATATTTCACACCATATGTTTTGCATTTTCATGCACTGGTAATTCCCTGGAATTGCGTTTTCTAGTTTATTTTAATGTCATGATTTGTCTGTATATTGTGTCATTATATTATTTTGTCTGTTTATTGTTTTGGGTAACTTCTGTGTGACATTATACCTTTACGAAGGAAAGGTGACTTATCACTGTCCATAACCTCTTGTGGTACCAGTGAGTAGTTGGACATAGCATTGGTCTTCATAGTGTTGAAAGTGCAATGACTGACCACCTGCTCCAGGGTCTCCTCACTCATCTTTTGACCAAGGAAATTAGCATAGCGTCTAACAACTCCTTTTAGGTCCTGCAGAGGAACACATAAAAGATTATAGCATGATATGAATACAATAGACACAAATACAGATCAATGCACTACAGTACATACTAATTAATACACCACTGAATGTAAACTTTTGTAAATGTCCTACCTCAACCATCTCTTCATAAGTGACATATAAAATTCTGTCTCCCAAATCAGTGTGTCTCCAGCTCCTAACATGTGTTGTCCACTTTCCAAACATTACTTCAACAGGACAAGCAGGACATGTTGTGTTAGTTTCAGCCATTGAACCATTTTTTTCTCTATAACCTTATCTTCAGTGTATACACATCTCACCTTTCCCTGCAAGAAATGTTTCTAGAAACTCTTCAAATGTTCCAGGATCAAGGCAACTGGCCATTTGGTGGAAAAAGAATGATGATATCAACACATCTTTTGGGTTGCGGGTGACATATATTACCTGAAATTTTCAAAATATAGATTTTTCATTAAGTTTATTCAGAAATATAGTGTGTTGTGGTATTATGATATCTATTTGCACCGACTATAAGTCAGACTATAAGTTCAGAGTAGGAAGTGAGACTCTTGAAACATCAGAATGTTTACATGCAGGGATGGGCAAAAAAACAAACAAATCAGAAGCTGTATGGCCAATATACATTTTTCATGTAACATGTTTACTGAACACTAGCAATGGATAACTGAACAATGGCGGAGAACGGTGATATTCTTTGCAGTTTACATTGTCTTGATTCATGCAATCCTCTTCTTCATAATCTGATGAGCCATGTTGTTTTGAGTATCTTGGATCGGTCTGAGGTCATTACCTTGGCTTTGGACGAGTAGAAAGAGGGAGGCATGAGGTTGTAAGGCATGTGTGACACCATCACTCTTGGAGGAGCAATTGTATCCATGACGCGTCTCCTCCAGCCAGGGAACTCTGTCCCAGTTTGGGATGGTCTGCACTGGAGTGAAGTCTCCTCCACTGAGGATCAAAGGCAGGATCTCCTGCATCCATGTGGTGCCTGATATAAAAAAAAATCCGACAGTAAATCTCAAGAAGAGAGCATGAGCAATGCTTTGGCTCAAATGTCAATAATAATGTTCAAGTCATTCATAATCAAATAGTTCTACGCGCCAGTAAAGAGGCCATGTTTTCAACTTCACAACTGGCATCATAGAGTCTGAACGTTATAATTCCCCTTAGGACAGTTTCATTCTTATTCATCAAAGAGATGCTATTTCATGTTTTGATTAATGCATTTTCTTTTTTTTATTATTTGTACAGCATATTGAGACCATGCTACAAGGTGATTTTGCACTATAAATAATACTTTGATTGATTGATTGACTTAGTGTCACTATTTGTTGTAATTTGCAGAGAGCCAATCAGTAATCAAACAACTTTATATTGTGGTACTTTAACACACTTACTGTATCTGTCCATTTTCTTACAGAATGCAATTATTTCACATTAACTGGGCTTTCATACAGAAAGTTGTGAAAACAAGTGTTTTATCATGATATACTGGGAGGGTCAGTAGATTGAATGATGGTTAATTCACTCATGTTGAATTTCCCCTTGGCTTGAATTTCTATCCATCTATCTATCTATGTTATTTTAGTTGCTCTGTTAAGATTTTTTTAAATTAGTAACTGTATTGGTGGCAACAAAATTTTCTTTGCCATATCTTCACATTGTTTTCAGATAAAACCAACGTTTTAGAGCCTAACACTGTTGTTAGTGGGCGTTTGCGCCACTGACTGCCAAAATGTTGCAATAGGCTAGATTTAGATTGTTTTGCCTCATTAAATATCAATATAGGTCACAAAGATATATAGATGTTCTCTCTGGAAATCACTGTGGAAGTGTCTGTTAAATACCCGTTAATTATCAACTGCACATACCCATCATATTCATCTCACACATGCTCAGGTCAATGCACATGAGTTACAGTCATGAAACATGGGCTGAATCCCATTCTCCCCTATATTGATAATTGATTGATACCTGGTATATGATTGAGTCCAAGACGCTGAAAAGGCCGAAATTCTGATATGTAAAGCAGGGAATCTCTGTCTTTGTGTTCTACACAGAACTGTTCATCCAATCAACTTCACCCTGTGAATCCAGTGTGTTGAGTGTGAAGTTGTTTTGATGTGAAATGTTTATGATATACTATGGGCAAAAGTATTGGAATACATAAAACCACAGGTCATGCAGTCTGCATTCACAAACATTTATGAAAGAATGGGTCGTTCCGAAGAGCTCTGTAAATTCAAGCATGGTAACGGTCATAGGGTGCACAAAGGTCAGTTATGGTCCATAACGACGTGATTGGGTGAGCTTGGAGTGGAAGAACTTGCCTTGCCTGCCCAGAGCTCTGACCTCAACACCCCATTGAACACCTTTGGGATTAACAGAGATCGCAAGCTAGGCTCTCTCGTCCCAAATCAGCGCATGACCTCATAAATCCTCTAAATGGATGAATAGGCAAAAAATCCTTGACAGACTTTGATGGGTTAGCAATTTATCCATCTAAGCCAGCACATAGACCACATCCAAGATATTCTTTATAACACATCCTCAAATGTCACAGAATTAGCTCTCCTTGTGTGTAAATCTTTTTCTAAATTTGTGGAATCAAAGTAATTTCATAAGGAGGAACAAACCTCAGTGCCAGAGTACTGACTCAGAAACAAACTGACTAAAATTTAGATTTAGTTTGAGTATGGGCCCAATTATCTTTCAGCTGAGAGCCATAGTTGTTTGCACCGTTTGCCACTGCATTGTTCGGTTGTCTTAACATAATTCAGCACACTAATGTCCACCACAGTCTGCTCCATGTTTATTTTCATGGTGATATAATGCAAATTGTACGTAGAAAAGACGTGACGATCTGGCAAAGAGTGTTCCACATGGCATGGCTTAAAAGCCATGGCTGACGAGGAGAGTGGCAGCAGGTGTAGCAGAGCAAACACAGGTGATTGGACGCCTCCCTTGTCAGTCAACCAAAAGCCAAGGCAGAAGGAAAACCCGGACAGGAGCAGCAAAGGCATCTCAAGTCACAGGCTAGGAAACGAGGCTTCTGGACCGGGTTGTGACACTTCCTAACTTGAAGGGAATTCGTGTTGATGTATGTGTTTCTAGCCTACTATTTCAGCCTGATAAGCATAATAGTGCATTTATGTATGATGAGCTGCAGAAAGATTATTTGTATGAAATTAGAATCTAAGTTGTATTTTGTTCTTTTCTTTCAGACTATATATGCATGTGATATGTATACATGTGTGTGCATATTGCCAACTGAATATCAATGCTGGAACAATACAGAGTTAAACCCATCTCTTCTTCGTCCTATATTCTGACCGATATACCATCCAGTATAGTGCCACTACCCTACCCCGAATCAGTGCAACCTTATAACCTCCCCAATATTGGTCCTTCGAGCTGGAGCATTATACAAGATGGAGTTGGAAGGAGAGATGTACACCAATGTGAGACCGAAGCGTCAAACACGACGACCTGCTAGACTGCAAGACTATGAGGTGGACTATACAGTATACCGTCATAGAGACCTGTTACAATTGGGTTTATCATCTCCAAATACAGATAGGGTAGCGTTCAACGGGGATGCTGCTCACTCTGAGACTCCTCAGCTAGCCCCTAGCCGCCTCCAGAGGAGAGATTTGATTAACAACGCCGTGCCTGAACATATACCCCCATTCCTGTTGAGCCCACAACGAACCTCCCATTATCTTAAAGAAATGAGGGACATTCAAGACGAGAATAACAAGCTTCTCCAAACCCAACAGGCCTTCAAGTCAGGCATAACTGAGCTTAACCAGGCATGTAACGAGATTAGAGAGCTAATTGAGGTAGCCCGCTCACTGAGAGCCAACATCGGGCAGTCTAATGCCCCAACCTCAAAGTATAGCACCTATAAACCTCTTCAATCCAGTACCTTAGCCTCAAGGAACTCCCCGTTGGAGTACAAACCGAGGAGGAAGTGGTTGAAGAGGAGGAGGAGGAATGGCCTGATCCCCCATTATGGAATGAACCTGATGTGGACCTGTATAAAGGTATATATAACCTTAAGTTGGAGGCATCAGAGCTAGATTATAGACAACCCTACTATGGCCCTAAAGACCCTGCCCAAATGCCTCTAAAGCCTCCACCACCAATACAGCGGCCACCAGCCTCTGCTCCTCATGCAAGGATGTCCTACCCTGTGCAGGTAAAACATCACCAGCAATTACCTCGCCCTCCAGCACGTCCCACTCAGCCTCTCACACGGCCCTCTCCAGCCTACCCTGGGGGAACGTATTCAGCGCCCATCCAGCACCCACTGGCGGCCACCAGGGCACCTGGCACAAGGCCTAGCCTGCCACTGCAGCCCCCTGTCATCGAGCAAGCGTATAGAGGCCCTAGACCCACTATACCTAAATTCATTCACCCAGACCCTAATGAGTTTGCGAGGCTACGCATAGCTTTAGAGAACCTGCTTCCATATGATTCCACGGAAGTCTTCAGGTACCAAATACTTGTAGACCATCTAAAGCTGGATGAAGCTAAACTTATAGCCGATGCCTACCTAAACTCACCAACCCCTTACTCTGACACCATGGCCGCCCTGCATGATAAATTCGGCCAACCTCATCAGCTTGCCTTAAGAAAGATAGCCAGTGTTCTAGAAGCCCCTGAAGTCAATCGTGGTGATACAGCGGCGTTCCAGAAATTCTCCCTCCAGGTGCAGTCACTAGTGGGCCTGCTGCAGACATTGGGCCCTGAAGGGGAAACTGAACTCATCTGTGGCTCACACGTAGCTCGACTCTTGAGTAAACTTCCACCAGAACAGCGAGCTGATTTTCGCCGTCATCATTTCCGGCAGCCCGAGCCACTCACACTCTGTATGATCTATCAGAATGGCTACGCTACGAATCGTGGTGTCAGGGCTTTGACAATCAAGCCAGTGTTAAAGGCGGAAAAGAAAGGCAGGGCACAAAGGTTGATGGTCGTCATGGGAAACAAGCAGTGACGGTCCTACACGGTGCTGGAGAGGCTTCTGAGTCCACGTCTTCATCACACAGGGAGAGTTCAGTGAAGAAGAAAGCAAAGGCCAAAGCCTACTGTGCATACTGTGAGAGTACAGAGCACTACCTTAGTCAATGCAGTGATGTCGCCAAACTCTCCAAAGACCAGCTTAAAGAGTGGATCCAGGTTAACAAGCGCTGCTGGCGCTGTGCACGAACTCATCAAGCAGCTCAGTGTACATTAAAGAAACCTTGCAACCTCTGTCAAGGGAAACACCTCCTGGCTCTCCACGAGATAAACACAAGAACAGAAAGAGGTAGCAAAGACCTGGCAGTTAAGGAAGAGAGCTGTCTGACGAGCTCCCCTGCCGACGCCCTGTACCTAGACCGACCTGGAACTGGCAAAAGAGTCATGCTAAAGGTTGTCCCAGTGCTCGTGCATTATGGAGAGAAGACCCTAGACACCTTTGCAATCCTTGACGACGGATCGGAGAGGACAATGTTGTTGCCAGCTGCAGCCAAGTCTCTCGGCGTAAAGGGATCCCCTGAAGCTCTCCCATTACGCACTGTGCGTCAGGATCTCCAAGTACTTCACGGACACACTGGGCCCTATCATGACATTCTGAAGTGCATCGTCACTCGTCAAAAGTCTATTCAAATTTAGTAGGATGTCCAGTTCACATTGGGAGGGGTTTCGTTATCAAAAGTGGAGCGCATGGCGCAACAAGGTGTTCCTAGGTTTTTAAATCAGTCAGAAGGGTGTGTTTGGGGCGTAACATCATTTTAAACCAATGAGAATGACATCTGTCATTCCCTTTAACGGCGCAACGCGCAATATGTCAAATAAATGCATCGGTATTTTGGCATTCAACGGCGCATTTGAAGGAGGCTGCTTGCGAGACCGTATGGAATAGTCATTCTTAAGCCATGCTTTACTAAAACCTAGCATAGCCTTCACGCAATTGCACTCGTCTATTATTTGAACTCATTGGCAAAGTGAAACTAACTTCATATATATACATATCCTGATAAAGTTACCTTGGCCTTTGGAATTAAAATAGCCCCACATCATCACATACCCTTCACCATACCTAGAGATTGGCATGGGTGTTATTTCAGCCTATTAGCTGGTTTGATGCTCATTGAGCTCAATGCAAATCAAACCAGCTAATAGGCTAACTGAAATAACACCCATGCCAATCTCTAGGTATGGTGATGGGTATGTGATGATGTGGGGCTTTTAAAAGGCCAAGGTAACTTTATCAGATTCACAGTATTCTGGATCCATGAAATAACTGGCCTTTAAAAATAAAAATCTGCCTGTCTCTATGGGAATTTAACATAGGGGTGGGGATACTTATGACCCCTGTATTTTAAGGAAGAACATTTATTTATTTATGATACATTATTCATTCACTAAGAAAATTGGTGTCCTTAAAGGTTAGATATTTCCTCATTTTTCACTTAAGGCATTAAGATCAATTTCCAAAAGATGATTTTATATTCCTCTTTTCAGTCAACTTTAGCATGGGTGCCAATATTTTTGGCCATCACTGTATATGCAGTTACTTTCACTATTGACTGACAATGGGTAACCACTGAAAACATAGGCTGGAAAAAGCAACACTTACCAATATTGTTCAAATGACTGAATAAAACAACATTTATCCTGCAGAGGAGTTGCTTATATCTCGTCCAGTGCGTCTTCAGCTGTGCTCCATACGTATCTCTCGCCTCTCCCCTAATCACTTTTAACCGTCATTACCAATTTGCAAATGATGGTGAATAACTACTCATCATGAGATGTACAGTATTTCATAATATCTTTATTCTAATTATGTTTCCCATTGTAATCGTGCAATTTGTAATGCTTTGCATGGATGTGCGCTGGTGTGCGTTCATGAATGATAGAAGGATGGTGCGTGCACCTGCCAATATGACTGTTGACATGCGCTCTTAAAATAGCATATGAACAACTCGCCATTGACTTCTGACCAGGTTTGGGTGGTGTACGATAGCGATTTTTAGACAACGCGCCAGGCTCCTCCCTAGGTTGTTAACTGCCACACCCCTGGGCGCAATGTTTAAAAAATAAACATGCAAAATACCAAATTAAACTTTCCGCAGGTGAAAAACGAGTTTTACGCCATGCGCTGGTGCTCAAAATACAGCCCACTGTGTCTTTCCGTGTCTCCTCGGCTGCTACCCCTCAGCTTAGCTCAGCACACCTATCCCATTGATCGCCTTCAGCAAAAGTTTAAACACCTCCGTGGCCTTCCCTTACCTGCCTTCAAAGAAGCAACGCCATCCTTCCTGATTTGCTCTGACCAGTCCCACCTGATAACGCCTGTCGAACCCGTCAGACTGGGCCCTCCGGATGGTCCAGCAGCCGTCCACACTAGGCTTGGGTGGACTCTCCAAGGCCCCATCCAGTTCATGGGGCGGCCACCACACGCTGCCCAGTGTCTGTTCACCTCTGGCCCACCACTGACGGACGAGTTGTACAAGCACGTCGAACGGCTGTGGAAAGTGGACATAGTTTACTTACCAGCGGGAGAAAGAGGTGACCAGGTCAAAGCAGGATAAACAGGCTATCGCACTGCTTGAAGCCAAGACCATCCGCACTGAAGTCGATAGGGTCCTCAGGTACGCCACGCCACTGCTGCGCCACACGGCTATGCCACAGCTGCAGGCACCCAAGGAGTCAGTTCTGCCTATGCTACGCAGCACAGAGAGGCGTCTCCTGAGAAACCCAGAACAAGCAGATGCCTACAAGATAGAGATGCACAAACTAATCGAAGCAGGTGTGGTTAGGGAAGTCACTCAAGAGAGCCCCCCTAAAGAAAGCTAGTACATCCCCCATCACCTCGTCACACACAACGGAAAAAATCGCCTTGTCTTCAGCTGCTCTCACCAGTACCTGGAGCAGACTCTGAACCAGTACCTCCTTCCTGGCCCTGCACTCGGCGCCTCCTTGCTGGGTGTCCTGGTGAGATTTCGCGAGCAGCCTGTAGCCGTTAGTGGAGACATCAAGGGGATGTTTCATCAGGTACGCCTCCTGCCTGATGATCGTCCCCTGCTAAGGTTCCTGTGGCGTGACCTGAAAGCTGAGGAGCCCCCCAAAGTGTTAGTGGCAGGTAATGCCGTTCGACACCACCTGCAGCCCCTGCTGTGCCACATACGCTCTGCAACGCCACGTCATCAACCACAGCAAGCCTGACAACGACCTGAGATTCTCTGTGGGGACCTGCTGTCCTCTGCTGGCTTCCAACTGCGTCAGTGGGCCTGCAACGATCCGAGTGTCCTGAGTCACCTACCTCAAGATGCCAGATCAGAGAGCTTAGACCTGTGGCTCGCTCAAGATACGATCAACCCACTGGAATCAACCCTCAACCTCAGCTGGAACTGGCAGACAGATTCCTTAGACTACAAACATCAGCCAGTGGTGTATAAGACACCTACCCTGAGGAACATTTATAAAGTTGTAGCTACACAGTATGACCCCTTAGGTTATCTGTTGCCCTTCTCCACCTGGGCTAAGCTCATCATCCACCAGCTGTGGAACAAGCAACGCGGCTGGGATGACTCCAATCTGTCCTCTGAGCTCCTGCAAGCCTGGTCCAGCTGGGAGGCTGAGCTGAAGTTACTGCCTCATGTTGCCTTCCCTCGTGCGTATGTGCCGACTGATGTAAAACTAGAGGGTGTCACTCGTGAAGTGCACATCTTCGCAGACGCATCAGAGCAGGCGTATGGAGCCGTGGCATATATGAGAACCGAGGACGCTGACAGCCACATACACCTGGCCTTCATCCTCGCCCGCTCACGGGTAGCTCCAAAACGCCTGCATTCAATTCCACGCCTGGAGCTGTGTGCAGCTCTCGTGGCCGCACATCTGGCTCGTGTCTTGGAGAGGGAACTCTGAAAGTGGCCCGTAAAGTTTTGTGGTCGAACTCCACTACAGTACTAACCTGGCTACACACCCAGTCTTGTCGGTATAAGGTGTTCGTCGGAGTGAGATAGCGAATAATCCCGCCGATGACTTGACGAGAGGAAAGCCCCTTGAAGCCCTCATTGAGCCAAACCGATGGTCACAAGGACCTCCGTTCCTGCTCCAGAGCCCTGACACCTGGCCTGAGCGGCCCAGCACTGAACCGCATGAGGACAAGACAGAGCTCCGCAAGGTTGCCTTCTGTGGAGTAACAGTCACCTCACCTGAAACGACCAGCAAAGAAGGTAAAGAGTTTGAGACGTGGCAAGAGCTCATGGACACCACCGCTCCAGAGCTCCAGCCTCTCAGCTCCACCCCCAGTGCTGCTGAGTATCGACAAGCAGAGGTAACCGCCCTCCAGAGAGCTCAACAGCAGTCCTGTCCTGTCAAGGAGTCGTGTACTTACCCTAGCTCCTGAAATGGACAAGTCTACAGGCCTTATAAGAGTGGGTGGGCTCCGGCGACTAGAAGGGCAGGCGGATGTATCACTGCACCCTATTGTCCTGGGCCGCTCCTCACCCAGTGACCCGGCTGCTTATCCAGAAGTATGGCGAACCTGCATCATCCTGGCCCCGGGCCCGGGTCTTTGCAGAGCTGCGGAGGTCATACTGG